>NC_045551.1:40632327-40936792 GCF_009769535.1 Thamnophis elegans
GCACATGAATGAGTTACAAAATCATTCTAAGAAATAAACTGTTGATTGTATACTGAAAAACAAATCAAGAATAATTAAACATTTGGTGCTCTGCTCTCTCAAAATCATGTTGGGAAATTATGTGTATGTTTCAGTAGAAAGGAAAACATCTCCAAAGTTAATGATGTGCTTATCTTTCTGGACCGGTACCACTTGTACTATTTCTGGTTTGAATCATTCAGCATTTAACATAGCATACGTTGTGCAGAGTGCCAGATATTTGACAGGAAAAAGACTTCAAGGTCAGGCCAAGATTATATCTGTGTTTAAATATATATATATCTTGGCACCAATTTATGTGACAGTACATATCAGATTTAGTTATGAAGTTCTTCAGGTTTAGAACATCTTCAGGAATCACTTGAACTTGCTAAGTATAAAATAGCAATAGTTTTCTCCATATTTGAATTCATTCCATCCTGGTTGCATCTGTGTGAAATTATAAGCCCGCATTGCAATGTTTTATGATATAAACGACTGAACTGTAAAGTTTTATGGTTTCTCCAGGAACAAGCCAGAATCTAAGGCCATTGTTTGCTCTTGGCTTCTAATTCAAAAGGAAGATAGCACATTTCCTAGTTTGTTCAATATAGGCAGTCCTCGACTTACTACAGTTCATTTAGTGACCATTCAAAGTTACAGCACTGAACAAAGTGACATATGACGGTTTTCACACTTACAGCCATTGCAGCATCCTCATGGTTGCATGATCAAAATTCAGACTGGTTCACATTTATGACGGTTGCCATATCCTGGAGTCATGTGATCAGCTTTTGCGATCTTCTGACAAACAAAGTCAACGGGGAATCCAGATTCACTTAACAACCATGTTACTAACTTAACAAATGCAATGATTCACTTAACAACTGTGGCAACAAAGTCATAAAATGGGGCAAACTCACTTAACAAATGTTTTACTTAGCAACATAAATTTTGGCCTCAACTGTGGTTGTAACTTGAGGATTAAATGTATAAATATTTATAAATCAAAAGTGCATGGTCTAATACAGTGGTGGTTTCCGGGTGGTACGGCCGGTATGGGCATACCAGTGGTAGCTGGGAGCAGCAGCCACTGTACCGGAATGGTGACTTGTTGACCCACCCGCCTGCCCACATTCCTTACAGCTTTTTGATGCAAATGGGTCAATTGCACATGCATGCACAGCATGCGGCGCCTACGTGACCTCCACCGAGCAGCTGAATGTTCCTGGGCGGTGACATGCACATGTGTGTGCAGCGTATGTGGCCAATGAGGACACCAGGCCCTGTCACAGCATACTGGTTGCGACGGGATCCAGAACCTACTACTGGTCTAATACTTTTATGTTTGAGGAAGGAAGAGGAGAGCTTATAAAAGGATGCAGCTCAAAATGGTTAGGCAAAATTTGAAAAATTCCAGTTTTACTGTTCTTGTCAATATAGCAAAATGTGCTTTTGCTTAGCACAGTAGGGGAATAAAATACACCTAACACTGCTTGCTTGGCATCCTTACTATGTTACTAGTGCAGAGAGCTTCTAAAAATATAATCCCGCAACTGAGCTCCACCATATCCCAAGACCCAGATGGTTATATATCCTGCCAAAGCCACAGTACCATGGACTACTGATAAGATACTGTGAGAGGGAATCATATCAGCACCTAATCATTCAAATGTGAAGCTTGACTGTGACAACATTTTTAGAAATTACCCTGTCGTAGTAATATAACATGTTGCAGATGTTACAGAGAGATCCCAAAGATTGAAATGTAGAGGAAAATGGAAATTTTCTCAATAAAAGTGATCTCAAAATAGCTGCTGTCCTAGATTTCAGTGCTTGAAGTGTTCCCCAACTGCTTTCTTTCACACAGATGCTATGGAATATTACAATTCCTAATGTTGTCACCAACAAACTAGAATGTTGAGAGATACATACTATTGAATATCTGATAAAAGCAGTGAAGTATGAAAACAAACAACTCATTTACATTATCCAAATAAGACAGATCAATCAAAAGCAGAAGGAAATGTATCAGGGGATCACATCTGTTTGTTAAGTATGATTGTTTACTGGCCAGAGAGCCTTGTTTGCAAAGGGTGGTCATATAAATTGAATAAATAAATTTTTAAAACCTGGGGGTCATAAATGGCAGAACTAGGCTAGCCTGGATAATTGGCTGTCACTGAGCAGCTGCTTTAGAAGGGAAATACTAGCCTATCTTAGTTATCTCACTGTGAGGACATAAACATGCTTCATTATTGACTATGCTTGAAACATCTGATATCTGCCAAGGGGTTTTAAGACTGATTACTAGTAGCTGTTGGTAATTACATTTGCCAGCAGCTTCGCACCTGCCAATGGGATTTGGGCCAGATTAAGGGTTTATTTTAATGATCTGCTCCAAAGAATGGGCTGTGCTGCTTTTAGCCTTTGTAATAAGTTCAAAAGGCAATGAAATCGTATCTATTTCACAGATGAAGGAACAGTAGGAGTAATAGCAAATTATTTACAGTGCTATTTTTTCCCCAAACCTGCCCCATCCATAGACTCTGGATAGTGTCACAGGCTCTTTTACCTATACCCAAGTCAGTAGTAGGCTCCAAAAACCCAGAAGAGCCAACACAATTGCACAGGTCCCTAGGTAACAAACCCAACCAAGTACTCAAGGCCTAGTACTGCCTACTCACCAATCCAATCTTTCTATGGCAACTCCTCCTGTTCCAACTACAATTTCTTGTGTCCTATTTGTGGAGAACACCATCTCTTTCTAACTGCTTTAGGCTGTTTCTATTAGCCACAAACCAATATTACCTCCAGCAATTGCTGTGTTGGCTAGGGAGAGGCCTTAAAGACAGGGCAACAGCAGCAGTACAGGTGCTTCTCATTCTGTCCTCTCACAGATAGTAATGGCAAAAGAATAGTACAGGTAGTCATCGTCTTACAGCCACAATGGAACCCCAAATTTCTGTTGCCAAACGAGACATTTTTATGAGAGTTTTGTCCTATTTTATGACTTTTCCTTCCATAGTTCAAGTTTCAAGTTTATTAGAATTTGTATACCACCCACTCCCATAGGGACTCTGGGCGGCTCACAACAGACAAGAAACATTTAATTTTAAAAAATAGAGATAAAAATAAAAATACAGTATTAAAATTCATGTCACCCATTCCATCTAAACGGGGCTGGATATCAATCAACAGCCCCAGGCCTGCCAGAACAGCCAGATCTTGACGGCTTTACGGAAGGCCGGGAGAATGGTAAGGGTCCGGATCTCTGCAGGTAGATCGTTCCACAGGGCCGGCGCAGCAACAGAGAAGGCCCTCCCCCGTGGAGTCGCCAGCCGGCATTGTCCAGCTGACGGCCCCCTGAGGAGGCCCAACCTGTGCGATCTTGTTGGTTGTTGTTAAGTGAATCATTGCAGTTGTTTTAGTAATCCAGTTGTTAAGTGAATCTGGCTTCCCCGTTGACTTTGCTTGTCAGAAGGTGATCATATGACCCCGGGGCACAACAACCATCCTAAATATGAGTCGGTTACTAAGTATCTGTATTTTGATCACCTATAGCCACCAAGAGAGTCAATGCAATTCTAGGCTGCCATAACAGAAGGCTAGAATCAATATAATGTAATATGTTAGTAATGCTTTATAATGCCTTGGTAAGAACATATTTGGAATATTGCATCCAGTTTTTGTTGCCATGACATAAAAAGAGTCTAGAACAGTGGTTCTCAACCTTCCCAATGCCACGACCCTTTAATATAATTCCTCAATTGGTGTCTTGGTTCCTAAGACCATCGAAAATATGTGTTTTCCGATGATCTTAGGTGATCCTGTGAAAGGGTCATTCGACCCCCAAAGGGGTCCCGACCCACAGGTTGAGAACCGCTGGTCTAGAAAGAGTGCAAAGAAGAACAACAAAGATGATTAGGATGCTGGAGACTAAAACATATGAAGGGTTGCAGGAATTGGGTATGTCTAGTCCTGTGATGGTGAACTCCTGGCACGCGTGGGTCTCTCTGTGGGCATGTGCAGCATTGCCCCCTGGTGTTCTGGTTTTCGGCACGCACATAAGCACCAGTCAGTTGATCTTTACGTGTGCCAAAGCCCCGGAAACCTGAAGGCCAGCTGGCCGGTGCGCATGTGCACGTAAGCCACTTGGTCTTCAGGTTTCTGTTGTTCTGGCATGCGCCAAGAACAGCTGGCTGGTGCATATGTGCCGGCCGGAAACCAGAACACCAGGTGGCTGGCACACGCATGCATCTCAGCCAGCTGGTCTTCAGGTTTCTGGGGCTCTGGAGCACGTTTGGTGCCAAAAAGGTTCCCCATCACTGGTCTAGTCTAATGAAAAGAAGACCTGGGGGTGACATGATAGCAACGTTCCAATATTAAGGTACTGGCAGTGTAGGAGTTTTTTTTTTTTTAAAGGTATCTTTCAGTATTCTTTCAGAGTATTCGGAGACTTCAACTCGTCCAGAATGCAGCCGCACGAGCGATTGTGGGTGCACCTCGGTACACCCACGTTACACCTATCCTCCGCGAGCTGCACTGGCTACCGATCGGTCTCCGGATACACTTCAAAGTGCTAGTCGTAACTTATAAAGCCCTTCATGGTATTGGACCTGGGTACTTGAGAGACCGCCTGCTGCCAATTACCTCCCAAAGACCCATCAGATCACACAGGGTCGGCCTCCTCCGGGTTCCGTCCACCAGCCAATGTCATCTGGCTACTACCCGGGGGAGGGCCTTCTCTGTAGCAGCTCCGGCCCTTTGGAATGAACTCCCCGCAGAGATCCGGACCCTCACCTCTCTCCAGGCCTTCCGGAAAGCCGTCAAAACCTGGCTGTGCCAGCAGGCCTGGGGTTGATGAGTTCCCCTCCCCTCTCGACTGGTATGGCTGTGTGATTTTCGTGTATTTTAATTATGTGTACTGTTGTTTATGTTCCCTTTCCCCTTTGAGTTGTTCGCCGCCCTGAGTCCCTCCTGGAGAAGGGCGGCATACAAATAAACCAAAACTGAAACTGAAACTGAAACTTTCATAAGATGCAATAAGATGCTGATTCAGGATGCACTCTTTAATGTTTTAATTGTACCTTAGAGTCTTAGATGAATCAAAAATTAATTTTACTTTTGTATATTATATGATGTAGCAAAGGATATATTACAGTACATAGAGTTGCACTGTAATTTGCTGTTTTTCTGCCAACCTTTTGATCCTTTGTAAAACCAAAAGTTTCAAAATGAAAAAAAAAATACTGCAAAAAAGTTTTGTAGAACCGAAGTAGACTTTGGAAAACATGTCAAGGATCGGGATGTAAAATCCCGAGTTTTCACTTGCAAATGAAAAATAAAGCATGATAATATCTGCTTTTAAAGGGTTGGGTATTATACTGAAACAACTGAATTACCACAGTTATCTTCCAAGCTATTATTCTAAGATAAGAAGTATTGGTTTGTCAATGAAATAATGGATGAGAAATCAACCTGAACTGTTAGAATAGCATTTCCTCCTTCTAGAAATCAAACAATTTTCTCTGGATTCAAAATGCTCTATGAAATACCCTTAGTACCATTAACTAGTAATAAAATGTAGCACATGAAAGAAGTACTCTATTCACATATTATAAGAACTGGATTATTGTTTCCACATGTATTTGAAAGCCGTTATTTGCAAAGTAAGGGTATTTCATTTCATTTCATTTATTGAATTTATAGGCCGCCCAATCCCCGAGGACTCCAGGCGGCTTACAGAAATGAAAAATATTAAAAAAGGATTAAAACAATAAGATACAACAAGATTAAGAAGAAACATAACATGCACCCAATCAAAGGGGGCTGGACCTCAATCAAGAGGTCAACAGCCCCAGGCCTGCCGGAAAATCTTTCCTACAGTTGTCTTTGGACACAGATATCTTTTTTTAATAGAGCTGCTGAGTTGCACTTAAACTGGTTTTAAAAGGAATTTCTCAGTTCACGTATTGGCTTGAAAATATTGTACAATTGATTCTACCTTAGATATTCCATCTGGAAAGTTATCTAGCAGGGACGTGCAGGCAGGGGAGGCAAAGTCTCACCACTGTCATCATGAAAAGAAAAAAAATGTAAAAGGAAAAAGGCAAGAGCTGAGGCCAGGCTGAGCTAGTTGCTGCCAGAGTCACCGTGGATGACTCTGCTTAGTGCTTAACTGTTTAAAAAAGCCTCTAAAAGCGCCCTCTACAGGAGGAGGCAGGAGAATGACGTGCCTCATCTAGTCTGACTTTAGGTGTTTTATGATCACTCGAGCAGAGTTAAGCAAGGGTTAAAAGCTGAAAAATTCCTGACGTAGGTGAGGCACATCATTCTGCTGCCTCCTCCTGTAGAGGGCACTTTTTTAAACAGTTAAGCAGAGTCTTCCACAGTGACTCTGGCAGCAACTAGCTCAGCCTGACCTCAGCTCTTGCCTTTTCACTTTTACATTTTTTTCTTTTCATGATGACAGGCAAGAGCAGAGTTGAAATCCTCTCTGAAACAGCTGGAAAAAGTATGTGTGGGTCGGAGGGAGGGGAAGGAATTCAAACTTCATCCTCAAGTGTAGATCCCTTCCCAAGTGTAGTTTGATTTCAGGCAGAGCCACATTGCCTTTTCAAACACACACACACACACACACACACACACACACAGCTGGATAAAACTATATAAGCCCAGCTTCACTGATTACAAGTTTGAAAAGGCAACGTGGCTCTGCCTGCAATCAAAGGCTCGGATCGGCTCCAATCCAACTTCTGTGTTTGTGTTTGTTTGAGAGAGAGTGAGTGAGTGAGAGAGGGAAGGAGATAGTCCAATCCACTTCTCTGTGTGTGTGTGTGTTTGAGAGAGGAGGGAGGGAGGGAGAGAGGGAGGAAGGAGGGGGAGGGAGAAGAAAAAGAATGAAGGAAAGGAGAAAAACAAATGCTGTCGTTTTAAATCGGAACTGAGCATGCCTGGCTGTGGAATTCTGGGAGTTGAAGTCCACAAGTCTAAAAAAAATTTAAAATCCACCACCGTGTCAGTGCCTCACCAGCCATAAACCTCACCACATGTCACTGTATCTAGGCTATAGTTGCTTGCCAGCTTACAGGTGGCATAATTCACACTTAATCAGCTTGGAGGAATCAGGCTGCACTCAATGCTTTCAGGCAAGCAAAGATGTTAGTTTTTTTTTTTTACAGTTCTACATTTATTCAAATATATAGATTGCCAAGTCTCAAAGATTGCTGTGAATGTAAAAGCCACATAACCATGTTCTACTTACATTATTGCCTTTGAGGAAATAATTTTTAATTTTGTCATAATAAATGGAAGCACTAGTTTTGAGGTGGTGTGTGCTTTGAATTTTAAAAAATTGAGTCCAATTTAAGCAATTTTACTTTATTTTTATACTTTAATAGATATTTATAGTTTGGAGCTTTAAAACATAGAAGTGTAATATAAGAGCCACTGAGGTTGCATTGAATTGATAGTTGCACTTGCCCAAACTCTTGCGCATGTCCTAATCTTATAAAAAGAGTATCAAATAGTGCAGTAATGGCGAACCTTTTTGGCACTGAGTGCCCAAACCAGAATGTGCATGTGTGCATGCGCGCCAAAGCCACCTGGTGTTCTGGTTTCCAGCACACTCATGTGCACCAGAGTGCCGGAAACTCAAAGACCAGGTGAGTGGTGCGCACATGCACACCAGCCAGCTGGTTTTTGGGTTTCCAGCACATGTGAAGATCAGCTGGCCAGCACGCATGCATGCATCGGAAATCAGAAGAGCAGTTGGCGATGGCGTGTGCGCCCACAGAGAGGGCTCTGCGTGGCACAGGTTTGCCATCACAGACATAGAGGGAATAATTATGTGGTATTTTTCTTTCCCATTTTTTCAGTACTTTTTAGTAGCCAGGAATTAGCAACATTGATATAACACGCATGCTAAAGAATAAGGGAGTGCAAATAAAGAGGTGCAAATGTTCAAATTCATAAAGAAATGCTGTTGCATGGTTTACATTTCATGTACACTATTTTATTTTTAGGGTAGCATTGTTATAGCTAGATGCCTGGTCATAAATATTTTTGCCTAGTCCCAGTAGTACCTATTGAAGGCAACCACATTTTTCTTTAAATGTACAGTCTGCAGGACTGTTCTGTTAAACAACTTTCTCTGGAATAGCATCATCCCAAAATCCAGGTGGCTTCTACACTGCTGGATTTTTGAAAGGTCACTCAAAACCTGGGTTTTATAGCAGATTTTAGAATCAAGTGTTGTGGTTAATCTTCCTTGTAATTTTGATGTGCATTGAAATTGAATAATTGAGTTATTTTCTGTCCTGGTCTTTTTTATTATTATTAGAGTTGTATGCTATTGATACTGTATTTTAACAAGTGGAAAGTAAGACAACTAAGCTATTCAGAATCATTATTGATAGGAGCAGCATATATATGAAGGAAGGACAATATTTCAGACTGTCTTCAACACTATGGCAAGGGACATGTGTATCTCCCTGAGCTTTCTTACATTTTTTTTACTTTTAACAACTGGATTTGTATTTTCCAAAATGCAACATACTGTTGCTGTCTAATGCAATTCTTCAACAATTTGCTGACTACTTTGGATTTTATTTAAGACTATAACCCACAAATGGAGCTTAAGCCTAATCTTATAAAAAGCCACATTTCTTCTTTCTCTTTTTTATATAGATTTTGATCCAGATTTTTTTAATGAATTCAAATATCTGCATTTTATTTATAAATCTTTAGGAACCTAAAAAGTGCCCAAGACTTAGATAATATGAGATTTGTTGGGTTATTATGTTAGAGATATTTTGTTACCTAAACATAGAAACAGACTGATCAAAGGAAAAAAAACCCATGTTACCTGGGGTCTGCTCTCTAATCTCTGTATGGCTAGGGTGGGACTAATCCACCTGATTTCCAGCAGCCAAAGGAAGAGCCAGTCTACCCAGTTTCCAGAAGGCTAGATTGGGACTGGTGTACTGAGATTCCTGGCAACAATGCAGCAGAGTGGCAGCATTGAAGCCACAACAAATTTGCCAAATTTTAATCCGATGGGATCAAGGCTTCTGGATTTTGAGCGTATTCTATAAATTAGCCCATTTGAGGTACCTTGATTCAAAAATACCATGTGATGAACTGTTTTGCCCAATTAAAGATTACATACACAAGAGTTTTAATATTGTTCTAGAGAGCCTCATTGGATCATCTGGAGATACTGGATTCCTTACCAGATTCTTCAATGCCTTCAACAAGGGCAGAGCTTCTGATGTCCTGGAAAAATTCTTAAAAATTAAGGGAGATATTCAGAGTTATATCTGCCTTGGAGGTAACCCATGTAGCAATAGCAATAGCAGTTAGACTTATATACCGCTTCATAGGGCTTTCAGCCCTCTCTAAGCAGTTTACAGAGTCAGCATATTGCCCCCAACAACAATCCGGGTCCTCATTTTACCCACCTCGGAAGGATGGAAGGCTGAGTCAACCCTGAGCTGGTGAGATTTGAACAGCCGAACTGCAGAACTGCAGTCAGCTGAAGTAGCCTGCAGTGCTGTATTTAACCACTGCGCCACCTCGGCTCGTAGAACTGTGTAGCACAGTCAAAAATCTACCATTGACCACAGGAAATGTTTTGTGATATTACGAGAAATGGCCAGCTTCTGTGCTGCTATTGTCCAGTTCTTTAAGTCCACTCCTTAACCAGCACAGCAATTGTTGGCTATAAACACTGAGCAGCTGCGTTTGTATGTACATGTTGCTTGCTTCTGTTGGCTTTCTTGGTTTTTGTAGCTTGCTAATTGGGTCTATGTAAAAGAACCCATGGCATTTTGTATTATGTTATAGATAATTGTTATGTTATAAAATGTTTTATAAAATTTGCCAATTTCCATTCCACTGGTGTCATGATTCCTGGATTTTGAACACATTCTGTAAGTTAGCATTTGAGATATTTTGTGGTTGAAAATAATATGATGCACCGTTTCACCCAGCTAAAGATTTATAGACATGGGAATTTTATGGAATTACTTTTTAGTACTGCTCTCCTGAATATTTATACTCAGGCAACTCTTCTCTTTTTGTATTCTAAATTCTATTAATTAATGTACTTAATATTTTTCTTGTCATTAGTAATAAAATTCCAGCAGTTACTATATTCACGCATTTCTGTTTTCTTGTTTTTCCCCCCTCCCTTTGTACTGGTCTGTTTTCCTTTCCTTACTTTGTTTTGAAAGAAAAAAGCAGTAATTTTTCTAATAGCTTTCTTGATTTTGCTTGTTAATCTTAACTGATAATCTCTTTGACTGGGAAATATTATTTGTGGTATGATTTTGTTGTATTTCTGTTTCAATGTAACCATTGTTTATTGTCTTTAATCCCCCCATTTTGATAGGAAATGGATTTTGCCATCTGTTTTTAAGCAGAGCAGTATTTGAATCCAGCCATGCTGAAAGAGTTCCTGTAAGATTAAACAAATAATTTTTACAGTGAGATAATAGGAAGGAGAGGTGTTCCAAGAGAAGATGAAATAATAAGAAAGGTTATGGATTGTGCTGAAATGGATAAACTAACTAAAGAAATACAGGGAAAAGAACAATCAGAATTCTACCAGATATGGGATAAATGGTATAGGTGGATGGAGGAAAGAAACAAAAATCAATTAAGGAATATAACAAAACTAAAAAAATAATAGTTATGAGTAAAATAAGAGGGTTAAGAATGGTGAAATCCAAATGAAATACAATAGAACGGGAAATAATATAAGGTGAGCGGTATCGATTGATAATTGCTATTATAAAGAACAGGAAGCTCCTGTTCGTATTGTATTGTGTAAATGTGGTGTACGTCTAAGTTTTGTGTGTATGTATTTTACATGTTTGTTAATAAAAAATAAAAAAAGGAAGGAGAGGTATGAAAAGCTATTGAAAAGAATCTAGCACAGGGCAGTCAAACTCCTGGCCCATGGGGCGATGTGTCACATGCTGGCCACGCCCACACCCGGTTTAGCAAAGGGGAAAAGTCCCAATGCATCACGTGACATATTGCTGTGAAGACATGAGTTTGATCTAGGGGAAATAAAGCAGAAGTCTACAACCCACAAGTGGTTTCTTATGTTATCCTGATTCTATGATGCAGTCTTCTGGTATTTAATACTTAGCAAGCAAACAGTACTCTGTGTAAAGAAACACAATTCTTTTCCTAAAACCTGAGTGCTGATAGCTTAAAAAGAAATTGAATCCTATGTAGATTGACCTACATAGTCACTGTATGGTGAAACCTCATTTTTCATGAAGAAACATGCATAATAGTAGATCCTCTAGTTTTATTTTGTTTTCCATACTGTCGCTGACTGATTTTCAATTTGTAGAATCTTTGCAGAGTCTTAAGGTTGTTAGACTTAAGTGAAGGGCAGATATAATGCTTTTTCCTGCTAAACCTTTTCCTGCTTTTTCCTGCTAAATGTCCTTTGAACATAAGGACTTCCCTTTCATTAATGCTTAGTTCTAGAGCAGTGCCAATGCTTTGAAATTGACACTTCATAAAATGCAGGTATGGGTACACAACAACTTTCTTCACATCATTAAAACACCTGCCTTTCTCCAGGGCTGCCAGATGTTTTGTAAGCTGCTCCCAGCTCTCTCCATATGTGTATGGACGTTCAGGCACTTCCCTGACAAATATGCAGAATCTATGGTGGAAATGTTTTTTGTGACATCAAGAGGTTACCAATCAGTCAATAATATTTATTCAGCCCAGCAAAATTTAAAAGAACAAAACAAGCAAAAACTTGTGAAGCGAGTAAATACAAAATTATACTAACATCTAGCAAAATAAATCACAGAATATAATATTCACTCTTCTGTTATTGTGGTTTACAGTTGTTACCCAGGTGATAAATCTACAGCATTAAATAGATATAAATAAAAAAAATAAAAACTATCTACCCCCTATACTTAATAGTTAAGATTATTAAACCAAGTAGTATTTTAAAACAAAGGTGAATATGTCTTTGGCCAATTATATCTAGTTAGGTGTCAACTAGAGTGATTCAAAAATGCCTCTATGTTGAGTCTCCATGGTGGTCCTTAGAAATGATCAATGGTTTCATCACTAGTAAAATAGTGTGTGATTGATTTCAAGCAAAATAGACTTGATATTTGGAATATGAACTATATATTTATTTTGGCATGCAGGACCCAGTAATACAATAAAAACGATTTGACAATATTGTTGGAAATCTAAAACTGTGTAGTTGTTCCTTCAATCTTATGAAAAAAAAACCTGGTGATAATTTAATGGTTTATGGTGATTACTATTCTGAAATACATATGTAATATTGGTTACATCAGGGTAGGCAGCCTACTGGCTGTGGATACTTCTAGCGTCAGTTTATTTGTTTATGTAATTTACTTCAAGCTCTACAAGCACTCAGCTTTCAATAGCAACTCTGGGCAGCTAAGACAGTTTAAAATCTCGGATACAAATATTAGCAGTAAATGAAAACCTTGACGGGAAGAAAGCATAGAATTGCAGCTGAGCATAAACAGTTACAATAAGTTAGCAAAAATCATGTGGGCTCAAGTTAATCTTGCAACATCTAAATTTGAGATTCCAGTCTGGAGCATATCTTCCTTTTGGGCCCAATGGGGTAGGTAGAACTCCTACAGAAAGGGTGTCAGAATACTCATGACTGGAAGAGACATGATAACAAGGTCAGCCAATGAATAGGCATAGCAACTAAGTCAGCCAATGAGGGCTGTTTAGAAACTGAAACAGTATTTGCTGGAGACAGCTAGGCGCCTAGGCATGGCTTAGGCTTAGTTTAACTACCCTGTATAGAGGAGGGTCTCTTTATCTGTATTAAGCTCTGCTGGAAACAAAACTAGTCTGCTCTTTGAATTGAAACTGTTCTCTCCTCTGCCTGTTTTGCTTGTAACTACTACCACGTTAGAAGAACCTACCATTGGTATTGTACATTTATTCATGTATTATTATGTATATAAATAAGTTAATGAATCCTGCTGAATCAGTTACCTGTGTGTGCTTTCTGGATGTGATTGTCTGCTGCAAACTCTGACAGAGGGAACTCTTCAAATTGCCTGCCTCTTAGCGCATCTGACCCTATTTTCATAAAAGCAAAAACAATGCGACTGATGTAGGAAACTGCTAGCTTGCAGGTCGTTTTTATTTTTATACTAATGAATAGGGCCGGGATGGCGAACCTATGGCACACGTGCCACAGGTGGTACATGGAGCCATTTATCCGGGCATGCAAGGGTTGTTTTTAGTCCTCTGGAGCTTTCAGGGAAGCCTCCCGAAGGTCCCTGAAGGCTCCGAAGGGCTAAAAACAGCCCTACGAGCAAACTGGAAGTGACTTCCGGTATACTTGTAGGGTCATTTTTAGTCCTCCGGAGCCTTCAGGGAAGCCTCCCGAAGGTCCTTGAAGGTCCCTGGTTTATCATCCAGGAAAATGTCTTGCCCTTTGGTTATAATGTACATTTAAGATAAGGTACATTAAAAAGTGCATTTAAATTATTATCAACAAAACAAGGTAGGGCAATCAAAAAATATCTCCAGATAAAAGAAGCTTCTCAAAACTCTCCCTTGCCCAATATTGATATTTGCATTAGAATTTCAAGTGTTTGATATTACAGTTTCTCAGTGGATTTTAATGACATTACTATCATAAATTTTCCACCTTGAGTTTCATAAAAGGAAACTTGTAAATAAATTAGGTGTCACAAATATACTTTAAGTCTTTAATTCTCTCAGTAAAGCAGAGAAAATAAAATCCTTTAGTTTTGCTGGCTCCTCAGGACTACAGTCTATTTAATAGCACTGTTGCCAGAACTGGGATTAATGTTTCCTAAGAGGGAAACTGTGAGCTGGTATGACTGAGCCAGAATAGAGGGAATATCAGTAATTCTCCTAGAGAATATCAATGAATCTAAATAGCAAGTGTGGATTTCATGGCAGTGGCTTAATGAAGATCTTAAAGCAAGGCGAGGCAGCATAATAATGTCTGAAATACAGCGGGAGGAATGATATAGAGTGGAGGCTACATCCAATAAGCTGCTTTGCTCTAGTCCCCTTCTATCCCAAACAGGGGTGGGTTCCTGCCAGTTCTAACCTCTTCTATAGAAGAGGTTGCACAAATCTACAGTGCCATTTAGAACCGGTTCCAGCTCCCTCCATCTGCCCGTCCGCAAATCATCAAGATGAAGAGAGAGAGGAGGAATTCTGGGAGTTGAAGTCCACAAGTCTTAAAGCTGTCAAGTTTGAACATCCCTGGGGTTTTTTTCTAAAGGGTTAGGGGTGCAAGGGTCTTGTAACTTGACAGCTTTAAGACTTGCGTGCTTCAAATGCCAGAGTTTCTGAGTCAATATTTTGGTTACTAAGCAAGAGTTAAGTGAGTTTCACCACCCTTTACAAGTTGGCCACGCCCACCCAGTCACATGACTATCAAGCCACTCCCACTCGGTCACATGGCCGGCAAGCCACTTCAACCCAGTCACGTGGCCAGCAAACCACTCCCACAAAGCAGGCCACACCCACAGAAGAGGTTTTAAAAAATTTTGAAACCCACAACTGGTCCTAAAACTGATAGAAAATCATGCCATCCTGAATCTTCTGACTTACAGGACACCAATGTTGTGTTGTTGTCTATTCAGCATTTTGCAACGTTTTGCTGTGAATGTAAATACCCTCAGCTGAAATTTCAAATCCATCCAATATCATCCAGCACATGAAGTGCTCCAATTATTCAATAATGTACTGCATTTCTTATTTTTTCTGTCCCCACTGATTCCTCCACTTTTTAAAAAATTACTTGAAACGACGATTCAACTGTTTGACCGATTGACCATTAGGTGGCAGCAAAGAGTTAGATTTTTGTGCTTGGCTGTTCTCTAGTGGTTTATAAGTTTTGTACAGCTAGCACAAAAACTATTTTATAGAGAAAATAGTTTAGCTGTGTGGGAGCCATAAGCTACCATGAATGTGAAAAGAAAACAAGGAGTCAGAGCTTTTCTGGAAGCACCACCCTCTAGACAAGGCCCTTGATAGTTAGGCTGCAAAAATACTAAAGCCAAAATGTGTTAAGCAATGAATTTATCAATTTCAAAGGCTTCAACCTCTCTGGGTTGACCAGTCACCTAATCTTTTATTCTTTTTAAATGTTCACTTGCAGGAAAATGAGGATTGAGAGATAGGCAAAGAGGTCAGCAACTAGACTGAAGACAGAACCAATTGGAGCAAGAAGGTTGCTAGGCTACCTCCTTGATACACATCAGTGCATCCTATGTTGACGGAACACAACTTCCTGATGCAAGATATTAGGGTAATCAGCACTTCTTCAGCAGAGCATCTCACACCATCCTTGAACTGTCTAAACTATTGGGAAACAAGTGGACTTGAAAAGCAAAGAGCAGTTCTTCAGGCTGTGTTTGCTCCAAAGTTTCATTGAAACAGAATTTATAGGAACTGATAACAAACATGGTATAATAGAGTAAATCCAAAACGGGGGATCAGCATAAAGTAAACTTGGACTAATTTTATTTATTAGTTAATAACTTACTATCAGTCATGAAAAGTACATTAGCATGACTTGCAATTAGGGAAGAATTTTTTATTGAATTAAATTTTATATCAACCGTCTCACTATCTAGGTGACTCTGTGTAGTTTACCATTAAAAAGTATAAAATTATAAAGAAATAAAATTTAATATAGGGTTAAAAACAGAATTAAAAATAAGTTTAAAGGAAGAAGGAGCACCTTCATGCCATTAACCATCTAGAGTTTCATGCTGTTCTTTGATCTCCATGAGTTGGCAGAGCCAGCTCTTCAAACACTTCTGGAAGCAAAATGCTCTACAGCACCAGAGCTTCAACTGAGAAAACTCCTTCCTAGACCCCACCAGTTAAAACTCTCTAACTGATGTCTCAATAACATACCTTGTCCCTGCTTCATCAGGTGGGATAGGTCAATGCAATAGGGATGAGATGGTTCCTCAGCTAACCTGGCCCCTTGCCATGAAGGGGTTTAAAGATGATAACCAATACCTTGAGTTGGACCTGGAACCAAAATGGCACTCATTGCAACTCACACAACAGAGATGTTACATGTACAGTTCTTGAAACACCCAAAACTATTCACGTAGTCACATTCTGCATTAGCTATAGTTTCCAAATAATCTTCAAGGGGGTCTCCATGTGGAGTTCATTACAGTTCTCAATATAGGAAATGACCAAGGCATGAGTGGCTGAGAGAAGAGCCTCTCAATCAAGGAAGGGGCACAACTGGTGCCTAACACAAAGTTGTGCAAATCTCTTCTAACCATGACTGCCGACTGCTCATTAATCAGCAGTTGTGAGTCCAGGAGGACTCTAGGTTACACACCATATCCAGATGGGAAATGGGACCCCATCCAAGACCAGAGATGGTAAATCCATGGATACACACCTCCCCCCATTTCCAGCCACTCCATTACATACAGACTGTTACAATCTCAAGGCACCATGAAAGAACATTCACAGCATCACTTAATTCACCTAGGACGGACGGACACACACACACACACACACACACACACACACACACACACACACTACTGAGTACTATCTGCCGGTTTGCAGGAGATACAGCAAGAATAGTTCTTTGGACGACAAGTACAGCTTGCAGGTGACTGTAACATAAACCACTGGACTTTTTTCCCCCAACTCTACTGCTGAATAACATAGCTGGGAAGTTTATTTAGTTAAATAGCATGGAAATAGCTATTATAGTGGGAAAATCAGATATACACTCAATTTGATTGCACGGTAGAGGTACTTACATTTTGTAGATAGAAGCATTTTGATTTGTTCCAGAAACTGTAAAGACTAGATGAATTGATTTTTATTTTATTTTTAAAAACCATAGCATGAACTGGAGTGATTCAGGTAGAAAGAATACAAAATCACTTAGCCTCTTTTCACTTTTTTATTTCACTCTTATCAGCTGTATTTCACAATAGGTGACAGCTTGCCATCTTTCCAGAAGGCTCCTTTTTAGAGAATTTGTAGAAAGAAATTAAGTCTGCCAGAATGGGAATGCAAAAATCTGTATGAAGAGTGAAGAGTTATAGAAAACTCTTAATTCTTAACTGCTATCTAGTCATCCACATTTTGCAGCCTGGCTATAGTAAGCCCTAGGGAATTGCACACTAGGCAAGATGAGTTTGAAGTAAAATGAAAAGATTCCATGGAGAACCCAAGAAAAACAACAGCAGAATATTTGAATTGAATAAACCTGGGGAAAGATCTTATTTACTGCTTAGAAAAATAACTAAAATTGTATAGCACTGGAAAATGTAATGGGATCATCTGTTCAGGAAAGATTTCGACATCATGGAACTGGGGTCTTGCAAATACAAGTGACATTGTGGAACAATAATCCACACCTGATTTGAACTTCAGAGGACTTTTGTGAGGCAACCTGTGTATCTGTTTTAAACATGTCTGGGAATGGCCAATTTGAGTAGCATGAATTTTGTGTGAGCAAATGAAGAGTGCTTCAATAGTGCTGCTAGAAAAACCATGCCTATATTTGTAATAATCAGAGATGAATGGGTCATTCTTAATTTCTTTCTCATCTTCTTTCTCAATGAGAAAGAACTCTGAAAGGCTCTCTCCACTTACTGTACTACTGTGGAATTCTATCAATATTTTCTGGCTCTTTATTAGCAAATCAGATGTTCTAAAGTATGTCACTGCTACAAAAATTATTATACTGTTAATGGTATTGTTTCAAAGAGATCAGTAAAACACACACACACACCTGTTTTAATGTTATTCTTTTGTAAGAATATGTTTTTACATTTGAAGACTGCTTTGCTTTTAAGTTCTCAGATTTTTCTGAGACTCTTGAGTTCTAGCCCTGACTTAGAGTAGGCATGAATGCAGGCTGGCTGATTTTGGACCATTCACTCTTTCACAGCCCCAAATCACCTCACAGGGTTGTTGTGAGGAAAATAGGAGGAGAAAGGAATATTAGGTATGTTTGCTGCCTTGATTTATTTATAAAAATAATTAATGTAAAATGTAAGTAAATATAATCTGTTATTCCAGCTCATCATGTCTTTCATGCTTTGTTTTTTTAAAGATGATTGCATTCATTATTGATCAATTAATTTTTTTAAAAAAATAACCCTAAAGCAATTCTATTGTATTGTAATCAAAGTGAAGGTTTTCACTACCTTCATTCACTGCATCTGTGAAGCAGTAATATAATCATAAATACCACCAATATGCGGACGATACACAATTGTATCTGTCCGCCCCGTGCCAACTCAATGAAGCGGTGGACGTGATGAGCCAGGGTCTTGAGGCCGTTAAGAACTGGATGAGCGCTAACAAACTGGTACTCAACCCGGACAAGACCGAGTGGCTGTTGTGCTTCCCTCCCAATAATTTGGCTGACATTCCAACACTCAGGCTGGGGGGTCAAATTTTATACCCCTCAGACAGGGTCCGTAACTTAGGAGTCCTCCTGGATTCACAGCTGACTTTCGACCATCAGCTGTCGGCTGTGACCAGGGGGGCATTTGCCCAGGTTCGCCTGGTCCGCCAGTTACGGCCCTACCTGAACCGGGAGGCTCTCGCAACAGTCACTCGAGCCCTTGTGATCTCTAGGCTGGAATACTGCAATGGGCTCTACATGGGGTTGCCCTTGAAGAGCATCCGGCGACTGCAGTTAGTCCAGAATGCAGCCGCGCGAGTGATAGTGGGCGCACCGCGGTTCGCCCACATTACACCCATCCTCCGCGAGCTGCACTGGCTACCTGTCGGTCTCCGGGTGCGCTTCAGGGTATTGATGACCACCTTTAAAGCACTCCATGGTAGTAGATCTGGATATTTGAGAGACCGCCTTCTGCTGATCACCTCCCTCCGACCGATTAGATCGCACAGGCTGGGCCTCCTCCGAATTCCATCCGCCAGTCAGTGCCGACTGGCGACTACGCGGAGGAGAGCCTTTTCTGTTGCAGCTCCGACCCTGTGGAACGAGCTCCCCGTTGAGATTCGTACCCTCACCACCATCCAGACCTTCCGCACAGCCCTCAAGACCTGGCTCTCCCAGCAAGCCTGGGGATAGGTTTCCAATTTACCCGCCCGAGTGCTGACTGTTGAATGCATGTTGTGGTTTACCATTTTATTTTGTTCACTATTGTTTGTCTCTTGGTATTGCACCCCCTCCCCTTGTGATTGTAAGCCGCCCTGAGTCCCCTCAGGGAGAAGGGCGGCCTATAAATCTCAATAAAATGTTAAAAAAAAATAATCAACATTTCAAAAACATAATCTGAAGTATTTTAAATATTTTCCCTACATTTAAATGCTTGTTGAAAAAGTACCTTAGGCCAAATCCTTAAATCTTTCAAAATATATAAGCAATAGAAATTTGAATACAAATTTCAAACTTTGACTCAGAAATTCATAGGAAGAAAGTGAGGAAGCTAAATCAAAAGATAAACAACAGGGAACTTAAGCCTAACTAAATCACCACTCAACATTATCTATCCCTTTATATATACTGTAGAACAGTGGTTCCCAAACTTGGCAACTTTAAGACTTGTGGACTTCAACTCCCAGAGTTCTCCAGCCAAAAGAGCTAGCTGGAGAATTCTGGGAGTTGAAGTCCACAAGTCTTAAAGTTGCCAAGTTTGGGAACCACTGCTGTAGAATATTCAATATTCAATAAACCTTTAAACAAATTAGTATGGAAGAATTTTAGTACCACATAAGGCATCTATATTTACAATATATTGCAATCCAATGCAGGAAAAAAAGTGCAAAGCTTCTTGAAAACTATTACAACCATGCAAATCTATAGTAGAAAAGATTGCATATAATAGCATGCTGAAAAATCTGTACTGTTCCTCAAATTCTCTGGTGTATCAAAAGTAG
Organism: Thamnophis elegans; assembly: GCF_009769535.1. NCBI lineage: Eukaryota > Metazoa > Chordata > Lepidosauria > Squamata > Natricidae > Thamnophis > Thamnophis elegans. The sequence continues at coordinate 40,652,290 of NC_045551.1, forward strand.
TCCAAAAAACCTCCCCAAATATGATGCAATTAAATAGTAGCAAATCAGAGAGGAAGTAGTGATGGCTAATGGTGAATAACACCCAGCTAGGAAGGACATGATCAACTTTGCCTTATTTTGAAAAAAACAGCAACCAGTCAGTTCTTATGAATACTCAGCTGAGAGATTTCTTGGAAAAGTCAGGCTTGAGGTCTTCACTGAAACTTGAAAAATAAATGAAGAAAACAGTGAAAAGCCACTTCCATAGTATTACCAGGAATACTGTATGGAGAAGAACATGAACAAACCAGGAACCCACCTCAAGTTAAGCATTTGCTACTTTTTTCATGGGAATATTGTTCTTTATGGATGAATAGGAGTTCCTGTATATACTGTACTTTGGAAATGAATTCTTTAAAAGGAAGGGCAAATAATTCAAGGCATGTATTAACAATGGGAAAGTAGTTGGCTTCTGCTGGGAACAAAATAATGGTTTTGAAAATAGCTAACTCTTAACAGTGCTCTTAATTCTTTTTAATCTACCAAGGAGCTAAACGGAGAGAATTTGGTAACCAGCTGTATTTGTGTCAAGTTCAGTGGTTTTGATTAGTGTGAACGGCCAGTTGTTAACAATAATGCTTGATTGATTTGTTAAGTAAGCATAGACTCTATAATAGCATTAATTTATCTCTGTAACCTTGAATATCTGCCCTACCTTTGGAATATCTGTCCAGATTCAGATTTGGGAGACCAAAATTATCCCAGTTTAAATTGGGTAGAGACTGGGAGAGAAGCAGAATGCAATAGAAAATGCTGAGAACTGGCCGAAATTGAAACTCATAAGTTATACTTTATGGGTATCTGACAATTACTTAGTTTATTATAGATTATTTTAAGGTTTTTTTTTGTTTTTGCAATGTACATTTATAAATAAAGCAAAGATGATAGAAAATGACATTATATCTAACCATTGTTCGATATGAGGGCATAATCCATTTCATGTTTACTTGGATGTAAGTTCCACTATGTTTGTAATAATCTAAATTCAGCTAAAACCTCTTATACTCCATTACTCTATTTCTGACAGTGGACAAAGAAATGCATTTTGGAAGCTTACAAAGAAAACATTAGCCAAATAACACCTTTTCATTGAATATCCAGAGCAACAAATGTATTGAGAATTGCATTTTCTGATACAGGCTACAGTATGTACCGTAACTATCTCTCTGTTATACCTGTAAGCTACATTTACTTACTCTGTAAATGTATCTACCCTATAAATTCATTAATCATGTATGTATGTATGTATGTATGTATGTATGTATGTATGTATAAGGAAAATTCAATTAACATTTATTTGTGGTCCAGGAGTGAACACAAGGAAAAGTTCAAAAACATAGTTCAGTATCTTTATTTTCAGATACCAAAACAAATATACACAAAGGAAACCAAAACACTGGATTCAGAGGAATAATGAAGTAAACACTGATGGAATCCTTTGTTACCATCAAATTAGTAATTATATATCACATACACAAACAGTAACAATTAAGCTAGCCTAATTCGACAACATGGTTGTGCTGCATTCAGGTGTTGTAATACTCATGTAATATTACTGATTTTGTAATGCTTGAATAGGGCATTAGTAATAAAATTCCACTGTTAACCAATTCATTCTCCTTATTGATCGTTGGATATTCTGTCAATTTTTATAATCTGGGACCCAAAGGGGACCAACATGATGACAGAGACCATCTGAAGTTTCTATGGTGGTCTTAAAATCTTGTTTCATCTCATCCTTAATAATTTTAAAACGTAATAAACCCATTCATAATTAAAGAATAGTGGGCAACAATATAGATAGCCATGAAGGTCTTTGATGAGCAAGTCATTCACAACCACAAACCAGTTGTCTATAGATGCCTACAGATTTCTTAAAGATTTAAGAAATGGGAAGCCTTTAATAGGAATTTAAAAATTAAGCCTGGCAATAACAAAATAATCATTTTATAATTCCTATAAAAGTGGTTAATTGAAGTGTTTTATTTTTACTTTAATATTGCAACAATCCAATTTTATGGAAATATATTTCTACAGAAGTTGTTTTCATATCAGCTGATAATTAATATATTAATCCACATTATAGTATAAATTACCTCGTAAGTGTAATGTATTTACTATAATAAAATAATAAATTGAAATATCTTCATCATAATTCTACATTTTTAATGTAGAGGAAAAAAAATAAATATAAATCATGTTGTGGCTCCTTTTCCCAATGAACTCCAACAATAAACTGCAGTCTGGCTCATAGACATACTGCATTGAATTATTTGGTTTACATGCATAATAGAAGTAATATTAAATTATTTTTGTTAATGATAGCTGTAGAAAAGCAATTCAAAGTGATTGAGGTTCCTCTTAGAATATAAGACAATTTCTTCTCTGTGTTATATATTTAAGTTACTGAAGAATTCTATAACATTCCCTCCTTATATATTTTCCTCCGTCCCTCCGAGTATCATCCCTTCTCAACATTTAAAATCCAGCACAGATATTTATTCCTATGGCATTCAGTGGGTTAAATTCCTACAAGGCTACGTTAATATCTAACAACTACTGCAACTAACAGAGTCGCTGCACCATCAGGCAGCATTTTTGTTGTTGCAAACATCCGCAGTGTGTAGTCGAACAATATCCAAGCAGCTCTCCTCTCTTCTATGCTGCAGAACTGCTATCCAAATATAACCTCTTGCTGTAAAATCATTGACAACCTTTGAACAGCGGTTTTGCATCTAAAGTAGCTGTTTCTATCTTCTATATTTGTGCTTTCACTTACAAATGTGCAGTTTTCACTGCTGATCTTGCTATTGCAAAGTGCAGAATTCATAGCAGCTAATTTTTGCATTTGGTGTAATAAAGAGTGGATGCCTAAAGAGACTTTAAATATAGATCAACCCCTCAGTAGTTTTTTTTTAAATGCTGAGTTAAATAGTATTTGAAACTCTTTAAAATTTTCCTTACAGTTTTACAATAATACAATAGCAGAGTTGGAAGGGACCTTGGAGGTCTTCTAGTCCAACCCCCTGCCTAGGGAGGAAACCCTATACTGTTTCAGACAGATGGCTATCCAACATCTTCTTAAAACCTTCAAGTATTGGGGCATTCACAACTTCTGGAGGCAAGCTGTTCTCTGATTAATTGTTCTGTCAGGAAATTTCTCCTCAATTCTAAGTTGCTTCTCTCCTTCTCCTTAGTTTCCACCCATTGCTTCTTGTTCTACATTCAGATGCCCTGGAAAATAGTTTGACTTCCTCTTCTTGGTGGCAACCCCTGAAATATTGGAACACTGCTATCATGTCTTCCCTAGTCCTTCTTTCTATTAAACTAGACATACCCAGTTCCTGCAACCGTTCTTCATATGTTAGTCTCCAGTCCCCTAATCATCTTTGTTGCTCTTCTCTGCACTCTTTCTAAGTCTCCACATCTTTTCTACATCGTGGTGACCAAAACTGGATGCAGTATTCCAAGTGTGGCCTTACCAAGGCATTATAAAGTGGCATTAACACTTCACATGATCTTGATTCTATCCCTCTGTTTATGCAGCCTAGAACTGTGTTGGCTTTTTTGGCAGCTGTTGCACACTGCTGGCTCATATTTAAATGGTTGTCCACTAGAACTCCAAGATCCCTTTCACAGTTACCACTGTTGAGCAAGGTACCACCTATACTGGACCTGTCCATTTCATTTTTGTTGCCTAAATGTAGAACCTTACTCTTTTCACTATTGAATTTCATTTTATTAGATAGTGCCCAATGTTGAAGTTTGTCAAGATCTTTCTGTATCTTTAGCCTATCTTTTGGAGTGCTGGCTATTCCTGCCAGCTTGGTGTCATCTGCAAATTTGATGAGTTCCCCATTTATTCCCTTATCCAAATCATTGATGAAGATGTTGAAGAGTACTGGGCCCAAAACAGAGCCTTGGGGTACTCCACTGCATATTTCCCTCCATGAAGATGCAGTTCCATTGAGGATTACACGTTGAATGTGGTTGGTCAGCCAGTTACAAATCCATCTGGTGGTGATGCTGTCTAACCCACATTCTTCTACTTTATCTAGTAGTAGGTTATGGTTTACCTTATCAAATGCCTTACTGAAGTCCAAGTAAACTATATCGATGGCATTCTCTGGTCCACTAATTTTGTCACATTATCAAAGAATGCAATAAGATTAGTCTGGCATGATCTGTTTTTGTCAAACCCATTTTGCCTTTTGGCTATTACTTTGCTTGCTTCTAGATGTTCACTAATTTGTTGCTTGATTATCTTTTCCAGAATCTTTCCTGGTATTGAGGTCAGGCTGATAGGTCTGTAGTTTCCTGGATCTGTTTTATCCCTTTTTTGAAGATGGGAACCACATCAGCTCTTTTCTAGTCCTCTGGCAGTTCCCTGGTGCTCCAGGATCTCTGAAAGATATAGTTCAATGGTTCTGATATCTTGTCTGCCAGTTCCTTCAGAACCCTGGGATGTAATCCATCCAGTCCTGGTGATTTGAACTCGTCTAGGGTAGACAGGTGCTCTCTTACCATTTTCTTCCCTATTTCATCTTGTGTTCCTAATCTGATTTTTGTGGTGCTGTTTTTGATAGGTTGGACTGTTTTATCCCTTTGTGTAACGACAGATGCAAAACATGAGTTAAATAGTTCTGCTTTCTCCCTGTTGCTTGTCACCTTCTTGCCACTTTCTCCCAGCAATGGACCAGTTGTTTCCTTAACTTCTTTCTTGTTTTTAACATGTTGGAAGAAGCTTTTTTTGTTATTTTTTACTTTTGTGCCAAGCCTTTCTTCATTGTGAGCCTTAGCTTTCCTCACTTCATCTTTACATGCTCGGGCTATTTGCTGATATTGTGCCTTAGTTATGTCCCCCCCTTTCCACTTTTTAAACTTATCTTTTTTGTCTTTCAATTTGTCAAAGAGTTCTTTACGCAGCCATGCTGGTTTCTTTTGGGAGTTGTTACTTTTCTTCTTTATTGGTATTGTGCTAGACTGGGCTTTTGTAATCTCATGTTTCTAAATTTCCCAAGCTTCTTGAGTTGTTTTCCCCTTGAGAATTCTCATCCATTGAATTTTTCCCAAGCTCTCTCTAAGTTTATTGAAATTAGCTCTCTTAAAGTCCAAGACTCTAGTTTCACTTTATTCTACTACTTGTATTTGCATAATGTTGAATTCCAATATTGCATGGTCACTTCTCCCAGGGTTCCTATGGCTTCAACACCTTCTATCATTTCCTCTCTGTTAGTGAGAATTAAGTCCAATATGGCTGATCCCCTTGTTCCCTTCTTTACTTTTTGGGAAACAAAGTTGTCTGCTAGGTTTGTTAGGAACCTGTTGGATCTTCCACTTGGTGCAGAGTTTGTTTCCCAGTTGATGTCAGGGTAGTTAAAATTCCTCATTACTATTGTGGTGTGCTTCCTATACACCTTTGTTAGCTGACTAGCAAAAAGTTTATCTACTTCCTCTGCTTGGTTGTGTGGCCTGTAGTATAGACCTATGGCAATGTCATTTCCCCCCCTACCTTTAATATTGACCCAAATGCATCCAAGATACTATTCCACCCGAATAGTATGACTGTTGCGCTTTTTAATGATGTAATGTCTTTATGTGTGTATTTTGTTTTGTTCTTCCCTCCCCCTGGATTGTGAGCCGCCTTGAGTCCCCTCAGGGAAAAGGGCGGCTTATAAATAAAGTAAAATCCAAAATCCAAGATAGTTATCATCATTGTTGTGCTCTATTTCTGTAGAGAGATAATTATTTCTTATATATAGTGCAACTCCCCCGCCTCTTTTATTTTATTACTCTTTCTATTTCTTTTAAATAATTTAAATCCTTCTAGCTGTATGTTCCATTTGTCGGTTTCATCCCACCAAGTTTCTGTAATGGCAACAATATTGTATCTGCCCTCTTTTACTTGAATTTCTAATTCATCCTGTTTATTCCTCATACTCTGTGCATTGGTGTATAGACATTTGAGTCCATTTTGATTGATCCTATGTTTACTGTCTACATAACCTGTGTTATGCCTGACTGCCCCTATTTTCTTGCCACTTGTATGATTCATGCATATGGTATGGCACTCACTATTAAATGCTTGGTTTTGCTTGACAGCGGGAGTGATAATCTTACCCGCACAAACATCTGTGTTACATGCACTGATAATCCTATGAATTTTAGATTGCTGGGGACAGAAATGTTCTGTATCAATTAATTCTCTGTCCCCGCTGTTCAGTTTAAATGTTTATCCAGAAAATCTGTGAATTTAATGCCAAGTAACTCAGTTCCTCTCTTTTGTACAGTTTTTCATTAGACCAGCTGCAGGAATCATGACTAATAAAACCAAAGCCTTCCCTTTTATGCCACTCCTTTAGCCATGCATTAAACTCTGCTACACGCTGGCCCTTCCCTTTTTGTTCCTTATATACTGGTAAAACCTCTGAAAAAATAAGCCTACAACCTATACTACTAAGTTCATACCCAAGCTCTGGAAATCATTCTTCACAGAAAGTATATCTTTTTGGGATAGATCATTTGTGCCAAGATGTATAATAGCATCAACGTCACAGTCCTTACTTGCATTCTTGACTATCTTAAGAATACACCTCTTGTCTCTGCTGGCAGTAGCACCTGGCAGACACCTAACCTCTTTTAAAACCTCCATATCTTTTCCTAAATTTACATCCCTTATGATTGAATCCCCAACCAGAAGGTGACTTCTCTTTTTACATACCTTGCTCTTCTTGTGCAACTGATGTGTGATATCTGGTTCATCATTTCGCCTTTCTGAAGTAAGTTTTTCATTTTGGACCACAATCCCCTGCTTTTATTAGTGTTCAATCATTTTTAATGAGGATATTGGGAAAGTGTGGTTTTTAAAATGTAAAAATTAATATTATAAATATTCATACATTTTTTTGCACCAGCATAACTATTTAAAAACAAATAGCTATATAAGTTTTGGCACCAGACATTACCAAAAGAAGTCTACTGTCTAATTATGCACCTTCCACAGTCTTGTGAAATAAAAATGATGAATGAATGAACGAAGATAAAATAGTGAAGAAGGCATTTCTTCCATTCCCACCCACATAGAATATAATCCCAAAGGCAGTAGACTGAATCCTGAGCAAGTATCACTAATATAAGGAGAAAACCAAAACTTCTCTGGGTTTTTCTGGTTATTAATATTTGCTGGGGTGAGGGTAGGAGGTATTTTGGGTGCTGCTTCATTTTTAAAAATAGTCCTCACTTATTGGATCATATAAACACAACTGGAATTTTGTAGTATGCTATTGGCCCTCTCACAAAAGGAATGTCATTTTTGTAGAGTTGTGCCAAAGGGAATATGCACCTTATTGACTCCCAAGATTTAAAGCTTTAATTTCCATGATCAACACTTTGAACTTAATTGTATTGGCAACCAAACCAGTGCAGGTTCTTTTATACCCAGTGATCCATAACAAGTTTACTTTAACAGTTTTCATAATATTCAAAACAAAAAGAGATTCAAACTGGTAGAAAATGGAGAAGACATGCAAGACGATCTTCTTTTCTTTCTGTCCTTCTTGTAGTTACTGCAGCTGAAGTTTGGAGGGAAAACATACATGAATATGATATATTTCTCCTGATCTGAATTCCTGCATCATTAAGGTCTGCAAAAATATAGAAAGCTATATTCATTTTCAGGTGAATACAAGTTATCTACAGACCTTCCAACTGGAGGTATGTAGGTTAGTTAGAGAGACAAAGAAATGAGATAAGTGAATATGCCCCATTCTTTACATGCGTTAAAGGAGTCATATTTTCAGGGGCATAACTGAAGCTGCTTATATTGGTTCAATTCAGCACTAGCTGCAATTTCAGTATCATTCTTAAGGCAGTCACAGTTAGAGTACATTGTAGTAATTTAAATAGGAACATAGCCGCTCTGATGAAGTAGAGTTGCCCTTGGCAGCCACTGAAGCTACTCCAAGCATCCCACCTTACCATAGGCTGTAGAAACAACTGTGACATCAAAAATAATATCATGTGTGTTTTGTTATCACTGTGCAAATGATGTGAATTGTATTTTTGTGTCATTTTGCATTCTGATAATGCAAAGTAATGCAAATATATCATTAATCTTGTTTACACAATGACATAAACACAATTGTCTGACCTTTAGACTTCTCCAAGAATGCCATGCTGATTTGCTCTATATTTGGGTTCACAAAGAGGTCCATGCAAATTACCAACGTTATGTGGACTTTTGATGAAAAAGATAAAAGCACCCAAGAATGATTATATTTTAGAAGAGATAATTTCTTCAGCTCTTAGATCTGTAAACTGTTTCTCCACAGAATCTTAATCTGATAGGAGGAAATGCAGCTGGACACCACCAGTATATTAATGACACTTGTCTCCAGTTGTCCCTAAATTATCTCACCACTGGTGGTCTCTTGGGGATATTTATCAATGTGGAAAAGCAAAAAGGAACTCTGAAACACCTCACTACTCAATGGCCAAGGTGTTCAACTTCCATACCTTCAAATATCATGTTTACAATGCTCATTACATGATGTTAATCTGGAAAATATAAAAAGCCATTATGAGTTGGCAGCAGAGATCTTCTCCCATACTATAATGAATCTAAGACAATCATGTTCCACCAAGAAGCTCTTCTTCTGAGAGAGTGTTTTTTACATCTGGGTCTGGGAATGCCATGTTTTCAGGAAATGCATTGTTAATATCCTTGCAAATCCTAATCCTAATTATTGGAAAACAGAATAAAATATCTGGAAATCCATAACACTAATTAACCATCTAAAAACGTGAACAGATGAATCCATCAATTGTTCCAAATAACTTGAAGCTTACATTATTTAGAAAGGATGCTTGAGCTCTGATCTAAGGCCTGAGTCATTTGTGTAGCCACACATATAATTGGCAATTTAAAATGAAAACATAATGTTCCTGAAAAGTGTTTCTTACATTGGCTTGGAAATATCAGTCATGACACTGCAAAATCTTCTCTAAAAATAAATAAGGTTCGCCTGCTACTTCTTTCTCAGCCATAGTGAAAATTGATCAAATATATGATTTAATACAACTATCACCAAGCTGATAGTCTACAGATGAATAATTTTAAACTCCTCCAAAATGTATGTAGAAGAAAAGTTGCAACTTGTCTAAAATTAAACAAAGTTGAAGCAAACATACCAGTAATCTCTCTTAAGAGTGAGGTTGACAGTTGTGGCATTGCCACAGAAAAGCCTTGTATTGAGGATCCAGCAATTCAGCAACTTAGTAATGGATATAGCAATAGCACTTAGACTTATATACCACTTCATAGTGCTTTACAGCCTTCTTTAAGACGTTTACAGAGTTAGCACGTTGCTCCCAACAGTCTGGTTCTTCATTTTAACAACCTCAGAAGGATGAAAAGCTGAGTCAACCTTGAACCATTCACAATCGAATTCCTGGAGTGAGAAGTGAGTTAGCTTGCAGTACTGCTTTCTAACCACTGTGCCACCACAGCTCTAAAATGATATACTGTATTTTTCAGAGTATAAGATGCACTGGAGTATAAGACGCACCAAGATTTTGAAGAGGCAAATTAAAAAAAATTGGTGTAATATGGCCAAAAGTGAAGGCTATAAAATAAACTGTACATAAAACAATCTGCATTCAGCAATAACAGAAAGAGTTAAAGATGAAGTGGGAATCTCTGATTTTTATGCCAGACAAAGCTATTTTGAAATGTTACCTCATTTTCTTCCTTGCTCCTCCATCCCATACAAAGACCCATACTTAACCACTGAAGACTAGTATTCAGTCTGGACTTTCGTAGTTTACTGCTTCTTAATAAAAGACAGAAAGACAAAAGTCTTGGATGGAATGACAATCAACTTTCTCTAGATATTCAGGACATGAATTGAATATAGATAGTTTTTAGAAGTAATAAATCCAAGGAAAAGATGTGTAATGATTTTTATTTATAAGAGCAAATATTGACCAGGTGATAGGATTAAGAAGCAGAACATACTGTCCTAGCTTCACCTTGGACATGACAATAATTCTCTCTACCAATGCAAGTTCTTAAGAGTTTTACAACAGAAGATTCAAGGATAAGTTGTTATTGCAAATACAAAAGAAGCCCTTAGAATGAAGATGAGTGATGGCAACATTCTAGGATCTAACCATAGTTACATAATTTGTAAGGTTTTTAACTCTGCAATTTGATGGTAATGATTTTGTGCACTAATTTCTCAGCCTTGGATGTTGAGGGTACCTGCACAATATTTTGAGAATTATTCAGTCTTGGTATTGCAGGCCTGTGCGCTTCCCCATAATACTCACAGCCCAAGCCATCCTTGGTTTGGTGCCCTCCAAATATGTAGGACTTCACTCTGTCAAAACTTCATGTTCTGTTAGTGAGATTCCTACAGACATCTGACTGACCATCACTGGAAGCAGAATGCTGAATAGATGGACAAGGCTGTATTGCACAGGGATCTGCTTACATTCTCAAGCACTATGTGAGAGAAATAAATACGACATCAGGGATATCAAAACTACTTTCAAAGCTTTTTGTTCAGGGGTAAGGAATAGCCTTAATGTAGCGAAAGCAATTAGTATTCTAGGCACAAATTCCCTGGAGACTGAAAAGCTGAAGCCAAATACAAAATAGTTATGCAATATTCATTACTCCTGCAATGAAGAACTTTTACACGTTTCACTGCTCTTTTCTTTTTCAACAGAGCTACAGAAGGAGGCACAATTCATAAAAGTAGTGAAAATATAGTTTCTATTCAAATAGCAAACCTTTCAAAGAACGAGAAAATAAAAAGGATGGCCTAATTTTTGAAAAATCTACATTTCATTTTTTTGACAGGGAAACCTCAAATAACTTTACATCATTAGTTAAATTAGATTCTATATAATAACATCCAAATTGTTTTGGAAAATACAGAAAAATATAGATTAAAACAAATAAAAGCAATTTAGTATTAATATTACTTGTTCAAGTTTATTTCTCCGCATTTTGCTATTTTACCAAATTTTGAGAGGAGTTTGCCTAGAAATTTTAAGTGAGGGACTTTTCAAGTTTCAAATTAACAATGTTTTCTCAAGTCACCCCATCAAATTTATTTACTTATTTATTTTATTACCTTTATATATCACCCATCTCACTTAATGACTTTGCGCAATGTACATAAGCTGCTTGTTTGACACAAGGAACATGATAGGATTAGGGATTGGGACAGGGATTACATTAGTTTTGTTCAACAAAACATGACCTTCTATGTAATATTATATTTGAGAATGCTTTGAATCAATGCTTCAGGAAGAGCTATTAATTAAATGCCTTATAATTTTCTTGCCCTCTTCTCTCTCCTCCATTATGCTTGCTTTTGAACTGTTAAATCACATTATCATAAAAAAAATAACCACATGGACAGCAAGGAAATTTCCAAAATCCATAGTGAGCCAACATTTTACTAAGCCATTTCGTGACCAATATTTTGTGTAGGCTTTCCTAATCTACAACCCAAATGTTAGAGATGTGATTCTCTCGACGCTACATATTTTCATATATGGGAGACTTGCAAAAAGATTAAGGCATTTTGGATAAAAATATGGTGGATTATGCAAAATGTTCTTAAAAAAAGGATAAAGTTTACTCATCAGTTATTTTTGTTAGGTATAATTACTGATTGTACAGCTGTAGAGATTAATTTGATTTTGCACTTAATAACTGCAGCTAGATTGTTGGTGGCACAATACTGGAAGAAGGAAGACTTGTCTACAATTCAAGAATGGACATTGAAAGTCACAAATTTAGCCGAGATGGCTAAAATATCTGCATATCTTAAGCATCACTCAAACGAGAGGTATAAATGAGACTGGAAAAAATGGATTGATTATATACAAAATAAATACAGGACTAAGAAATTCCAGATAGCTTATGATTAAGATCAGGAATGATATAAATTGTTTAAAGCTAGCTTAGCAAGGAGGAGCTAAGTTCAATATAAAGATGTTATCAATTTTTTATTCTTTTTTTCCAATATATTTTAGACTGTTTTTGTTAAAGATTTATATCGTGTATGGGTTCTGGGAAGTCGGGGGAGGGAAGGTTGGGGGGGTTAGGGGGGAGGGTGGGATATATATTAGGTTTGACGAGAGGTGTTAGATTTTAATGTAATTTGATTCCACATGTATACTGTCTTCTCTTATTTTTTCTTTAAAACTAGGATATGTTAAGTATATTGATATGGAAGCGGAAATACACCAAGGAGAGGAAGAGTGGGAAATAGAAGGGAGAATAAAGATGGGAAGAGAGGACTAGGAGAGAGGGTAAGGGGGGAAGATGAGGAGTATAAGGAGGAGTGGAATGTAGAGAGAGGAGAAGGAGAAAGGAAGGGGAAGTAGAGTAGGAAAGGATGATGGAGGGAAGATAGGAGGTAGGAGAGAGATAGAAGAAAGAGGTGTATGGAGAGCAGAAGAGCTAATAATGGGTTTTTATTTTTGGGGGCGTTGATGACAAGAGGAACTGTTGTAATTACTATTTAATACTATAGGATACTGGCTATGTATAGTATACATGTGATTGTATGTTATGAAAACGGAAAATAAAATTAAATTTTTTTTTTTGTGTAGGCTTTCAAATTCTTAAGTTTTACAAATGACAACTCCACAGATGGAGGAATTTTGATAGATACTATGTTTTAGATGTGCAAACAGTTTTAAGTGTCAGAGTAATTTTTAAGTTCATAACTATGTCTAAAATTGGAGTGAACAGGCAGATCCAACGAGAAAAGGCCTTATGTTTGGTGTCGCTTGAAAAAAGAAATTTCTGTAGCTGCAACTTCCTATGCAGAGGTAAAAGAAAAATGCAATTATTAAAAAGAATCTTCTATCCACATTTTAAATAAAAAAAAACATAGTTCACAACTGTAGTCTAAAGACATATATATTTCCAAAAATATTTGATTGGTATTTAAAAGAAGCTACTGAATTTTCAAATTAGTAGAAGAGAACAGAAATACATGGGAAAAATATAGCTAACTGTATTTAATTTATTAATTCATCTTTTTGATTCTGACTGTGCCTGTTTTGGGAAGTAGTTCACCTAGTTTGCCAGTGGATCACCAAATATAGCCCTTAGTTCTCCTCCCTATCCCTCGCCCCATCACTGTTTCCCACCCCCTCCAATTCCCCCAGCATTGTATATACCTGCGTTGAAGAATTGCAGTACATTGCATCAGGTTATCCTGCCATGTCTATTCCTGATTGACTTTTAGCGAAGTAACATTTACTAAAGACCTATGAAATAGTGCTTGGCATTTTACTATATCTTAGGTTGGTAAATGCAGTTCACAGATTTGTTGCCTATGTATGTCAAACAAAAATAAGATACAGAAAATTATTAGAACTAGCAAGAACAAATATTATTACGTAGCAGTAACCGCTTTTACAAATACTGTGAACTTCCAAATTTTCTCATTTTGTTTTGCCACTTTCCTTTTACATTTCTTTTAAACTTTTAATTGTGAGCCATCCAGAGATGCTAGGGAATTGAGCAGCCTCAAGATTGAAATAATACATAAATAAATCCTGAACACTTAATAATGCATGAAACTGGAGAAACCATTAAATGTAAATATAATAGTTTACTGTTACAACAATTTTCTATGATTATATTGGAAGAAATATTAGATGCTGTTTAATATACTCTATAGAATTGCTTGTTGCTGTTGCAAATTTTAAAGTCCAAGGTTATTCAGAGAGAAGCAGTGTACCATTAGCAATGTAACATATTCTTATAAAAGTCATTTAAATTTGAATATCTAAAATTCTTTTTTACTTAAAAGAATATTCCTGTATCTACTTTCCCTTACCTAATAATAAGCAGTGAAATATAGGAGATAATTTTGAAGAACACTAAGATCTAGGCAGTGATACCTAACAATTATTTTTATTATGAGAAAGAACAACCTGGAAGTATGAAATAGGAATACATCAAGTTTCACATTGCATGCAGTGCAAATAGAATTATAAACTTTTCCTGTGTTAATAGTAAAATAAAAAGCTATATTTATAGTTATAAGTTATTTTGGATCTTGTAGTAAGATTACTTTAGTTCTCTTCTGTAAGTCTTCTTTAGAGCAGAAATGTTATTTCTGAATTCTCATTCTTTATCCGATGTGTCATAGAAAGTATTGCATGAGGACTAGCTGACAGCCAGCTTAGTTCACAAATCACATTTTGAGTCCTGTTTTACAAATAAGCTTCATTTCTTAAGTGATAGGCATGTATTGGAAGATATCTAAGATGTTCCTGGTGTAACTGCTTACTTCCTAATTGGAATGATTACTCCTTGTTTTTTCATCCTGTCAGGAATGAATCTTTTGGGTGATGGCATTTCTGTCTCGTTTTTCATGAATATGTTTTTGACTCATCGAGCAGATTATCTTCATTAGTGTCAGTGAAACTTTGCAAAGGAACCTAAGAATCTAAGAAATGTTATTTTTGGGAAGAGGGGGAGCACAGAGGTAGTCAACTTCTCCCCCAAAAAAGTTTATTAAAAAGAAAAGAAAAGAAAAGAAAAAAGAAAGAAAGAAAGCTAGGAGCTGACTTCAGTGCTGGTTGTTTTTTTTAAGGTGCTGGGCTTAATATGAAAATAGACACTTTCCATTTTCCTGGGACATTCTTAGACATTCTTAGACTACTTCTGGTTCATGAGTGTGCTTACTATGACTTAGTGATAACGGAGTCAGTTGAGTCAGCTCAGTCTAAATGGAGAACTAAACAAAAGCAACCACGGTCATGAACATTAATGATTAAGCAAATGACTGTAACATGTATCGACACAAGGGTCTGTTTCCAGTCACAAAATCATTACATTTGGGTTTTGATCTCACATGGCAAGCTTTGCCCTTCAGCACAGTAGTGATACAAACTTATAGAGGGTAGTGCTTCTGTGACAACATTGCAATTTCCTCTGTTGCTTGCTTCTGCTTCGTTACATCACCCCATGGACTTCTCTTAGACGGCAATGGCTAGGAATAGTTTTCCTGTGAGAAAACCAATAGTAACACAGATTAATTCATAATTCATTGCGATTTTTTAAAACTGCTTCGGTCAATTTATAAACTGCATGTGTGAATGTGTGAAATCATTCCCTCCCCCTCCCCCTGCCACCCCCACTGCCACTGCTGGTCCATGGAGCCAAAAAAATTGGGGACCACTGTGTTATGCAATTTTTTAAAATTTCTGCAGCATTTTCTCACACGCTGTCTTTCCTTCATCATCCAAAACTCTTTTATCATTCCACAAGGCATCATATGTTGTAATTCTCAAGCAGTTCTGCAGCGCTAACATAATTACTTTCAGTGCTCCAAGCAGCTTCCGCCTCCTCACTCCTCTTATACAATTTCTGTGCATTTGATTGAGAAATTAAACTATTTTCTAATACTTTTCCAAACAGGTCATGTACTTTCTTTTCCTCAGTGATTTTGGTCAGTATTCCAGAAGTACAAGCAAAGCCTAGTTTTCCCCAAGCAAATTTAAACAATTCTATGCAGCCCAGATCTCTAATCTAGACTACCTTACAAGCAAACATATTTCAAAAATAAGCCCATACTTTAATGTTCTATATATTAATACTGGAATTTTATACTGAATTCTCCACAAGACACATCTCACTAAATGAAAGCTATTCTATAGAAAACGGTATGTATGCCTTTCACAGAAATCACTTCTGTGTTTAGAAAGTGTATATTTCATAAATGTAGTATTTTTTTTCAGGGTGAAAATGTTTCACATGCCTTATCAATAAATATTACTCCAGTCTGCTTTCAGTCTTAAATTTGGATCCAATGGAGTGAAAAAGATATATGGGAGAATTATGGTGCCTTACCTCTTTCTGAACTCAGCACTCTCCTAGATTTAGCTAGGGTGCTTGATATTTTATATTCATTTATCATCTTTCTGCAAATGACTTTACCTTTGCCAATGCTGTACAAATTAAAACTAGACATGGTAACAGAGTTCCTGTCCTATTTTCAAATATATGCTTCATTCTTTAGATCAGTGAACTCATAAGTTTACTAAGAGCTCATAATTACAATGAGTCAGAATGTATTTCTGATTCATTGCCCCCCCTCTCTTTCTTTCTTCATTTTCCTACTTCTGACAAACAAAGTCAATGGGGAAGTCAGATTCACTTAACAAATGTGTCACTAACTTAATAATTGCAATGATTCACTTAACTGGGGCAAGAAAGGTTATAAAATGTGACAGAATTAACTTAAATGTCTCACTTAACAACATAAATTTTGGGCTCAATTGTGGTCGTAGGTCAAAGATTAACTGTATTTGCCTAACCTGTCTTCTTTTTTACACCAGAGAAGAGCTAGCCCTTTGAATCTAAATTTAGTACACTGCTTACTCTTCTTCCTGTCTTCATCTCTAATGTCACTGCAATATTTCTGTTATTATTTTTGTATTCATCAATCTCATCCCATTCTATAAAAAGTTGGGTGTTTATAAGTATAGCTGTTCTGTTAGCCAGAAAAGAACAGATTTCAGGATTGAAGAATCCATTCCAGTTTTTAATAGAATTTCGAGATCCATCAACTCAAGTAAAAAAAAAAGTGGGATTCAGGAAGCAAAGTCAGTTATTTCTTACATTCGTGAGCCTTAACCGTAGGTATAATTCTACTTCCATCCATATGGTTGCTAAGTTCTAATAGATCTAATTTAAATTTGATACCCTAATGAGCTAAATACCTAAAGTTGGTATTGTTAATGAATTGGGAGTTATCAACCCTTGTTAATCAATTTCAGTTGAACCAAAAGTCCTAATCCCACCTATTCCCATTTTCCCTGAGTCTATGCTCATCTCCATTTATTTCTGTACTGCAGACTGTAAGCCATGAATTAAAAATGTACAGTCTGGAACTGTTATAATTTTGGGACATGTTATTGGGGCATTCTATACTATGAAACTTTTGTATTGAAGAAATTCTAAAACCAAGATAAGTGTGATTTAGTGAAAATATTGCCAGCTTTTCCAATTAATGCTGTATGTGGAAATTATTTCAATATGATTTCCTGACAAGCATGATGTTTGGATTTGATGCTTTAGAAGTGTTTTATTGCCATAGAAATCTTACATAATTAAGCAGCACATCATGGCATGAGTTTGATTTGGTTTTGATCTGACATACAGTATATTTTCTTGATATCCTTTGGATTGTAGTGCTGATACTTCTTTTTAGGCTTTTTAAATCTTCATATTAAGGGATGTAGTGGCTTAGTGGCTAAGACACTGAGCTTGTTGATCAGAAAGATCGGCAGTTTGGCAGTTCAAATCCCTAGCATCGCATAACAGAATGAGCTCCCATTACTTGTCCCAGCTTCTACCAACCTAGCAGTTTGGAAGCACATAAAAATGCAAGTAGAAAAATAAGAAACACCTTTGGTGGGAAGGTAAAAGCGTTCAGCGTGCCTTTGGCATTTAGTCATGCCAACCACATGACCACGGAGACATCTTCGGACTTGGCTTTGAAACGGAGATGAGCACCACCCCTTAGAGTCAGGAACGACTGGCACATATATGCGAGGGGAACCTTTACCTTTACCTTTAACCTCCATATTCACAGTACTGAATTTGAAATCAGTAGATATTTGATACAGTCATTTGACCTGTGTTCAGATTCTCAATAAGCCCTGAAAGTCATTGGATGGCTTGGATAAATAATTGTTTCTTGGTGTAATCCTTCTGCCATATGAAACCAAATGAGACAGTTCTTTGAATCTGTTAGCATATAACCGTGATGGAAAATCTATGGCATTTGTGCCACAGGTGGCGTACGGAGCCATTTGTTAGAGGCATTGCCCTGTCAGGTCTAGCGCAGCTGACTTCGGCCTTCATTTTTGGCCATTTTTAGCCCTCCGGAGCCTTCAGGGAAGCCTCCTGAAGGTTCTGGAGGGCGAAAAACAGCCCTATGGGCAAACCAGAAGTCACTGCTCCAGAATTTCCGGGATGCCCGTATGGCCATTTTTCACCCTCCACAGCCTTCAGGGAAGCCTCCAGAGGGTCCCCGAGGGGCGGGGGAGGCTGTTTTCGCCCTCCCCAGGCTCTTAGAAAGCCTCTGGAGCCTGGAGAGGGCAAAAAATGGGTCCATCACAAGCCAAAAGCTGAGGGAGGGGGAAGGCGGGATTACACACCCATTCACGCGGGGTGGGTGTGTTTGTGTGCATGGCATTATGGGTGTAGGCATGCCTGCGCACGACCCCCTCCGCCAGTGGTGGGTTTCAAAAAGTGTTAGAACCTACTCTATGGGTGTGGCCTCATTTGTGGGAGTGGCTTGCCGCCCATGTGACCGGATGGGAGTGGCTTTCCACCCATGTGACCGGATATGAAGATGCCAATGACACTTGTCAGAACCACCTTAAATTACCTCACACACAGCACTGGCATGCATAAGAATATGATGTAAACTTGTTTTTTAAAAGGCATCTTTGGTTTGCTTTAAAACAACTTCAACACACGCAATGTTCTGATTGCACCACAAACTCAGTAGTCATCCTTACCTTTCACAGAGGCACTGAGTTTTATAAACATAAGCATGATAGTGTAGAATAATCATATCCAAGGACCAGTGGTGGGTTTCCAAAAATTTTGGAACCTCTTCTGTAGGTGTGGCCTGCTTTCCGGGTCCACTGGTGGAACCTCTTCTAACCGGTTCGGTAGATTTGACGAACCGGTTCTACTGAATAGGTGCGAACTGGTAGGAGCCCACCTCTGCCCATGCTTTTGGCATGGGATCCGAAAAAGGTTAGCCATCACTGGCATATAATATAGTCAATTTGGGTAAGGTTTAATATTTACTATGAAGGTTGCTGTTAAAAGCAAATGTGACAGTATGTCTATCCTTATTGCTCATTTTAATGTTACAGTTACCAAAATGGCACATTTTAGGTGAGAAAGAGGGGAACTGGGATCTTCTCCAGATTGTTGTGATTGGTGATGAGGACAATGCTGAGCTAGGAGCTAATTTTACATTGCGATAAAATGGTTGTGAAATTTTCTCACATTCTGGCTCATATATATATTGTGTTTACAAGAAGGAAGGACAGTTTTTCTTTTGAAAAAAATATCTTTGTTGTGTCAGTGTCATCTTAGATTTCCCCCAAATCCACATTTGTAAAAAGAACTCGTAAAAGCCTGCCCATGGAGAACTTTCTGTATTCATGGACTTAATCCATTTTCTTGATTTTTCATTGTTAGTGAAGAATAAACTGTGGGGTTGCTTTCCTCTCTGGAAACACTTTTTACAAGAGGAGAACAATGAGGAAATGGCATGGAGCTTGGGTGTTGCCACCACATTTATGAACCGTAACAGAATTGCGGAATGATTGAACAAAACTGAAAGACCAAAACATGCTGATCTGAGAGGATGAGCTGAACTAAATGAGATTTAATTTAGAATAAATACTCAAAGGGTTCTGCTTGATGAGCTAGGCACATATATTAGTTGAGTTTTTTACTATCTCCCTTCCCTACTCTGTGCTACCTTACCCTATTAGTAATTTAGTATTTCCTTTTATCAGTCCTTTTCTTTGCTTATGTAGCTTTGTCCTCACAGCCTCTCTTAACTTTCTTCTCATTCTCTTTGCACTTTGTTTGAAACAGAAGAGAGTACATGTACTGTTGGTAGGTGATAGACTATTTTTATTTTTTATAAACTGTATGCCTTATTCCAGTTAGTTAATTTTAATCTGTAATTAAATTCAACCTTTATTTTTTTTCTTTCCCCTTTTTTGGACTCTTATATTGATAAGGCAAGCCATATATTTAATGAATACTGTGTTTCACAGACATGGAATTATTCGAGAAAAAAATTCCACCTGGAACCAATAATTCTATGTTGACAAGGTAAATAAGCCGATTATTATAAATTTATATATATGAGTGATTTTGGAGGGTAGCTATGTCTAATTCTCTTTGGGGAGATGATTCTCATAAATACCAGACATACAGTCAGAACTGAAGAAGCCTCTTGGATGAGAAGCACAACATTTTCAAGGAAAACAAAGTTCAGTTGCTTTTTGAAAAATCATCTTTGGGACAACCATGACCTGGATGTCTGAAAAATCTCCATAGAGTCGTCATTTACCATACACTCTGTGTGTATGTGTGCGTGTGTGTTTATAATATTAATATTGTTGTATATATTGTGTGTTGTTGCAGAGGAGGCGGTGCCAAAACGGTTGAGGCTTGCGCAGCGGGTAAACCGCCAGTAACTGTCAATTGCGCGAGGTAGCGTTCGATTTCAGTTGATGAGGAATCTGCTAACTCTGCGGCGCGAGCCTCATCTATAGTGTATATCAATGTGACTTTAGGCTTACCTAAAAGTCTGCGCCTAAGGAAAATGTCTTTCAGGCCACAGACAAACTGTTCTGCTAGGTTTGCCTCCAAATCAGGAAACTCGCATTGCGCTGCGGTGACTCGCAGAGCCTGCAGAAATTGATTAACTGTTTCTGAAGGCTTTTGAACACGCCTGCGGTACGCAAAACGTCTTGCAATTTGCGAGGGAGTAGGAGCATAATACGCCTGGAGACCGTCCGTAAATAGGTATTTACGATAGGTCGTAAACTGCTCTTGGAGCGGCAAAAGACCTTGCGGTGGCAAACATCTCTGGACCACAAGCAGAAAACCACATTTTCTTGCTTGCGAGTAGCCCTGACGGTTATTCACAATCAGGAAGCATTCAAATCTTTCAAGGAATGCTTCCCACGTCTCACTTCCCACCCCAAAAGGGGCAAAAGTTGGCATGCCAGCCATTACAAGGGGAAAAAAAATAAAGAATTACTTGGTTTGAAGAGAAGTGTCTGTTGAATTTTCTTCTGGTTACAGGTCCCCAGTCCTCATTGCCAGTATTGTAACTTAAGAATGAAGACAGAGGCTCTGGTTCGGTAACGCTGTAACCAATTTAATATAACAGTAACTATTAACAAAGTATCTAAGGAAGACCGGCTGTGAGCACGGTAGAAACAATTGTAACAAAGATTAGACCGGTAGTCTGTGGAGAAGAAGCAGCGAAGCAGTTCCAGGTAGACTGGTATGTTCGGCTGCCAGTTGAAGAATCAGTTGACAGTTGGAAGAGCCTGCCTTTTATATACCAGCAGCTCGGCAACTGACAGGCGCGTCTGATTGGCTAAGACGCGCCTGGCTGCTACCGAGCTGTCATTCGTAACTACGAGGACTTTCTTTCAGTATACAACAAATATAGTCAATATTAATGTATTTTTACACCCACAGTGAAACTACCATATTTTTCAGAGTATAAGACGCATCGAAGTATAAGATGCACCAAGGTTTTAAAGAGACAATTTTTTTTTAAAGTGTTTGTACTCTGCAAACCTCCCCAAAACAGCCACTTTTTTGCGAAAATGGGCCCGTTTTTTTTTTTTAAGGGCATGAATAGCCTTTAGGAGGCTTGTGGAGTGCTCTGGGTGGGCCAAAAATGAGCAAAAAATGCCCCCTTTTTTGCTCATTTCTGCCCTCCCCAGACCCTAGGAGAACTCCTAAAAAGAAAGAGAAAACCTCCTAAATGTTCTGCATGGCCATTTTGGTGAAGGGGGCAGGGTTTTGGGAGGCAAAAACCGCTATATTCAGTGTAATAAGACGCACCCAGATTTTCAGCCTCTTTTTTGAGGGAAAAAGGTACATCTTATACTCCGAAAAATATGGTAATTAATCAAGTGTGCGTGTATGTGTGTGTGTATACAGTATTTGTCTCTCTGTTTCTGTGAACCAATACTATTTTATCTGCTCATGCTGTGATCTGAAAGTTGAGCTCCACAAATTCAATGTCATCTTTAAGAAAAGAAAGTGCAAAATACCACTTTGCTTCATAACTGGAGTTGTATGAAAGCAAACAATCCAACATATCCTTAGCTCACCATGCCTCAGAAACAGAACTACAGTACTTTGCAATGAATTGCTTTCTAATTCCCAATTTATACAATCACTTTTCCTTACACAGGTTCTTGCCTTATACCTTTATCCTGTATTAATAAGCCTTATTTTCAGTGGCTTATTCTGTCTGATTGCAATATAGCTATGCAAACAAAAGATTAAAAAGCACCCCACTAGCTGTGTAAAGCAGCTGTGTAATTATAAATTGTTGTGAAGGGAAGAGTAGAGTGAGGAAAAGTTAAGGGAGAGTTGCAGTCAAGTCTTCTGATGCCATTATGCCATCAATAAACGCGGCGTTTCGTGTCAGGGCAGCTGCAAGAAGGCAGAAGAGCTTCATTTCATCTGCTGAAGACAGTGGAGGTGAGGCAGATCGCATCGGAGAAAGCACGAGGAAGGTTGTAAGTATACATTGCACCGTGTGCAAGATGGCAGATGGAGCAGAAAGGTCTCCTTCCCCCCGATGTCTCCTGGGGAGGGAACTTCATCTAGGCAGTGACCTACCACCTCCACCAGGAGGTAGATGCATTGGGTGGCACTTGTCCCTCAAGTGCCACTCAGAGGGATGAGCTAAGGAGACATAAGGCCTTGACTAAGACCTTCTCTCGAGCTGAAAGGTTGCAGGCACAGCAGGATAGACTTAGCCCTCCCCCTCCAGGTCCAGGTCACCCTTGGGGGCCTCAACCAGGCAAGGTTCTCCTCCAGGCTCTCCAGCATCATTAGGAGAATTTTTTGGGGAGATTTCCCCCTCTCCTCCTCTCTCAGTGGAGGATCAAAGCTCTTACCAGGAAGATCCTGGTCTGCATAAGGGTCAGGCACCCTGTGACTAGGCCTTCTTTGGCTCCCCAAGCCAAATTTATTCTGATCCCTCCTGCGCAAGGTGCATACTACAGAACAGCTACATGGCGGAGAGGCAGCAAAAGAGGGAGATCAAGCAAAGAAGCTGGAAGGCCTGGTTTTTTCTGAACCAAAGACGGCCAAGGAGGAGATTCCTGCCCCCCCCCCCCAATTGTTTTTTGGAGGTAGTGAAGAAGCAATGGGATAATCCAGGGACTTTCCCTAATCCCAGCAGTAATGGTGACCCTCAAATGGTGGACATCCTCAGCCCTGCTCAAGGGCTGCAAATTCAGGGAGCAAGTGTGCCTCATTCTGATGACAGATGCAAGTCTGTTCGGTTGCAGGGTGATCCTAGAGTCTCAGCTAGCGCAAGGCTGTTGGTCTTAGAGTGAACTTCTGTAGAACATAAATTTGCTGGAGCTCCAGGTGATCTATCTAGCTGTGCAGCATTTTCAGACTTCGGTCTGAAAATGCTGCACATCCTGGTCTTAACCGGTAATATGGCAGCAAAGTCCCACATAAAATGACAGGACAGCATGCATTTCAGGGCTCTACACACCGAGGCTATGTCGCTAGGACACTGGGCGGAGAGGCATCTACGTTCCCTCCACTTGGAGCACATCACCAGTCTTGATAACCACCAAGCCAACTGGTTAGTTGGGAGATGGTAGACAACTCCTATCCAAGGAGCTGTTCCAGAAAGTTTGCCAGAGGTTCAGCAGACCAGTGGTGGACCTATTTGCCATTCCAGCCAATACACAAGTCCCTCGTTTCCCGGTTCCCAGCTCAGGGAATGGAGGGGGTCAACACCCTCCACACAAGGTGGCCAATTGGGCTATTGTATGCTTTCCCCCCTCCCCCTCATTTTTGGGGTGGTTCAGAAGGTAGGGAACAGACAGAGGTCATATTGGTGGCCCCTCATTGGCCCAGGAGGGCTTGGTTTGCAGACTTCATGGACCTGTCAGTGGGGAGGTGGTGGAGGATCTCAAGAGGGGACATAGAGTTACATTGGGAAATTGATTCACCCAGAGCCATACTGGCTTCAACTAGCTGTGTGGTGATTGAGCGGGAGCACCTGAGAAGATCCCAGCTGTCCTACAGGGTCATTGAAGCCTCATGCAGACAGTCAACCACCAGGATTTACAATTCCACCTAGTCCACCTTCGTGGCTTGGTGCCTACCTGCCGACCAAGGCTTCGGTACCACAAGTCCTGGACTTCATCTCCCGTGGCATGAGAGAGTTGTTAAAAGACAACTAGCTCCGCTCACCATAGTGATCCTGGGTGAGGGTCCTGTTCCATTGACCCAATTGCCAGTAGTCAAGTGGTTTCTTAAGGAGGCCGTGAATTTGCATCCTCCTATAGTCCATAGGTTCTCCACGTGGAATCTTTCCATGGTACTGCAGGCCCTTATGGAGGAACCTTTCGAACCACTGTGTACCATCAGCCTGAAACTACTCACTTTTAAGGTAGTGTTCTTGGTAGCAATCACTTTGGTGAGGCTTGTGTCCGAACTGGGAGCATTGTCTTCCAGGAATGACTTCCATGTCTTCCACAGCAACCGGGTCGTGCTCAGTCTAGATCCGATTTTCACCGCTCAAATGAGGTCATCCTTCCAGATTTTTGTCTGGACCCTGTCAGAGAAAGGGAGCTTAGTTGGCACCTTTTAGACGTTAGATGTGCCTTGAGGATCTACCTAAAGTGAACTGCTAGCTTCAGGAGGTCCAAGCCCTTTTTGTGTCATTCCAACCATTATCGTTGGGGAAAAGGGTTTCTTTCTCCACCATTTCCACCATGCCGTTGGATCTGTTTGGCCATCGTCCTTGCCTATGAGGCAAGAAAGTCGCCATTGCAGGAGGGCATCACGGCTCATTCCACGAGGAGCATGGCCACTTCAGCGGCCTGGGCAACTCAAGCGATGATAGGTGATATTTTCAGGGCGGCGACATGGGCATCCCCATCGCCATTTATCCACCATTCATCCGGCTTTTGCATCTTCCGATGTCACGTTTGGTCACAGGGTCTTGCAGCAAGTCCTTTAGGTTTGGTAATGGCCCACCCCATGGGACATAGTTTGGATATGTCCTAGCATGGACCATCCTGCAACTCACTCCGGAAAATGACAGTTGGTTCTTACCTGAACTGTTATTTTAGGAGTTGTTGCAGGATGGTCCAGTTCCAACCCATAGGATAGGTAAATAGTATCTGTGGTGGAGGGGTCTCTTTTGTGACTTGTTTTCAGGGTCTTGGGAGTGTATACTTCGTTGAAATGGGAGTCAGAAGGGAGGAGCACAGAGGCGTGGCTTCAGCTTCAACCCAGTCTCGAGGCCCATTGAATGTGTTAATACCAGCACTGGACCATCCTGCAACAACTCCTAAAATAACAGTTCAGGTAAGAACCAACTGTCATTAGAATTGGTTCAAGAAATGATGGACATCATGCTGTGCAGGTGATTATTAATAAAACCAATATCTCTGTTCCCATTCTGTAGAGCAGGGGTGTCAAATTTACAGCAGGGTCATGTGGTGTATTGCAACTCCCTCCTTCACTAAACTGGGTGTGGCCAACGCATTATGCATCTGGCCCGCAAACTGCAAGTTTGACAATCCTACTCTAAAGAAACATGGTAACCCATCTTCCTCTTTATAACATCTTCATTTTCTGATTTCTTATGTTGTATAGGTATCTTTATCATGCTTTTGAAGTCAGTATAAACTATGGCATAGTTGTGATTCATAACATCTGTTTCTCCTGAGGAACTTATAAGATACTGAAGATGTAGCAAACAGGAGCCCTTGCAGATTAGAATAAGCTTTATGGAGTGAATGGGTGGCGTATCACTGCATTTATCTGATTATGACAAGAAAGCTCCAAATATACACAAGGGAGGAATCTACTATATTTTGAATCCCTTTTTTAAATAAATGATCATATATCAGATAAATATGAACATGAAGATACAAAACCTAACTGAAAGTATTTTTGTTAAATTTCTATTGATGTCTACATTATATCCTTTTAAAAACAAACAAACAACCCCTGTGTAAAAATATGCATTTTAAAGGATAGGTGTCTGGGGATGTTATAATCAAATCATTGTGATGTATTCTGTCTCTAATACTCTAATTCAGATTTTATATAATGTATAGTATTACTCTAGAAAAGACATTTTAATCTGATATTTTATTTCATAAACAACTTGTGAAAGGAATATCTTGATATTATAAATGAAGTTCTGACCTGATTGCCTTATGAATCATCAGGAAATAGATAAAATCAATTCTGATTTGCCAAATAATTTTGCCTAATGTAAAATATGTAAACAAATGCTTCAGATGTTCCTATCAAATTTCTGCTCAATAAAAAATACCTGATGCAATTAAAGGGAAACAGAATGAAGCTTCATTATAGCTAAGGACATGTCTTATGAGAATTCCTCAGATGTGAAAATATATCAATCAAATTCATTTTATTGGAAAATAAAACAGCTATATTTTTAATTGGTTGAGACAAGAACTATTTTATCATTATATTGCATATACAACAATTTATTTTAATTAGTGGAAGAATATTTTTTTGTTTTATGATGAGAGATGGTACCGTAATTGGAAAAACTTGAAAATTAAAGAGTCAGAAAAGAAAACTTTGGTAGAATAATGGGGTAGAGTGGGTGGACACAGCAATGTTCAGAATGGAACAAAACCTAGAAATAGAGAAAGGAAGTAAGAGAAGAATGAGCTACGATATTGGATAAAACAGTTATGTGCCAGTAAGATAATTTAGCTTGTTTCATAAATACAAATTCCAGTAAAGCTGTCTCCATTAGTCTTCAAGAAAAGGTATCTTCAGATGACCATGAGTTTCATTTTAAATCATATCAGGAAAATATGTATCTATGACAAATTAAGATTGTCCTTCAAAAAGAACTTGTTAAAATGTAATTCAATCTTACATGGGACAGAAACACATCAAATTTTAAATAATATGTGGTAGAAGAAGATTAGTTTGCTGCAGCGGTTGAGGCATCAGAAGTCATGCGTTCTAGTCCTACTTTAGGCACAAAGCCAGGTAAGTCACTATATGCCCGTCCTTCTCTCTTAGCCCCAGGAAGGAGGCAATGGCAAACCACCTTTGAAAATACTGCCAAGTAAACTCCAGGCAGTTACCAGGAGTCAATACTGACTCAAAGGCATACACACACAGTCCCAGGCAAACATAGAAAAAAGGAAGGCAGAAATAAAGGTGACAGAGAAATGCAAATAAAGGTAAACGATAAAAGGGACAATAAATGATATCTCAGTCCTGGGAGCTGGGTCAGATGGGAGCATGAGAAAGAAATCTAATAATTATTCTGCCTTCAGTATATGTGGTGTAGAGAGTCAGAGAGAAGCTTTGGCAGGCTTTCAAGCTTCTGTTATATATTACAATTATAAATTAGAACAGGGGTTCCCAGCCCCTGGTCCATGGCCTGGCACTGGCACTGGTCTGTAGCATGCCAGAAACTGGGCCGTGTGAACAAGCAAAGCCCCATCCGCGGGATGCAGGCAGCACACGGAACGACACTCCCCCTCTAGTCCGCGGAAAAACTTCTCTGTACAGTCCTGTCCCTGGTGCCCCAAAGGTTGGGGGCTGCTGGATTAGAGCAATGTTTCTCAAATCTGAATAAATTACTCAAAATTGGGAAGAAGTAGTTTTCTTTGACACACAAACCCATTACTCAATCACCACAGAGACATTTAAATAAGAACTGACTAATAAACAGCAAAAGGACTTTCTGATAAATTGTTTAGGTGATGAAGGGAAAGGTTTGGGGAAGCACTGAAGTAGGGTTTCGACAATCTCTGGTCCCAAAAGCTGATGTTTGTAGAAGGACGTGAAACTGATGAATTCAGCCACCTGAATCTGACTTTGAATCCTAATGTATTAATGCTTTTATCCATACTGAAGTTCCAGACTCATTTTGTAACAGGCTTTTAATTTTGAATGTGGCAACCAGATAGTGATGATGGTGGAAAATGCTATAACTACTGATGGATCAGTATTTCATTTTCATTGTTTGGGTCTTCATTTCTTTCACTTAAGAGCTGACTGGGATGCCATTAGTTCTGCTGAGTTTATATAATTTTAAATAATATGCTGGCTTTTAATATGCATATATATATAAACCTGGAATACATACTAAAGTAGATTCATCAGCTTTAAGTAGCTACAAAGTTTGTTATACTGATTTGCAAAATGTTTTGGTGAAATCTATTACAGCTTAATAGATTGTTCAGATTCCTTTTTCTTATGGTTTCATAATAATTCAGTCAGCTTGCTGTCAAACTGTTACAGACTTAATACTGTATTCTAACTAATATCCCACATTATTTGTTCATGTTTTGTCTTATCTGTATTTGGGTTCAAAATATCTCTCCTCATTTGTTCTATATGGTGAACATATACCTGGTCTTAACTTTAATTTAGAATTTTCTGGGTCAAAAATATTTTAGTGCCATGTCTATATTTTCCTAATTCATCTGAATAAGGAAATCTTTACTTACATTTTGTATTTATTTTTGTTTTTTTTTCTACAAATGATAGTGTCTCCTTTGATGGAGCTTCCAGCTGCACTAATTTATGGACAAAGCCTACCATCTGAGCTCTTATAATCTTCCACCCACTACATCTTGCAGGCCCAAAATAATATCCTTGTTACTTAATGTGACTCATTTTATGCTACTCTGTCCTTGAATAGCTGTAAACAATATTGCTTAACCTATGAATTAAGCATTCATTGATACCCTAACAGACAGCGATGCATTTACCATATTGATAAACATCTTGGTAATAACAATATTATTATTAATCTCAATTTTCAGCATTTATCAAAATATATAGAATTTATTTTATATGACAGTGTCCTACTTGAGAAACAAAATGTGAAAATGCAATCTCGTTGACACACACACACACACACACGTTTGTTTTTCAAAGCTGAAAATAATAAGCGGGCTGAGTGAAGCTAAGGGAACGCAGTAGCTAATTTTATTGCAAAATGGGGCTTGTAAAATGTGGAATTGCAAATATGTCTTCCATAAGACATGTAATAATGGGTCTTTGCCAAACAGTGAATATTATTTTTGGGTGGTATTCATCACATTTTTCTAGATGTTGTTAGAAGAAAAATAACTCAGAAATAAAGTGGCCTTTTCTAACTTTGCAGATATTATGTAAGAATCTTAGCTACAGTATAGACTTCCAATTTGCATGGCTTGGTTCGCAACGGGTCACAGCCTGCTTCCAGGCTGTGGATCAGAGGTTGGGGATCCCTGGTTAGATAGCATTACAGGATGTGAGGCCAGAGATGAATTTGAAGCTTGTTTTCATCAAACTTCTTTCATCAACAGTTTAAATAGAACTATGGCATTATTTTAGTTGAATAGTGCATCCATGCTCTTGAAACAGCAAATTTTGTTCACATGTCATGTTCAATTAAGAAATGCTTGATTGCATTAGAAAGCAGGTGTCAAGCACCAGGGAAATCAGGAGATTCAGGCAGTTCAAGTGGGTATAAAGATTTACTGCAAGCTTAAGCTCGCTACAAAATCTGAACAAAGTTCAAGCAAATTGGCAGTAGGTATGAGTCAAGGTGGGCTGGATTTCGATCTCTTGTGACTGATGATGCATTTGACCTGTCCCTCAGGCTCAGCCTGGTCACCCCACAGAACAAGACTACAATCTCTAGCAATTCTGCTTACTGAGCTGTTTGGGCAACACATAGATAGATCAAATGTGTATACTCGATCACTCTTTCTCATTAAGTGCCTGGAAACCAGTTGATATCTTTTGACACATGTCTAAAATCCAAAAAACAATTATAGGAAGTTTTTCTAGTCTTAAAAGTGTATTTCAAACTTATGGACTGGATAATACACATTAGGCAGGGATCCTCCTTATTGTTTTACAAGACAGATCAAGGAGTTGTTGATCATTTTGTGTGCAATTTTGGAGGTACAGTAAATTTAGAATTTAGGTATACAGTACAACTAATAAAAAAGAATACTATTCCTGGCTGCCTTGAACTGTGAAACACCCTCTTAAGCTCCATTCCCTTCTAAATCACGGAAGATCTAGGTATCTCTTCATAACTGTGATCTTTACAATAGATCTTAATTTCGAAGCAGCCACAGGTCAGCCACATATCCCTGCAGTAAATAAGGGACAAGAAAATATGCATCCTAGTTTATATAAATATAGATATATCACAAACTCCATTTGTTAATAAACTGCCTTGGCATTGCAAAGGACTTCTGCTGTCCTAATAAATGTAAAAAATCAAGAAACTAATATAATAATATTTGGCATCTGCATGGTTGCCATACATCATGGTTGCCATACTCTAAACCTGGCACACTAGAATTATGTCACAGGACTATTCCCATCATGCTTTTTTTACAACATATATAATAACAATGGACTTCATCTTCTTTATGAAAATTGTTTTGTGCTAGTGGGCAAGTTTGGAATTTTGAGAGTAAGTATTTTATGTATTTGCTTGTTTATTTATTGAATTCATTAAATTTGTTTGCTGCCCCTCTTGTCACAAGATGATATAAGTATTCATAATATAGTTGCCATATGGATGGGTAATTGCCAAATATCCATATATAGGTAGTCCTCCACATGACCACAGTTAGGCCAGGAATATTGATCATTGAATGAAGTGCTCATTCAGCAAGATGCCATATGACCACTTTGCTCAATGACCAAAGTCCTGGCTCTTCCAATTGTAGTTGTTAAGTGACCAAGCAGGTGGTTAAACAAAGCATTGGGGAGAGAGCCCAAGCCTTGCAGGCATCATGGGGTGGGTACAGGGGAGAAAGATCATGAGAACAATGACTTTCACTATTATTTTTTTGCCAAATTTGAGGTCCATTTTTCCAACATAAGGAATTTCTCTCAGGAGGAACAAATCTTAATTCTGGAAGAAACTAGTATTCTAGAAGGCTCAGACTGCTGGCATTCACCATTGTCTCTGCCTCTCTGGAAGAGAGAACCCAAGTGCCAGAAAGCTCAGAATAATGGAATTCGCTAGCATATTTTTCCAAAATTGAGCTCTGTTTCTAGAGTGTGTGTGTGAGGATTTCCTTTATCTTCACGGTGGAGAGGGAAAAATCCCTTGATGTGTTGGGAGAACAGACCTTAATTCCAATGTCCCCTCTGCTTTCAATTTTCCTTGCTGGCATCCCCATTGATTTTCTGGAAAAGGTGGCAGAGAAGATTCAAATTGTGGTGCATAATTTGCAGGGCACTGATTGTAAATACAAACAGGTCACCGAGGACTTGAAACACAGTCAAGTTATGACTTCTGGAACTGTTTTATGGTCTATAAAACCCATTCTAAGGCCATTGTAACTACAGATATTTGTTAAATGATGGGTCATAAGTACAGTACTTCTGTACTGTAAAACAGGTAGTCCTTGACTTATGGCTGTTCATTTAACAACGGTTCAAAGTTATAATGCCACAGAAAAAAGTGAGTTATGGTCTTTGCACTTATGACTGTTGCAGCATCCCCACAGTCAGATGGTCAAAATTTGGACACTCAGCAACTGAAATGTATTTACAACAGTTGCAATGTCACACGGTCTTGTAATTGCCATTTAATAACTTTCTAGGGAACTTCAGTCAACAAAGTCAATAGGAGAAGCCAGATTTGCTTAATTATTGAATGTGTGATTTGCTCGATAGCTGTGGCAGAAAAAGGTCACAAAATTGGGAATAACTCACTTAATAATTGCATCACTTAGTGACAGAATTTTCAGTCCCAATTGTGATCATAAATTGAGGACTACCTTTAAACACTAAGCTGCAATCTGACATGTACAAAGATGACCTCCTCCTCCTCCCCCTCCCCCTTGCTCATGCTCTTCTGGCAGCCTCAACAATTGTCAATTGATGTTATTGTAGTGTGTCTTTGATGTTGGCTCTCCATCATCTTCTGGGTCTGCTTCATGTTCTTTGACCTCCTCTCTAGGTGAGCAAACCACTTTAGTTGCTGTTTTTGTAATTTAAGATTGGTTGTATGCCAGTTCTTTCTCTTATGGCCTCATTTCTGATTTTATTTCTTCTGGTTGCTCCATCAGCTTTCTTCCAACATCTCATTTTCATGGTGACTAACTTTAGTTTATGTTTTGTTGTTGTAAGTGTCCATGTTTGGCACTGGTAACGTAGGGTGGGTATGAGTATACTTTGTATAAGATGCTTCTTTGTGTTTATTGGTACTGCTTCATGTTATAGGACTGTGAACCAAGCTGTCCCAATACTTGATTTGCCTTACTGCATCATATGTTAATTTCTTTATCCATTTTACCAACTTTGCTGAATGTTGTTCCTGGATATTTGAATCTGATGCTAGTTTTGTGCTTGTTCCTTTTATTACTATAGTTAAGGTATGCTTTTTTCTTCCAGTTGCTATTACTTCTGTTTTCCTTTTGCTGATTCTCATATTATTTCTCTTTCATTCTTGGTTCATGGCCATAACATGTTGTTGCAGTTCTTAGCTCTACTTACTGTCATCATCTGCAAAGAGTGGTTTGTTGATATTATTTTCATTCTTGGGTTTGGCTTCTTTGCTTATGCTGTCAATATAGGTGGTGAATTATAGTGGTGATAGTACATATCCCTGTTTTACTGCGGACATTATTGAGAAGGGTTCCAATGTTAAGTGTCTAATGGAACACTATATATTGTACTATGTATCACATTTGTTACTTTCAGTATGAATAGTGATCAAAAGTTATCACTTTTGGTATTCCACTAGGATTTGGTATTTCACCAGGTATTTTTACTTCGGCTTTGTTGATTCTGATTGTCGCAACCACAGTTTTTGAAACATTCCTGACTACTGAACAGATTGCGAAAAACTTGCTATGGTACCAGAATTAAATGGACCAACATCAGATGCCTCTCAATGTGAAGATTGACTAATTGAGTCAAGTAACTACTCTAATGAAGCAAACATGAAAACATGGCCACCACAACTGCTCCTTCTGCAATACTTGTTTCTGTGAGCATGTCATTTGGTTTCTTAAGATTTTTACTGAAAATTATTATTGGATTTTGTATTTTAAATGCTCATCACCCAGTGTGACTCATACATTTCCTTGAGACAAGCAGTGCTTGCCATGGAACATGCTTGAGGGAAGTTTAACCTTGGATTATTGTCAAATGGGGTTGCCAAATGGACAGTTCCAATTATAAGCAGTAATGAATCTACCATAGGTAATTAAGCCAACTTTATGCAGAGGCTGAAAATGATTTTGATTTCTCTGTTAAAAAAAAACCAACTAAAGAACTGCTAAGAGGAAAATGTGAGGTGCCAAGGTTTCATTTTCATTCTAGAGAGAACCCAAAAGAACTGACCGCTTTAAAGGACTAGCCAATGAATTGGGAAGAGCCTAATATAGCAAGGCATGCCAGATACTCATGCTTTAGTCAGTGGTGGGTTTCTATTATTTTTACTACCGGTTCGCTCACGGACATTCTCGCGACACTTTTGCACATGTGCAGAAGCTTCTGCGCCCAAGTGAGTGGGCGGAGCCTCCCACCCCTGCTACTACCAGTTCGCCTGATCCTGTCTGAACTGGTAGCAACCCACCTCTGGTTTTAGTGCTATGTGACTGTAGGTAGAAGGCCAGATGAGTTGAGACTCAGGAGATAGGAAAGAGAGAAAACATTTAAGTCCTTTTGATGCCAACTTCCTCTTTTTTCCCTGACTCTTTAAACACTTTCCCATTTGAACCTAACCAATTAGGAACAAACAAGCCCCATGTTAGACAGTTTTAGATAAACTACAAATAAAAATGATTTATTTCTCTATTGCAGAAATTCATGTCCTGAGCTAAACAAGACCAGGAAATAAAGTCCAGCATGCTAATACTGCTTATAGTTATAGTAGCAGAATCTTGCAAGCCTGAATGTGCTTCCCCCCTCCTTCCTTTAACAGTACAGCAAATCACTACAGTCACTAAGTAAATCCATGCTGATTAAGTGAACAAGCTTGCAAAGACTACAGTCGTGCAGAACAGATGGGCTGTTTCACAGTTCTTATTCTCTCTCTTTCAAAAAAGGGGTCCCATCAGTTCTTCAAGCTGGACCAGACTACGACACCAGAGGTATGAATTGTAATACTACTTTATTACAAGGTTACAGCTACAGAAACTTTCTAGTGTAAATGTGGTTCCTCTCCCTCTCTTTATCATTATGAAAACTAGGGTGCCTAAAATGCTTCCTCAAATTATATTTCTGCCTTGGATTCAGATTTCTTTTACCGTACTGTTGTCTTGGTTGTCACTCTTCCTCCAAGGTTATTCATAGTAGTGAATAGACATTCTCGTCCGCCTCAGTCTCCCTTCTCTTGTTCCTAAAGAAATCCAAGTCTGGGCCACAGGAACGAAGTACAGCTGTGCTATTTTTCTCCTCTGCCAGGAACTCCCCAAGTTTATTTGTTAAGCCCTATAAATACAGCTGTATCTGGAGAGGCTATTTCTTCCAGTTCCTCAAGGTTATTCTGACTGCCCATTACTCGGCCTCTTTTAATTTTATTCCAAAGACAAGGAAGCTTTTCAAGGAAGTTTTATTTCTCAGCTTCTGCTGCATCATCCAAACCTGGATTATTTTGCAAACAGATGCCTCAGACTATACACTTTCAGGTTATTGAGGATATGGGAAGAGACCTATTGCTTTCTGCTTTTTGTTCTTGACTAATTTTACTAGTGGAAATAGATGTTTCTAAAGAGCTCTTGGCAATAAAAGATGTTTTTTTTTTCCAAATTGGTGACACATTTTTAGAAAGTGCATCACTTCCCATCCAAGTCTTCTGGATTCGTCTCAAGAATCAGGATATCTGCAAATGTTTATGGATACTTATATAAAATCAGCTGGTTGTATTTTTTGTTCTGTTTTAATTTTAAAATCATCTTTGTCTCTAGCTCAAAGAATGGAGAGGGTGATGCTCTTCTTGCAAACCTAAGTACTGTATATTATTTCTTATGTCATTTCTTATTTTGAAACCGAAAGACTTGCTTTCTCTCCAAGCCAGCTTCTATTGCTGAAGCAGGGAAACCCATTCCCAATTTTACCGAATAAGTGCAGTTAAAACAGCAATGGAATCCTTAAATGGCTATTCTTCAGGGAATCTCCCTTTCTTTGTGAGCATGAAAAATGGCATGATTTAATCATCTTTACATTACCCCTTCTATCAGAGAAGGGGTGCTGAAACAGTGTCATGGCAACAAAACTGATTATTTTGGTATGTTTAAAACAGCACACTTTTCCTTTGAGAATTTTGTTGGCTTTGCGTCAAAAGAGATTGAAAACCTTTATTTCCTCTTGTCATATTTCTTGATGTGCCAAGCATTTAACACTAGATGACCTGGCTTGCTGCACACTCTGTCCTCCCCCTCAGTTTTACTGAGCTCCCAAGGGTTAGGGGTTTGATCATTGGTTTAATAGTCGTTAATTTGCTTCTTGTAAAGGTCTTCCATCTGCACCACCAACTGCTAAACCGTTTATGGCAATTTCTTCCAGTATGAAGACATTCAATTTACAGCCAATTTCAGTATGTTTTTCCCCTGTTGCTTTACATTCATCTCTATTTATTTTATGCACATGTTAGGTAAGCTTCCTGTTGGGAGAGCAAGTACGTTCAGAGAAGCGTTGTGAGAGTGTTGTTGGAGAACACACAAACCAGCATACAGAGACACTGCAGTTTAAGTAGGCTTTTACTTTTGTGGAAATAGAGGTATCAGAGTCCATCAAACAGTTCAAGTCATACACGGATAAGACAGTCAGTCATCAATGTTTTTCAGTTAAGGGATAATCCAAATAACATAGTCCAGTATCATATAATCAGTTCTGAATTCAAAGTTTGCTAGCAGTTGCAAAACTTACAATAGCTCACGGCACTCAGATCAGATCAAACCAGCATCTAACAAACAGAGAGCTAACAGTCATTGTGGCTCCCTCTTATGGCTGATTGAGGAAAACAGCAACCAATCACATTTTATAGTATGATTTAAAGAAACAGGTACAACATTGATACCTGATTTATATATTGCCAACCCAACCGTTAGATTATATTCCTAACAAGTTGCAGTTAAATGAAGGAATGGAATGAATGAATGAATGAATGCTACTATAGAACATTAGTTGCTATGTCACTTATCAGCAAGATAACTAGCCCAGTAATTGTATCCTATTATCTTCTCTACTGGTTCAGTAGCAGGAGCACGCTCGTCTGGGCGTGCACAGAATGTCTGTGATGACGTCTGAGTGAGTGGGTGGAGCCTCGTGCTGCTGCCACTACCGGCTCTCACGAACCAGTGCGAACCAGAAGAATCCCACCTCTGAACTAGCCCCTCAGCCACTTCTGTTCTGAACTCTGAGACAGGATTCCTAAATTAGATGATTCGTCTGAACCTTCTTCATGGAATGGAAGAAAAAAATTCTTTCTCCTAGGTGCTGTGGCTAGAGAGAGTAGATTCTGTGTTTCAACTAGAGATGTTTCATAGGAGAAAAGAGGGGAAAACAGATTATTCAGATCCCAAAAGGAAGTTAGGAGGCTTGAAAGGGGAAGTACTATTATAATAGTTGATAAGCTGATAGATTCAGAAGATGGCTTTACATTGTTTTCCATTACCTGCAAAGAGGTCTGCCTCCTCACTTCCTAACTGTCAAGCTACCAAGAAAAAGAGAATAAACCTCTCCCTTAAGACTCTTAGGAGGTAAATTAGTTCTGCATGAATAATAATTCATTTGTTGAGTATCTTGTAACCCTAAGTATCTCAGCTCAATAAATCTTGTTAATGAAAACTCTGTGTAAATTTTGTTTGAAAGAATAATTGTCAGTTTGGTAAAGTTGCCAAAGGCTAAAACCAACTTTTCTCTTTTAAAATCGCTTCTGGGGGTCTTTCTGGAAATGCAAGGTAAAAGTTCATGCTCATGGTATTTACCCATTCATTTTTTAAAAAGTTAAAAGAATTCTAAAAATAACATTAAGTAGGGCAGGCTGCTTGGTGAATGTGAAGGGTGTATTGTCATTTAGAGTTGTCATACTGGAGATACAGATTGAGAAAATAAAATAGTAACTTAAGGAGTAGCTGTTCAGGAAGTATGAAGGCCTTTTACATATTGTGAATATTTATGGCACTTTATACATTATGGCATGCTGTATTTTCCCTTGACAGACAGACAGACATTCATTCTTCTTTCCCCACCCTCTCTTTCTCTCCCCCTACCCCCACTCTGAAAGAAACATTTAAAATTGTTGTGAGTAAAATTGTACTTACAACTTGAGAGGACAATAACAGGATCAACCTTGACACCAAACACCAAGGCTCTTCCATCCTGTTTTAAGTTTCATTTACTTGTCAGAGCTGAATCTTCTGAAGACCCTCTCAGAATAGCTGGAGATATATTTGTCTCTCCATTTAAAGCCATTTTCTCTAGGTTATTATGTTTGTATTGCCATTAATGACAGAATAAGTATTTGGGATTTTTTTCCACTGAGGTTACTTCAATTAAACTATAACCCTGGCTTGTCAAATTCCTCTTGAATTGTTGGGGAAAACCATTTCATATTCGTACATTTTGCCTTTCCCCTTATAAGTATTTTCTCAAAATCCTTTGCTCAACTATTTATCAAATTAACCACTATTATCCAATTTTCTTTTATAACAGAAGCAATGTGCCTCAGTGATTTGTAGCTAAATGCATCTGCTACTTGTGGCACACATTTGAATGACAGTTACTGTGAAATATTGTGAGCATGAAATCTGATGGCTCAGTTGGGGATAACTTCCTTCATGATTCTTGTATTCAGTTGATAGCAACTGCCCAACTTTATCCATGCTTAGAAGTTAAGCGAAGTCAATTTTGGTTCGTATTTGGATAGAGGATTTCCCCAAAATATCAGAGATGGATAGTCTAGTCTGTACATTTGACTAGGAATTAAATAATAATAATTAAAGCCAAGAGCAAACACATTTTATACTGCATGATATTGTATGAAGCCACTAGAAGCTGTATTCAGTTTCAGGGAGATTTCTCCTCTTTTTCATTTTGCTAATCCCCCAAACTTTCTACATTATATTCATTGCCATTTGTACATATGTCCTACATTACTTATCTATCCATTGTTCCCCCAGTTCCGCCCAAATTCTTTAACATTACAGTTCTGAGAACTAGAATCAGGAAAATCAAATGTGATTTGAGTATTTTCTGATTTTTAAATGTTGATTCACTACGAAAATCTAAATCCTCTGATCCTTATGTTTTTGTAAGCTGCTTCTCTGAAGTTTGCAATTTTTGACAGTATTGGGTATCAGGATTTCTTCCAAGTCCAGGTTGTCTTGCTCTGAAAAATGTAACTTATGTTTTATATTGCCTAATCATTTCAATGGGATTCCTTCATACATTTTTTACAAAATATCCTATTGATATTTACTGATTAAAATTATTATCTTAAATCATTACTGCAATTCTGTCCTTGAATTAAATCTCTATATTGATGTTAATCTATAGAGGTCTAGATTTTTCTGATATAACCAGCAAAATTTTAATAATTGTGAGAACAGAATCAAAGTTATGGGATTTTTGTCAGGCTGGGCTGAAACTAAACAAGCACCAAGAATCTAGTGATTTTGGACAAATATGTTGCTGTGGGAAAGTGAATAAGTTATTTACAGAATAATTCCACAACTACCAATAGTCAGTGTTTAAGTTAGTTGCATCCTTTTCTCCTGTCTCCAGTTCAGAAAGAATAAGAAATCACTGTATTAATTTTGGTGGAAAATTGAGTTTCTGTCTGTCTCTTGTTTTAGCAAATGTTTGATGTGGTGAACTTTCAGAAGTCTTGTCCAAGATTCTTAGTTGTCATGGTCCTTTCTAGATTTCTTGATACTACATGCTAATCTTATTTCGTTCAATTAAAAACTTAAAGAGAAATCAGTCTGAGAAATCTGATACTGTGAGCAAAGCGATTATTTAAACTTCGAAATATCGTTCCAGTACTTTGCGTTTTTAGTCATGGTGGAGAATAGAGTTTTGAACAGTATTTTAGTTAAGTACTGTAGAGCAGGGGTAGGCATTGGCTTGGGTTGATGGGCCCTTTTGTAAATTTGAAATCATGTCCTAACAGTGTCATAGTAGGCATGGTCAGGCACAAAACATCAATTTGCTAGTACACTTTGCTATTTTTTGCTGGTACAGTTTTCTAGAAGAGTTGGGTATGTCTAGTTTAATGAAAAGAATGACTAGGGGAGACATGATAGCAGTGTTCCAATATCTCAGGGGTTGCCACAAAGAAGGGCAAGTCAAACTATTTTCCAAGGCACCTGAGGGTAGAACAAGAAGCAATGGGTGGAAACTAATCAAGGAGAGAAGCAACTTAGAACTGAGGAGAAATTTCCTGACAGTTAGAACAATTATTCAGTGGAACAGCTTGCCTCCAGAAGTTATGAATGCCCCAACACTGGAAGTCTTTAAGAAGATGTTGGATAGCCATTTGCCTGGAACGGTATAGGGTTTCCTGCCTAGGCAGAGGGTTGGACTAGAAGACCTCCAAGGTCCCTTCCAACTCTGCTATTGTATGGTATTGTATAGTTTGCAAAAATAAGATAGGAGAACACCTGTCAGCTCTAGATGGATTTAAATCACTGGTTCCTGACTGACTACATCCCAGAGTTTTGAAGGAATTGGCTTACGTGATTTCAGAACCATTGAAATATATCTTTCAATCAGTGATGTGCGGTGAGGGTTATTGTTGGTGAGGCAAGACCGCAGCAGCAGCGAGAAGCAATGTCCCCGCCACTGTGTCCGACAGGCGTCTCGTGTTTATGGAGGACATAAATGCGAGACGCCTATCGGACACAGCGGCGTGGGTGTTGCTTCTCGCCGCCATCGCGCTCCACCGCCTTGCCCCCCCGCCTCCTCCAATGAACAATCCTGCTGCCCCGGCCTGCAGCCAGCCCACCCACCCCCCGCCCGACCTGCTCCCTGCCTGGCCGGCCAGCCGGCACAAGGACTCAGCGTTCTCCTCCTCCTCCTCCTTGTCCTCCCCCCTTGGTGCTGGCCCTGCCTTCCTTGCCTCTAGTGACTGCACGTCCCTGCTTTCAATGTTCTTGGAGCACTATGGAACTACCTGAGGACTGGAAAAATGCTGATCTAGTTCTCATCTTCAAAAAAGGGGAAAAAAACAGATGCAGGAAATAACCAACCAATCAGCCTGATATCAATACCTGGGGAGATCTTGGAAAAGATTATCAAGCAATAAATCTGTGAACACCTACAAGCAAGCAAAGTTATAACCAGTAGTCAGAGTGGATTTGCCAAAAACAGGTCATGCCAAATAAATCTTATTTTGTTCTTTGACAAAGTGACTAAACTAGTGGATGGGAGAAATGCTGTAGACATAGTATACTTAGATTTCATTAAAGCATTTGATAAAGTAGACAACAACATACTTCTTGGCAAGTTAGAAAAATGTGGGATAGACAGCGCCACCACCACCAGGTGGGTCTTTTACTGGCTGACAAATCATATTCAACGTACAGGCCTCAATGGAGCTACATCTATCTACATGGAGGGGAAAAAGCAGTGGGATACCTTAAGGTTTGTGCTGGGCCCAATACTCTTCAATGATCTTCATAAACGATCTAGATGAGGGAATAGAATTTAGAATTAATTCCTTTATGGCTTGTTTTAGAATTAAACTGCTTAAGAGCGAGGTTTTGCCCAAGTTTTAATAATAAATATGTACCAAGGAGATGTCTGAAGGAATACTGGTGCCAACCTCCACATTTTTCTTCTCCTGCTGTAGTGGTATGTAAACGCCAACCAGGAAGCCACTACAAATTACAGTGCACTTGATACAGGAAATTTCAGATGCTTAATTGCAAATGGTTGAGATAGGAATAGTGGTGTGGAAGAGAACAATTTGCAAGTAAATCACCAGAAGCTGTAAAGTTTCACCCATTTACTGCTCAAGTCTAGATATGGCAAAATTACACATCTTGACAAATTTGGAAGAAAATAGGAAGAAAATCATACGCTGTGTGACTAAATTGCATCCTTCTTCCTATTAAAATCTATTGTACTGTATTGAGCTTTACACATTTTAAACTATTCCAATCATTTTGGTTTTGTTGTAAAGCATTTTAATATTGCTGAAAAGCAATAGGAAACATTCATAACTACCAATCTAGTAGCACTACTGATCAGTTGATGCAAGGTTCCTTTCTTTTTCAACTTAGGAGAAACGATGGAAGGAAAGGAAGGGAAAACAGTAATTGTTCAGTAGTGGGACTTAACAAGACTGAGTCATAGGAGGATTAAATAAGTGAATGCAAAGTTACTTTCCTCCTTTGTTATTATTGTGTTACTGTATTTGATGTTTTGATTAAAAACACACAAAAATAATATGATTTTTTAAAAATAGACCTAAAAATTACTTGGTATTGAATAAAAATATTTGCCACCTTAAAAGATGAATCTGGGGACAAATGCTAGAACTTTTTCCATTTTTCAGAATTTTCTATGCCAAAGCAGCACCAATAATGAATGCATTCATCTAATATATTTTTATTGTTTTACTTTATGCATAGAAATGATTTTCATATTGGTCTTTTTTTAGAAAGATCATTATCAGCAGAATAACAGGCCGTAGTAATAGAGTTGGAAGGGACCTTGGAAGTCTTCTAGTCCAACCCTCTGCTCAAGCAGGAGACCCTATACATTTCCAGGCAAGTGGCTGTCCAGTCTCTTTTTAAAAGCCTCCAGTGGTGGATCACTTTCAACTTCTGAAGGCAAGGCATTCCTTTGGTTAATTGTTCTCACTGTTAGGAAATTTCTTCTTAATTCTAGGTTGGTTGTCTCCTGGATTAGTTTCCGTCCATTGTTTCTTTTCTTGCCTACTGGTGTTTTGGAAAATAAGTTGACACCCTCTTCTTTGTGGCAGCCTCTCAAAAATTGGAACACTGCTATCCTGTCTTCCCGAGTCCTTTTCATTAGCTATATGTACCCATTCCTGTAACTATTTTTTATATATTTTAGCCTCCAGCACCCTAATCATTCTTGTTGCTCTTCTTTGCACTTTTTCCAGAGTCTCAACATCTTTTTTATAATATGGCGATCAAAACTGGATGCAGTGTTCTAAGTGTGGTCTTACTAAAGCAGTATTAACACTTCATATGATCTTGATTCTATCCCTCTATTAATGTAGCCTAGGATTGCATTGGCTTTTTTCACTGCTGCTGCAGACTGCTGGCTCATATTTAAGCAGTTGTTAGCTTCAATATTTAGTAATCAAACTGATAAATCTTTTTACCAGCACTGTATTTAATAATGTTATTTTCTCTTCCCTGTTACAGTAACGTCAGTCTCCTTCCCTCTCTCAGAAAAAAATAACTTGCAAGCAGTTTTTATGTCTTTACAAAAGTAGTATAGAGCCAAACCATTCTACACCTGTCATTGTTTTAGATCCCTTGTGGCAACGTTCAAAGTTGAGGATCCAGTTTTCCTTAACAAGGTCTTCCTCCTGTTTGTTTACCAGTCAACCATATCATTCCTTATTAGCTAAAAAAGATTCTCTCTCCCCCCCCTTCCCCATGTCATTCTAGATGCCATGCTCTCAAGGTATATATTCTTTGGACATCAGAACGGGTAGAAGGGTCTTATCTACTGTTTTCAAAAGCCACTCCAAGTGCACTTTTTGTTAATAAAAATCCTCCAGTTTCTATATTGCTGATATTTACTTTGGTTAAATATGTGGTTTGGTAAATCCAGTAATTTTTGATTTTAACAAAACTGAATTAGCAAAAATTTGTGTAGGTTAAATGTTATTTTGGAATTGGTTATATGGCTATCAAATGTGAGATAA
The DNA here is from genome assembly GCF_009769535.1 of Thamnophis elegans. Classification (NCBI taxonomy): domain Eukaryota; kingdom Metazoa; phylum Chordata; class Lepidosauria; order Squamata; family Natricidae; genus Thamnophis; species Thamnophis elegans. The sequence continues at coordinate 40,695,051 of NC_045551.1, forward strand.
CATTAAGAACTGCTATGTCACATTTCCGTTTCAGCTTAAGTAGAATAAAATTACATGAATGTTGAAACATTTCTAGAAGAGTTTTAAGGAACTTTAAGAACAATTTTGTCTTTAAAGAATTTCCCCATATCTGCTTGACTTTTTCTGGGAATGTCAGAAAACCCTGAGACTTGCAGAATAATTCTGGCAATATTAAGAACCTCTTTAATTGATTGATCCTGTTGAATTTTCCAAATGTGAGTTACTATCACATATTGGAGACATGGGGGGGGGGGCTCCTCTCTCAAAATAAAATCTGGACAAAGTATGTCAAATAAGACTATACAATGTACAAAAATGCAAGCTATTCTTTAGTGCTTAAAATATATACAAAATTCTACTTAGAGACCTTTACTTGTTCTAAGCAATAAATGTAAATTTATGAATTTTTCATCTTAGGTTATTTTTATCCCTTTGTAAAATTGGACAAAAAAGCAACAATCTGTTAGCCATCAAAAATAATGGGTGAAAAGGAATCAGATGCTCACAACCTTCACCATCTGCTTTTGAATGCCTTTACCCTCTTTCTGATTTTTTTATGACTCTACAATAAACCAAATACTGTACATATCTTCTAGAAGTAAGTTAGCTGTGTTAGCAGGACCAGAAAGTGGTTCTTCTATAAATACACCTACACACTATTGATGCTAAAATAAGTGTTTAATTTACAGGACTTTCTCCATCTGTTAGCTATGTACATACCAGCAAAGATTTTCCTCCTGACAACAGAGCCATATGTGTCATTGGAAGGTCCCTGGACATTAAATCTTTCTGAGCAGATTGAAGGAGAGAGAGAACATGAGGCAGCAGCTGCTTTCTATGAAGTTCAGTAAAGCAGAGCAAAAACAGTGAAGTGGAAATATTAGTTGGATCTGAAATACTTTTTTTCCACTTCAGTTTCCCTGCAGGTTCATCTCAGACTACTAGGTTCTTCCTTCAGAAGTCTCAGATGCACAAAAGGCAATAATAAATGTATAGAAACCTTTAACTGTGGTAGTAGTGGATTGGGTTCACCAACATACTGAGGAAGAGAAAGGGAATAATGGGATTTCCAAGATTTGATATATGAATAATGCATTTTATCCTTTTGGAAATTACTGTTCATTATTTTGCCCTCTGAAACCTTTTCTGTTATGATCATTATCAATTCTTGTATGTCTTGGGCAAGATTTGTATTTTGCATGTGTATCAGGGCAGTATTTTCCTTATTATTCTAATTTTACTTTTCTGCACTGAGCTTTAAAGATAAGTGTAAAGGATGGATATGATAGGAATCTAATGGTTTTTATGGTTATCTAAAATCATCATCATTATAATCATCATTGTATAACTTTCTGAGGTTTACATTTCTGTGATTTTGATTTTTTAATACTTGCTTGATCTACTTGATCACCTTATGAGAAAGAGCGAGAGAGACCAGATCAAGAAACGGACTCCATAAGAAGATGAGAACTATAAATTATTGACATAGGCTAGTAGCAGAATCCTGTAAACCTGAAAGGTAAAATATATTATTTTCCTCCTTTTTATAACCTTCTGACTAAAAGGATGGCCTCTTGTAGTATTCCAGAGGTCTTGTTTTGGGCATGGATATGATAAGCCTTTGTAAAACATCTGTACTTCCAGAGGTGGGTTCCGACCAGTTCGCACCTATTCGGTAGAACCGGTTCGTCAAATCTACCAAACCGGTTAGAAGAGGTTCCACCAGTGGACCCGGAAAGCAGGCCACACCCACAGAAGAGGTTCCAAATTTTTTTGAAACCCACCACTGACTCACACACACACACACACACACACAGAGACAGACAGACAGACAGACTGACACAGAGAGAGAGAGAAAGAGAAAGAAAGGAAGAAATAAATAAAGAAAAAAGAAAAAAGAAAGAAAAAGAGTGAGAGAGAGATGAAAGAAAAAAAGAAAAAAGGGACAGAGACAAAAGGAAGGAGTGAGAGAGAGAGAGAACACATGGCTGGCAAGACACTCCCACCAGGTCACATGGCTGGCAAGACACTCCCACAAAGGAGGCCATACCCATAGAGTAGGTTCCAAAAATTTTTGAAACCCACCACTGTGTACCTCATTATTGGTTTGGGGCATCCACGTCAAGACAGGTGTGGTGGGGAAGTGTATGATTTCAGCTGCTGTGACTGATGTATTTGCATCAGGTGCTGTTTGAATTGTTTAGACATTGTGATGTTTTACAGACAACCTTCAGCAAATTGCACCAGAAAATGCACACAGCCAGGGCAGAGGGATCCATAGCTTTCTTGTCTACAACTTTCTGTGAATTCAGGCTTATATTCTATTATTTTGATTGAGAATAAAATCTGTCAAATTGTTTTACAAAATGAAATGACTTATAAATACCTCAGAACTACTCGTAGATGTACTTTTACAATAAATTAAATCAAACAATATATATTTTATAATTTTTATTTTGGCTATATAATCTGGTGATATTTGCTTCTGAATGTTACAAAATTGCACCACCTGTTTGAATTCCTTTTCTTTGCCTTCATTTCTTTAGGACAATTGCTTCTCTGTGTTATATCAACAACTTGTTTTCAACTTTCCTTTAGTTTTAAAAAGTATGCAGGGCAAACTGTTTACGGAATTAAAACCTTTTACCTTTTCAAATTAATTTCATGGTTCCTTGCCTAGAAAACACTAATTAACCAATGTTACACAATATGATAGTCATCTTGTACTACTAGCAGAAGTAGATGGCAAAGTAACAATAGTTAATTCTGTTGAAGGTTGTTTTAGGAGAAAAATACAAGATGCTAAAGAGTGAGTTTCTGCTTCCAAATATTTAGAGAAATATGGAAGGAAAATTTTATGTGAACTTCATATTTATGAGATAAATTTATATACAATATTTAATGTAAGTTTGGATCCTCAGAATATTTCTGGCTATGTTGATATCAGTTGCTGCATTTTTAAAGAACTATCCATTTTAATAAAAAAATAAAATTTCTTCATTATTTAGCATTCATCCAAATTGCACATGATTGCTTACAGAAGAAAGCTAGAAATTTCAGCTAAATAAGATGAATTTCCCCAATTCCATGGTTCATAATTCCAATAGTTGTAAAATTAACTTCATAAAAATGAACCCTTTTTTTTCCAAATGTAGATTTGTGTCAGTTTCTGAGATTTTTTGTAACAAGTCCCATCTTCAATTATGCAATTAGTCCTCTATAATATTTTTTTAGAATATTGCAATTATTTTCATTGTTTTGGGATTCAGTCAACTGTTATCCTCTGTTGCATTTTGGTATTCCTGTTCGCTGAGCAGATTCTTAACTAAAAGCTGTTTTTCAAACCAAGCTTTTATTCATATTCTGCCTGCTTTATAAATAATGGCAAGTGTTTAAAAAGGGGTATTGAAGGGAACAGAAATGGCTATATGGTTTCATTATTTTCTTTTCATCTATGATTCCTAAGAACTTTGCAAAGCTTTCTTTTTATAGATAATATATTGAAATACCAAATAGTTGGTGATTTGCTTCATGCTTTGGTGATTTACTATCATAAATTCACTAGATTGATTTTATTAATAGTAGCAACAAGCAAATGGAAATGCATTTTGTAACATATATTGAACAAAGACTTAGATTGGTCATACTCACTACAAAATGATTTGGATAAGTTTAGGCATACTGTACAGTAACCATAAAGCCAGTTAATTACATTCTGACTATTATACCTTGACTCAGGTACAATATTCGAAAAATACTCCCTGAATATATTTATTTATTTGGACTTATATGCTCAGAACAGATTCTGAAGTAGCAAACTGTAACCAGAAACAATATCTCTAGCATCAGGTGGGGAAGGCTGACATTTATTCTTTGGTAAATTACAGTTAGAATATCTGCTATGTGCAAATAGTTTGCTTATTAATAATTGGTTTCATGAAAGTACTGATACTTAGTTGCATAATGGTGATTGATAGGCGTACTATTCCTACAAAGGAATGGTAAAGATAAAGTCAAAATGTAATCGAATACTATGATTTCTTCTAATGAATCTTCTTTTTTGTAATCAAAAAGTCCTACAGTGCTAAATGAGGTTCTTGACACATTTTAAATATTAAAGGTTAAGCTGTCAAACAGCATTTGTTTTCCAATTTCATGATGATGATAAATTCAAAAGGGTAGAAATAAAAATCCTCAAAGAGATGATATATAAATGGATGCTTCTGGAAATTTTCTTCCAAACTATAGAAGGAAAATACCACATCTGGCTCTTTTTAAATTAAATCTTCTTTCAGAGTTAAAAAACAATCACGTAGGTTATCCTCCTCTTCCCTGCATTTCATAATATGTGGCTTGGCTTGATGATTACTCTAAAAAGTGCATTTGATCTCTTTACCTTCCCATGTGGCTCAGTGGCTAAGACGCTGAGCTTGTTGATCAGAAAGGTTGGCAGTTCAGCAGTTTGAATCCCTAGTGCCATGAAATGGAATGAGCTCCCATTACTTGTCCCAGCTTCTGCCAACCTAACAGTTCGAAAGCACATTAAAAATGTAAGTAGAAAAATAGGGACCACCTTTGGTGGGAAGGTAAAAATACTCTGTGCACCTTTGGCATTTAGTCATGCCAGTCACATGACCATGGAGACGTCTTCGGACAGTGCTGTCTCTTTGGCTTTGAAACGGAGGTGAGCACCACCCCCTAGAGTCAGTAATGACTAGCACATATGTGCAAGGGGAACATTTATCTTTACCCTCAGATGTTGCTTCTCTGTTTGTTCCTATCACTTTCTTTAGCCAGTCAGCTTCTTGGGATCAGGCAGTTCAGCTTATCCTTGAAAGCAGGGACTGAAATAATGTTCCAGTGGTGTTTGACTTACAACCATCTGTTCAGTGACCATTCAGTGTTACGGTGGTGCTGAATGAAGGACTAGAAACCAGTGTCAAAAGTTATGGCCATTGCAGCACCCCTCCAGTCACCTAATCAGAATTCAGGAACTTGGCGCTTAATGTCTGCAGAAGAGTTTCAAGTCTCCCTACCAGCCCATCTCCTCGCATAGGCCCCCTGCATTCCACACCCTCTGCTGCATTAGTTGACCTTCACTGCTTTCTTGTTCCCACTATGATCAAACATACCCAGCCTGGTACTTCACAAAATAGCTGGTGAAGTCGCACAAGGCTTTTCCCCCCAAGGTTGCAGACAGCAATTTTCTCTTGAGACGTGGCGAAGATGGCCTCAGGTGGTTTCCTTACCATGGCCGGTGGGGTTGTGCCTCGACAGCAATGGGATCAAAATGATAACAAAGAGCAGTTGGGGTGCTGGAATGCAGATGGCAGGGGCCTTGGAGTTTAGAATGTCACAGTGTCTGTGATTGGAGTGGTTGTGGCTTTGTGCTACACTGCTGGACTAGGCTGAGGCTGGACTTCATGCTGGAAAGACCCTCTGTGAAAGGCTGGGCTTTACACTGTGCCATGAGGTTTGGGTTTCCCAAGAAGCCATTCATGGCTGAAAGGTCGCTGTGAAAAAGACTGTTAGCTCTGCATTGCTGGGCCAGCAACCTCAGCTACCCCACCCGGATGAGCCCAACAATGTGGCACAAAGGGACCCATCACAGCCCCGGAATCATGGCAAGCCAAGGAGCCCCTTTATGCCATACTGCTGGGCTTCCTAGGATGTGGTACTTTTTGCACATTGGGGCATCTGAAGCTTCTAGGGGTGTCTGTGACTTCATGCTGAAGCTCAGGGCTTCTTGCAGCTGTATCATATTCTTCCCTGACATCCCTGAGCACCCTAACTTACATATGGCCATGCCAGGCCACCCAGAACCTCCCCCCTTGCAGCATCCCCCCCATGCCCTTACCTGCGATTCCTTCCAGTTCTTCCTTAATGATCTGCACATCTGGAATTATGATGGGAATCTGAACTGCCAGGATTGCTATTGCTAAACAGTGCAGTCATGTGATGTCATACTTTTATTATTATATTGCTTAGTGATGGAAATTCCAATTCCAATTGTGGTTGTAACTCGAGGACCATCTCTCTGTATCTTCCACAGTTACATGTATCTTCAAAATGTACATTATCAGTTGCATGCTAGGAAGCACCTGCTATGTATCACTAACTAACAGATCAACTTTCACCACAGTACAGATAAAAATATATCTGTGCAAACTGAACACGCACACCATATAATAGCTCCTATTTATTTTTAGTGGAGCAGAATAAACAAAAACATTTTATTTAACTTGTTATTTCCAAACATATTGTCCCTTTTTCTGATTTTGCAGGCAGTCGCATGATGTTATCAGTCACACTTATAGGTACATAGTTCACATCATTATAGAATAATTTGTGGAAGGATAAAATGTTTAATGGCATAGAAATACCTCACCATGTATGGATACCTTTTGGCATGGATAAGATACGATATAATTTAAGAGCGGCCGGTCAAAATTAGGTCAGCTCTGAAACTCTTGCTTATTCATGAGATTTTGCAAAATTGTAGATAGGATTTGATGTCTTGTGTAAGGTTAGCAATCATGTTTTAACTACTGTGAAATGTGAACAGTTTCTGCATCAGGCACACAATAAGGAAAGTTCTTCACCTTAATTTGATTGTCAGCAAGGATATGCGTGGGTGTAATGAAGATAGCTACTTTTCCTGTTTAACAGTTTGGTGGTGCAATAAGATAATGAGAGAAAGCAGGGAAATCATTTCTATCCATTGTTTAACCTGCTTTTTAATTGCCAAATGTCCTAAAATAGACTGCACAAACTGATTATGCTATTGGGCAAATTTGGAAAATTAAGACCAGGTTAAGAGTTTGTTTTTACAAAATGGCTGCCGTAACCGTTTATAAACCAGTGAGATTAAGGGATATAAACAAAATAATCAGATGGGGCATGGAGCCTGGTACAAAAGATGATGTTGATATGCACATTTGATATGCCTTTTGGCTGTATGTTGGGTTTCCAAGCTCTAAAGGAGTTTGTGGTTCAAAATCTGTATGCCAATAGGCTCTGATAGTAAACAGGTAATCCTCCAGTTACAACTCCATTGGGACCGGAATTGCTTCCAATAAGTGATTTTCTTTTTAATACATTTACAGGCATTTCCAAAATTCTGTTTTTACTTTGTCATTATGGGCTATTGAATGTAGATTAATGAGAAAAAATGAATTTCAACAACTGTAGAATCAGGCTGCAGCATACCAAAATTGACAAAAGTGAAGGGGGTGTAAATGGTTTTTGAATGCACTATATGTTTCTGCTGTAGTGATGACCTTGGTACTCATCGTTAATTGGTTCTGAGAGGCACAATGAGTACCAAACAAATTTTTCCCATCAGGAATAATGTCACAAGGAAGCCAACACCAACAAGTTCTAAGCTTGTGCATTGAGTACCCAACAAATGATGAGTATCAGGACAAAATGTTTGTGTCAAAATGCATTGAGTACCAAATTTGATGAGTTTCAAAGCAGTTGAGTACCACTGTATTTATATTTATAAACACAGTATTAGTTGGTGACTAGTGATACAATAAAATTCTATCTCCCATTCAAAATTCCTTGTTTTAAAAAGTCCCGTTATGCCAATCTTATGCTATACTATCAACAAAAACTAACAGGAGAGCTATTCTAAATAATAAAGAACTGGCCTAAAATTACTGAGAGAAGTATCTTTAAAAAGAAGGCAACTGTGGTTTAACTTTCTAACTCAGATTAAGAAAGCAATAAGATATCAATCTGCATAGATATTTAACGTTTTTGTTTGCAGGAATGTATATACTCTTATATAAAAGTAAATGGGTCTAATAAGTGATGAAAAAAGAAGTTGAAAGAGAAGAAAACTAGGTCAAAAGCACAAAGCCAAATTCAAGGGGGGGGGGCAGTCTGAAGTTTGACTGGTCTTGAAATCTTTACAGTAACAAAATGGGAAATATTTCATAGACTGAGATGATGTATTATACTAAATGACCATTAGATGAATTTGGGAGATCATAGAATTACGTGCCATACATTTTGAAGATGACAGCTTCCTATCGGGAAGCTAATAGATTTTCATAAATTTTATATGAAAAATAGCTATTCTTGGTCAGAACAGCAGTCTTTTGTGAGGGATACAATTACTTTGCCCTGTGCCTCTTAATTGAATAGAAATGTTCTTTTAGATATATTCATGCATTCCAAAGTAATGGCAATTTAAGAATTAGCTAAAATGTGGAGCACGGTATTGGAGTACAAGTGCCCATAGTTCCAATTTTCTGACATATATCTTTATTTTACAAGTCTTTGGAAGTAGTGAGAGCAGAAAAATACCATTGTGATAGGGTAGTAGTAGCAATATGCCCAGAATATGGATTATCTGGAAAATTGTAGTTGGATTTCAGCCTGGACTATAACACTGAGATGACATTGGTTTAGTAGTAGCATTCAAATTTTTTACTACCGGTTCTATGGGCGTGGCTTTGTGGGTGTGGTGTGGCTTGATGGGCGTGGCTTGATGGGCATGGCAGGGGAATGATACTGTAAAATCTCCATTGCCTCCCCACTCCAGGGGAAGATTACTGCAAAATCTCCATTTCCTTCTGATCAGCTGGGACTAGGGAGGCAGAAAATAGATTTGGGGTGGGGGGAGTCAGAGGTGGTTCTCCGAACTACTCAAAATTTTCCCTACCGGTTCTCCAGAACTGGTCAGACCTGCTGAATAACACCTCGGCATTGGTTGCACTTGTAAATGAACTCTGGCAGGCCTGGGATGAGGGTAGTTTATTCATCCTGGCCCCCCTTTTTATGTCTTAGCAGTTTTCAATCTCATTGATCATCGTATCCTTCTGGACTATCTGAAGAGGTTGGGAAAGTCACACTGTTGTATGTCCTTGTTTTGGGGCTAGCTCCAGTTAATGAGGGAAGAGGATCAGTCTTAGACACTTTTTTGAGGATGCCACCTGCTTGTTTTCTCACTCCTATTTAACATCTTCATGACATTGATGGAGAAGGACTTTCCCTTCTCTATGGATCATCGTTTCCTTGAGGTATGATTGGCCCCCACCAAGTTGCTGGGGCATGGTTTTGTTAGTGGTTCCAGGGACCACAAATGAAGATGGAGCCAATGAAGTAGTTGATTTGACTGTGTTATTGCTGCCACCGCCCTAAGGGTAGGGAAAGGTTTTATGATTTTTTAATGTTGTGTATTTTTTAATATTGTAAGCCACTAGGCCTCTGCAATAAGGGGTGCCTCAGAATTTGAGGTTTTTGCCTCTCCTTTTTAACATCTACATGAAACCACTGGAGAAGGTAATCCATTGGTATAGTATAGGGTTTTATAAAGATTATTATTATATGTATTTATTAAACAAATTCATATGGTCACCTAACTTATTCACACATGCTGCTTCTCACCTGTTGCTGCTGCTGGTCTGCTACTGGACCAATACTACTAAGAGTATCACAAAGCGGATCTGCTCTGCACTTCTCTTTCTACTTATGTGTGTTGATCTCTCTCATGATTTAATATCTTCCAAGCAGTCCAAACACCAACATAAGTCCTCTGTGGTTTTAAACCTGAATTTAAAATCTCAGAGATGCTTCCTGGCCTCAAATGTTTGGCAATCTCTCTACTGAAGAGAGATATGTGCAAGTTTAGTGTAGCTTCTTGGATGAGTAGTGAAACGTAGGAAAGTAGGAAAAAACTGTCCAGTTGCCTTTTGCAAAAGGCAACTATCAGCTGGATGACTCAGTATCTTCACATACCTTTAGGGTAGAACCGTGTTCTACCCTAACTATTATTAGAGGATTTGATCTTCCGTAATGCACAGATTGGAAAGTAAATGCAGAAATTGGAAGATGATTGTAAAATAAAGAGTGTAAAGCTCCACGTTCACTAGCATATTAGGACAATAGCTCGCTAGGTTGGTAGAAAACTCTTCTGGCACCAATACATCTCCAAAATGGGAGGAGTTTGCAAGTTTTGTTATTTATTCTGGTTTTTAAAAATCTGTGTTTTTAGTCTAGTTTTTATAGTTAACATTCTGTTCCATATGGGCCCATATTGTTCATTGTTCAGAAGCCTTTGAAAATATTTTCCAATATTTGAAGAGGACACCGAGGATGGAATTATTGATTCCACAAGTTTTTACAGTTCAGGTAATTGATGTGTCAAGCATAGTGTCCAATTTTATTGGCTGTAGGATAACTTCTATCTTTTTATGGCCAAAGGATATGAACAAGTTATTGGAGTGCATAGGTCCACCACTTTTTTTTCCCTTTGACCCAATGCTCTTCATGATTACTAACTGCAAATTGAAGGGAAAATACTGGCTATGTCAGGAGGAGACAGATGTGAAATGTCTTAGACAGATGACATAAAAAACTCTCATTAGAATCTGATGGATATAATAATTATCACTCAGTTGGTAATATCCCTTTATCTCAGCCTGGTTTTGGTACCAAAATTGTTCTGTTAATGTTTTGCTTTCTGCTGTTCCACAAGACAGGAATAGAAAAATACCTTATATTACCTGATTGTGTCCTTGTGGCACTGTAGAATCTACGTGCGGTAGTCAGGGTGAGTTGTAACCCTGGCACAGATACCTGCTACTAAGTCTAAGTGTACAATTGGTGCATTAGCTGTAATTGTGCAATTATACTCCCTGTTACGGTCATTTCTTGTAAATTTAGTAAAAGCTGGAAATAAAGAAGCACTCCGAAACTGTATACCTTCTTACCCAGAGCAAGTTTCACCTCATTCTCAAAGTCCAGCTTTTTCTACCTTTCATCTTGTCTGGATTTAATATTATTTCAATTTGTTCTCTTATCCATCTGTTATTGAAGTTCAGCAACATTCAAGGGCACTAATTGCTTTTTCAGAAGTCGAGGATGAGAGCAGCAGAATTGGTACCCAATTCCAAGGTCTGGATAACCTCTCCCAGAAGTTTCATGTAGATGTTAAAATACTTATATGGTTGTTTTCCCAAGAATATGTGACATTTTGAATTCTATTTTTTACACACAAACATGCTTTTTTCATTCATCTTGCTTGTATTCTGTCTACCAGTCCTGCTCTCAACTAACCAATAAAATAAAATAATATTTTATATTTTACTTTTCCATGCAGAATTTTACAGTAAAGTGAAAGGCAATGCAAAAAATAAAACTCTGATCTCTGCTGTAATAGACAAGTAGAATTGATGTGTAGAGCATTAGCTAGAAAGTAACAATAGTAGAGAATATTTTTAGCTCAGGATTTTACTGTGTGGGTCCTTGATCAGACAACACCAAGGATCCCGCAGAGAATAACAAACATAACCTTTTTTAAAAATACAAAGTAAGTACAAATGAGTTCATATTTGCATTCTACATTCCTTTAATGTTTTGGGGGGTTTGTTTAATCCAAAACTCATTTTACCTTTTGCCCTGTATTAGCATATTTACGTCAAGTATCCACTAGGGGCATTACTTCCATGTATGTTTTGTACATGTGTATACTCTTTCAATGTGCTCGCCAACTCTTCACCTTGCATCCACTTCCAAACCACTCACCTGTCATCCAGAAGATAGGTAGATAGATGATAGATATGTGATAGATAGATAGATAGATAGATAGATAGATAGATAGATAGATGATAGATAGATAGATAGATGGATAGATAGATAGAAGATTGACAGATAGAGACAGAGATGGAGACAGAGAAGGAGATAGAGAGGGAGGGAGGGAGATCTGACAGTGGAATACTGCCCTTCCAGAAATCTAATAGATTTCTGTTATCTCAGTCAATCTGAAAGATGGATAGGCTTTCAGAGTCAGGCACATCCCTGTAGTCCACCAATCCTTCCTGGATAAAAGTGATTGATGGTTGGTTTTTCCCACCAGCAGGTGATAGGCGAGATGGGAAGGAAAAGAAAAGGGGGGAATATGCCAACTACTGCTCTAAAACTGTCCTGGGTCAGATCTTTAAGAGTTGCTACAGGTGTTGTTAAGGTACAATAAAGTTCGATTTGGGGAGCAATGCAATTTATATCTGCATATTAATATACCCACAAGGAAATCTCAATTCACATCTCTCTGTGTATATACGTGTGAATATACTATATATGTGAGTGTAGTCTTCCCTTAAATGTTTACACAGAGCCTCCTTTCTTTATTCTAGGCATTAGGCCAGAAATATTTTATTTCCCCAGGTTTTTGGTGTGATATAGTATGAAGATGTTTTAGTATATCCAGTTGATCTATTTCTACAGTATGATGGTTTTACAAGCTAATTTCTTATATAGTCCCCATTTTTTTAAAAAAACCCTTGAAGTTAACTAAACCAGGAAATGCTTCTGTTTTTTAATTGTAGATACTAATAACATATTATGCAAAATATAAATTCTGCTGTCTCTGCATAAGCATAGTCCTTGGTTCAGTAAATGCATTTAGGATCATAAACTAAATTTGTATGTCCCCTGGTTACTTTTTTTGTCATGGACAAAGGTACAATACTGGCAAATTCAATTTGTGCTTCAAAAGAAAGGCTTGAGGCTTGAGTTGCTCTGTTTGGAGTTCATCTACAGGTCAATTCTTGTCATCTTCACAGCGGGCAGCATCAACTCATCATCTCATTGAGGTTCATTTCCCCAGAATTATAGAATTTTTTGGGTAGTTAAATTGCTGATAAAATTTTTGAAAAAGGGAACTGTCATGAAACTCCTGGAAGTTGAATTAAAAGTTGGATATGAATGCATAAAATGAAATATTGCCTAGACAAATTGGTTGATTTGGTGTGCCATTTGACTTATTTGGATAGAGGGCTCGTTTGTTATATTATAAATGATCCCTCTGAAGTCTGTTAAGAATAGCCTCATGCTAGTCTCTGTCTATTCAAAAGATTTCAATGTTCACTCATCAGAAGATTCATGTTTCAATATATACAACAACTTATCTTTCTCATCTTCTCATTTCTCTTCTTTTCTCATCTTCTTATCTTTCCTACTATCTTCTGTTGGTATTTTATGACTTATCACTTCTTGTTTGTATCTTATGATTAATGTAACTATGGCCTATGATCTATGACATATCACTTTGCTTTTTGTATGTACACCGAGAGCTTATGCACCAGGGACAAATTCCTTGTGTGTCCAATCATACTTGGCCAATAAAGAATTTTATCCTATTTTATTCTAAACAGCCATTTTCAGGATGAGTAGATATCCATGTGAAAAAGTGGGGTCATTTTATAAGGAAATTTTGAAATAATTTAGTTCATGGTTAAATTATAGATTTTTAAATTTCATGTTGAATACCCAAATCAGAAATGTCTCGATTTGCATTGTCTGCAGAATACAAAGTTGCTCCGCTATATGGGATTTTGCTCATTGTTTTTATATAAATTTATATAATGCTGTGAGATAAATGCTTTATGGCAATGAAACATTGAAGGCACAGAATAATAGAAATAAAGAAGAAGGGAAAAGGAACTGACTGACTTAAACAGCCGTAACAGTTTAAGCATTTACATCTAGGGAAACCTAAAAATGAATGTTATTTGTAAAGAGTGGGGGAAGGAAATGCTGTGGGTTTGGTGGTGAGGACAAAAATAATCCTTTGAGATTGATTACTAGGAGTTTCAGATGGGAGGGTGACATGAAAATAATAACAATAGCAATTTATTAAATTTTTATACCATCTGACTACGATAAAGTGACCAGATTTTAACATTGGTAAAGAGGGACACCATTGACCCGGGGGGGGGGGTGTTGTTTGATTAAATTTTTTTAAAAAATTGAGACTTTTTAAAAACTCTGTGGGACACGGGACAAATTGTTAAAAATCGGGACTGTCCCGCCAAAAGTGGGACGTCTGGTCACCTTACTTATATTGCTTAATTAATATTAACTAGTATGTGTTAAACAAAAACTCGACATAGTGAACTAAAGCTATCTTTCAGTACATTGGAATAGTTTCCAAATGTACATATTTACCACCTGATAATTGCCTCTATGCAGGAATCGTAATTCCAATAGATAGAAAAGTTTTCTTTTGTTTTTATTTTCAATGTGATTATGGCTAGAATATTTGAATTAACACTGATGAGGGATTCTTTACAGTTAGCCCTCAGTTAACACTGGCACTTGGGACTGGCATTTCCGTTACTAATAGCAATAGCAGTTAGACTTATATACTGAAGGTGCTTTACAATTGTTAAAAACTTTTTAAAACAAGAAACAGTTCAAAACACAAAAGAAACACAAAAGAGCAAAAATGACCAAGAATATAACTCAGATGAGAACAAAAAAAGGAAAGTGTCATTACATTTCCTTGCAAAAAGAAGGAGGAAATATCAGTATGGTGATGATATAAAGTGGGTTTTTTGGGGTTTAAAAGCAAAAAAAGCATGCATATTTCTCACATAATGTATGAACATTATGTGTGATAATATTTAATGATTTATAAGTGTATTGGTTTTACATTTCTATTTACTTAGAATTCTAATATTCTATAATCATATAGGTCTATTAAGATAACTGAGAATTCTGGAGACTTATGTACGCATAGCAGTTTTGTTTGTATGACTAATAAACTGTAATTATTATACTGATGATAATTATAATCTTTTGCTTGGGAGGAGAATCATTGTCAATAACTGATGATTTTAGTTTGCTTCTTCAACATTCAGCATTTTAATGTGCAATGTTATATCCAGGTTATCATTCAACAATTAATCTGGAATGACAGCTGGAGGTAAAATATTTTGATGCTCAAGATTTTGTGTCTAATTGGAAGGGAAGGGAAGCATATATTACAGTGTTTGTTTCTATTTATATATTAGAAATCACATCTGCCTACAGTATATATTTTCTATAACATGCAATATTTGCCTACTTAAGTCAATTTACACAGATCACTGTTTTCTAAATAACTACACTACATACAGCCTTTGCCTGACTGAGAAACTTTTAATTATCATGATGAGCCTAAATCCCTGATATATTTTTTTTGTAACACAGTATTATTAGCAGAACAGGCAACAGATACATTTACAGACATTGGCTAGATATACATAATTATTTTGGGGGGGCAGAAGGTCTCCTGAAATATCTTAAATATTTCTCTAATTATGATAGATAAAGCTTTCTTATCATTTTCTCTTTTTATCTATTTTCCATAAAGTATTTTTTCTGAAATATTTCTGCATTGTATTTGTATTTTTAGAGTAGGCCAAAGAATATTGGGAGGCAAGAGGTTTTTGAGGATGGAGGTGGGGGAAATCTATTGCTGTTCTTGTTTTCATAAAGTAGAAATACCCTATAAAATCATGACAATTATTTTAAAAGTTTTCTCTGGAGACATATATCTCAACTTTGTTTCCATTTTCCAACTCCAAAGCTATTTTAAACCAAATGTACAAATATGCAAACAATATACAGTAGTCTTCAACTTGTTATTGTTTGTTTAGTGGTAATTTGAACTTACAATGCCACTGAAAAAAGTTACTTATGATTGCTCTGCTCATGTATAACCAGTCCCTACTCATGCATGTATGATCAGTCCCCTTTACAACCGTTGCAGCAACTCCACAGTGATATATGATCAAAATTCAGTCGCTTGGCAACCAGCATGCATTTATGATGATTGCACATCTCGGGATCAGATAATCAACATTTATGACCTTCCCAGCTGGCTTCTGACAAGCAAAGTCAATGGGGGAACTCAGATTTGCTTAATGATCATGTTATTTACTTAACAGTTATAGTGATTCACTTAACAACAGTGGCAAAAAGGCTAACAAAGTTGGGCATGACTCACTTAATTACTACCTTACTTAGCAATGGAAATACTTGCCCCAATTGTGGTTGCAAATTGAGGACTATGGTTGTATGCTCTGCCGGCAGCTGGCCCACAACCATAGAGCGTACGCTCAGAGCGGCCACTGCTGGAAGACTCGGTTTGGAAGCTTCTGAAAAAGCCATGCTGGGATGGCGGTGGCAGTGGCGGCGGCAACGGAGGTGCCCTGGCCCAGCTCCCCTTGCAGAAGCTGGGAGGCATGTGAGTAAGAGCGGAACAGCCACTTGTGCAACCCCCCCTCTCTAGAGCGCCATTCACTGGCATTTCAAAGGCGCCAAACTGTGGGAGCTGGTCGGTCGTGAACAGGTGCTTACATGGCTTGGGGATACCCCTAGGTCAATGAATGGTGCTATGCCGGCTGGAAAGGGGGTTTGCTGGGTGGCTGTTTGTGAGTGTGTCACTTCATGGCTGTTGTGTTGTGCTGCTGTGACAGTGCAACACAACCATTTGCCCTTGAGGCTGTGCCCGGCTCTTTGGGAGCTCGCTCGCAAGAGAGCAGTCGCCTGGCAAACCCCCTCTTCAGCTGGGCACAGCGCTGCTCACCAACCTAGTGGTATCCCGAAGGCGCCAAGCAACATTATCACCTTTGCCTCCCCCAGGTTCCTGCAGCTTGGCACCTTTGGGATACCGTTAGGTTGATGAGCGGCACTCTGCCTAATCAGAGGTGGGGGGTTGTCCAGGGGGCTTATTTGCCGGGGAGGGCTTATATTTTTGCCCACCAGAAAAATGTGTCATGGCCTTATTATCAGGACATGTCATATTTTCGGGGAAACACGGTACTAATACAAATCATTTGCTTATTAAAACATGCTCCATAAAAAACATAAGAATTTTACCCTTAATAAAGGCATGTTCTTTTCTACAAATTGTACATTAATACAATTTAAAATAAAACAAAGCTTTAGCTAGACATCCTTGTTCAATCAGATTTGGATATAATTTCCCCCAAATTGGCAGACAAATAATTATCTAATTGCTTATACAAATTGATATGCCATTTTGTCAATGTTTAATTTAGCTTTAGGCCAAATATTAAAGTCCTTACATAACACTCCAAGGAAAGATAGCTGATTATAAATCACCAAAGCCCAAACGTGTTGGTCTTTCTTAACAGCATCAAATTTCATGGATGTACAGTAACATAGACAAGCCATACAACAAATTAAAGGTTTCTAATACCTAGAAATCAGTTTGAAAACTCTAAGAAAAAAATAGTCCAAGTTTCTTATGCCTTATTTTTAGTCCAAAAGAATACAACAGTATTTTAAGGTTTCCCTGAATGCAGGGTGGTTATCTTAGCTCAGCTGTTTTACTTGCCGCAACATCAGTTATACATCTTATCTATGGAGCACAATAGGACAGTTTTTACAACCTTGCTCCTTTACAAAAAAAAAGACAGTCAAGATTTTATTATTTTTACTCTTCACTCCGAGATGCACCTTGGTGGCAGTCCTGAGACTAGAGATGTTCTTTTAAAAATAAACACCAGAGTTTATTTTAATTACTTGGCTAAGATTTAACTCGATCCCCATGGTGCTGCTTATTTATCAATAGCATCTGATATATACAGGCCTACTGTATATACTCAAGTATAAGCCTAGTTTTTCAGCCCACTTTTTGGGCTGAAAAAAGCCGCCTCGGCTTATACTCGAGTCAGTGAAAAATTTGCCCGAAATGGAGGAGAAAAAGGGGCGGGGCCATGCCGCTGGGTGATACTCGTGAATGGCCCAGTGCCCCTGTGAGTTTCCCTTCCCTCTGTGTCAGTTTGCCGCGCAGCGCGCACCGCACCATCCCCCCTCCTCACGTTCTAATGTAATGCAGGGCTGTCTTACGATTCCCCTTCCTCCCCCTCCTGCCGCTCTGCAACGATGTCCCACCTCCTCCTTGTTATGGCAAGCAGCCACATAGCGATGTCCCACCTCCTCTGGTACAGTGATCCAATGATAGGAATCACTGTGCCGTGTGTCATAGGAGGCGGGACATCGCTCCCGCGGCTGCACGGGACATCATCATCACAGCGGGACATTAGCATCATGAGGTGAGTGAAGTATTTCATTGAATACACTGCTAGTTTACTGTTTTTCTTTGAAATAAATATTCAAAAACATTATTGGTATCTATTTTTATTTTTAAAATTTACCGGTAGCTGCTGCATTTCCCACCCTAGGCTTATACTCGAGTCAATAACTTTTCCAGTTTTTTGTGGTAAAATTAGGTGCCTCGGCTTATATTCGGGTCGGCCTATACTCGAGTATATACGGTATTTGGCAGGGAAACATTACCAAAAAATTGCATAAGCCTTTCACCAGACCTTTCATTACCTCCACCTCCGCTTCAAAAAAGTTGATATAGAGATTACAAATCTTCCAACTTCAAGGACTTTTTAGTCATTAAGATATCTTCAAAAATCCTTTCCTGCAGACTACATATTGTTAACTTCCCTCAAAAAATGCTGGGCAATTTACCAAGGGCCCGTTTCAGAGTTTTTTGTCTCAGCAGTTCTGGAGGGCAGATATAAGAAGGAGCTCCCATAAGGAGATACCCATGTGAAGCAGGAGGGATTCAGCCAATTGTATGTATTCTCTTGGAATGCAAGTTTTATTTTGCTGTTGGACAAGAAAAGAAATGGGAAGGGAGGAAAAGTAATCCAGGTAGGCAATGTAAGAGGAGAAAGGGTATCTCCTATGTCAACCAGTCTATGGAGGGCAATACACTGGTTCATTGAGTTACAACCATAATGAAATAATGAAACTTGCCCAGCATGGTTATGATTTATGGTAATTACAAATTGGGTCACCCAGAGGATTAACCTGATTTTACAATCTTTTTTGCAGCAATTGTTTATTGAATCAACCAGTTGAACCATGGCCGGTTTTGCTGAAAACTGGAAGTAAATGACAGTTTTCAGCAAAATTGTTATAAAACTTGGTTAGGTGACTTTGGGATGCAAATTGTCACATTTTCAGCCTGTCTGATGCTTGCCTGAAGTGCAGTCATCTGACTGCTATCATGGCTATTAGAATTTCAATTCCTGGTCATGAACATCCCCAGGAATATGCGTCATAACAGACAGTAAATGGCCATTGTAAGTAAGTCGAGTACTACTTGTAAACCCTTCAGTGTTTTAGCCTTCATGCTGAATGGGATAATTTAGTATCCTCCTAATTTTTTAAAAAAAGCCTGTCTCTGGAATATAACATGAACTTTAAACAAAAATTGTATATCTTTGAAATGTTTGATGATGCCCAATAAAAGCTAATTTTTAAAAACCTGCATTTATTGCAAAAAGTGCTAACATTGGTATCCTCAGATGAATCTCACCTTCTCCACAAAGTTTGATACAATTCTCTGTAATGAGCTTACATCAATTCAAAATCAATTTACAGACACCTTTCTTGAATATAGTTGAATATATTTCCCGTGAAACGATTTGCACCCTTTTGTTTATGATATTAGTTAAGAAAATGGAAGATATTACATGGAACAAACAGGAGAAACCGCTACTTGAATTCTCAATTATTATTATCAGCTAAATTAGAAAATGAGGGTGCCCAGAGAACAGATTATTATTTTGATAATATAGTGGTTAAAAGTGGGGGAAATTGTCTGTTTACAATATTTGGACCAAATCCCTGCAATCTAAGCTAATTACTCTTCCACTGTTCCTTTTGTTTAATGACAGAATGCACCATATGAATTTAGTGTTGGAAAATGACTTTATACATACTATTTCCATAAATAAGTATCACAGTAGCATTTATGAAAAATGCTGTTTTTATAAACAGCAGCAACAAAAAATTGTGTCGTTATGTAGTTATTATATAGATAACTAGTTTGGGCTAGTGGTGTAAGGTATCAGATTAGAAACCAGGAGAGTCGTAAGGGTTGGTGACTGAGCCAATCACTGTTTCTTAGCCCAATTCACTTCATAGGATTGGAGGTGAGGAGTCAAAATAAGGAGTATTAATTATGTTCATCACCTTGAGTTATTTGTAAAAATGATAAAAGACAGGATAAAACATAAAATTAAATTTAAAATGTAGTTTATGATGTGGGAAGCCAACCCCCGAAGAATGAAATATTTTGAGAAATATTAAAAAAGGCAGAATATTAAATTTTCCTAAATGAGAAATGGAGACAGAAGTAGACTCAATCTCCTTGCCCCCAAACAGAAACTATGGATGTAGCTTTTAGAAATGCAGATTTGGTAATCCATTCAAGATAGGATATTTTGAAACAAAGGCAGAATGGTAGGATTAGAAGCAGCCCTTCACAACAAAGGATCAACAAAGGATGAAAATCATTAGCCACAATAGGAATTGCCCAACACCCTTTCAGAACGCAAGCCCCTTTATTGCATGGCCCCCAGAGCAGTCAAACTTCACCTGGGAGCTCAGATAAACAATAAGCCAGAGGTTGATCAGATTAGCTCAAACAAATACCTAGGATTTGCATTTCCTCTTTTGCCTATAGAGCCAGCTATGACCCCTATATAACCCCTCCATGACCCCCATAGGAATCTGACAACAGCCAATAGACTGTTATTCTTGCACAGGAACAGAAAGCTCAAATACAAAGCCAAAGAAGGTATAGCATTCTTCCGACCCCCAAATTCAACTCCATTTTGTCACTGCACCAGAAGCACAAACCCTGGTAGTTCTGTTCATTAAAATGAATTCTCTTTCCAATCAGCCTCCAGCCTCCATTTTGTTTCTAGTGCCTTTCTCGTGGCTTGGAACTGGTCTTGGCTATTTCTTCCAAAAATAAATACAAGAAGTTTTTAAAGAAAAAAATCATACAGATCATTCTGCATTTAACACATTGCAGTGGTTTTCCTTCAGTGTGTTAGCTTATAGCACATATTACAGATAAAAATAAGTCAAACTAGTTGTACTAAAAGTGTATTATTCCTTTCAGTTTACCATTCTCTTTTAAATAACATTTTTATTAAAAAATTTATAATGTTTCCTTCCATCTAATTTTCTCCTACATTCAGTTTGCAAAGATGAATTATTCAATGTTTCTTCCAGAGTTCTAAGGTGCTGAATACCACCCAAGTGTTAATTAATGATTATTATTAGCTGTATGTTATTTGCACTGTCTGGAAATTTCAGCTTTAGCAAGCAATGCTTAATGCATTGCAATCATGTATGCTACTGTGCCCACAAGAAAAGAATAGTTTTAAAATCAGGAAAGTGTGTTGTGATAGAACAGATTTTTTTTGTCTAGAAGTAGCATTTTATTTCTTTTAAATAATAATAAAATAACATTGCAGAAAATGTTTAAATCTAGAAGACTGCTAGACTGTTCAATCTTCAGTAAAGAAAAATATAGAAACAGAAATGCAATGTCCTTGGATTGCTAGAAATGGATTAAATGGAACAATTCCACATTATTGATCATAAAGAAACTGTCTTGTATTTATTAATATGAAAAGTTATGGTGAAATAAACTGTCAACTTCATTTAATCTCTACCATTACATATAAATCAATTATCTAGAAAATTATAATACATTTCTTTTGGAATACCTTTGTAATAGTCACCAGGTAAATAACTATCATTTTTTTGTTAAATGTTCACCCATATATATTAATATTTTCACATTCAATTCATGGTATATTTTATTTATTAATTTTAGTTAATTTATTTCTTGCTAGTCCTCCTGGACCAGTACACTGTTCCATTTCCTGTTTTTGCACACAACACAATCCTTGAATTGAAAGATCATTTTATAGTTGAAGAAGCCTCAATTGTCCTATTTAATCTGGGTGAAAATATTAGTAAAAAATATACAGAAGATCTCTAAAACAAACAAAACACTCTGTTTGATCATAAGCCAATAAATAGAATTGTGAGAAGAAAAGCTGTTAGCTAACTTTATTAAAAATATATGTGTATATATATCAACTACTTACCTACTTACCAACCAACCTGATTATAATATTGTTATGTCAGTATATATCTGAGACCTCCCAAGACAAACAAGATAATGGCCAAGTATAAAATTTTAATTTTAGTACTTAGAAATTCTTGTTTGCAACTTTCAAATACGATCTCAACTTAATCTCGTTGATCCCAAAGAACTGAAATTTATAGTTAAGTCTGAGATGAAGCCTGATTGATGGCACAGCCTGATACAGATTCTGAGCTGTCTATAAATGTCTGTCTGAATATTATCCGCCACCTCCTGGTGGGGCTGGAAACTGCTAGGTGAAGAACACCATTATTTACAGTTATAGTCCATAGCTAAATAATAAATGCAGTTCCAGGGAATGGTCCAATAAGACTGGCATCCAGCTTTTTTGCTGAGTGTACAGAGGGGGAAAAATTGATAGAAGGTGAGACATGATTTCACACAGTGATGCGATGGAGGTTTCTTGACCATTATGCTCAGCACAGGACATGTTAGATCCAGTTGAACAGCATCAAGTTTCTGAAGAAAACTAGAAATCTCTGAAATGAGGAAAGGGTGGGATGCATTTGGCAACAGATGTGACTGGTGGAAGTAGGTGGCCTGAAACTGTCCTGTTTCAAGTTTCAAACACACACACTGTTGCTAGGAGACAGTGAGCAAGTTACTCAAGGCAAAGTAAATAAACAGCAGGCAGGCAATAAGAACATAAACCAGAGTCTCAGGAGATAAGGTTCGTCTGACCATATTTCACTTTACAAAGAAATGCACAGAAGAATAGTTTAAGTCCAGTCCGGAGTCCAAGGAATGGAGTAAGATTTGTTCGTCCAAGGTCAGAGCTGTGGGTTTGCACACAAATAGAAGACAACAATATAAAAGACACGGAACATCACATGGCTGTTTTCAACAAACAAACGGGTTATTAAATAAAACTTCAGTTAGCTATTTTCAATTAAATCAAACACACCATTGCTTGATGATGGGTCTCGTTCAGCATTGCTCTGCAGTCCGCTCCATTTACCAAGTCTGGAAGTTGAAGATGGCATATCATCATCTGGTTGCTTCAGTTGTTCTGAAGCTGTGTTTGATTAGCCTCATGTATTCATGGTTTGAAGCTTCACTGCTTCAGCCAGAGCAGACTGAATTGTCTAAATCCTCGACCCAGACAGAAAAAGCAACGCCAGAATGGAAATATGAACTAGTATATTATAAATGGATTCATTCATATGTAAAATATCTAGCCAATGGTCCTGCTCATAGGTAACACAGCAATGAAGGCATTGCTCTAAACTAACATTTGTTTCTCCATTACACTGCGGATGATAGGCAGATGACGGTTCACATCCAATTATTGCAATAATGTTTGCCAAAAACAAGCTATTGAACTATAAACTCCTCCAGAAATTAGAGATTGGGCAAAGCATGGTTCGGGACAATTGATTGACTGAACAAGAAACTATTTTAAGGACAGAGAGGAAGCACAACTGGAAATGAAATGAGAGCCATCTTAGAAAATAAATCAGCTTCAACCACAATTGATTTCATGCCTTTGATTCATGAATCATAAGGGATAGAGCAAATCTAAGTAAACTATTCAGAGGCTTTTGTGGGAGGGAAAACCTTGTAAGAGTCCAGTCTGTTTCCTAGTCATCAGTTTAGCATTTGATCCAGATGTAAGTGTCTGAAGATCCAGGCTTTACAGTTTCACAGCTTGATATATACCTTTTCGTCTGGTGAAACCAGAGATGGTATTCAGCAAGTTCTAACCAGTTCTGGAGAACTGGTAGTGGAAATTTTGAGTAGTTTGGAGAACCGGTAAATACCACCTCTGACTGGTCCTGCCCCCATCTATTCTCTGCCACCCGAGTCCTAGCTGATCGGGAGGGAATTGGGATTTTGCAGTAATCTTCCCCTGCCACACACACACACACCAAGCCATGCCACGCACACCAAGCCATGCCCACAAAACCACTATATTTTTTTTTAATCCCACCATTGGGTGAAACGAACAGTGCAACCTGAGGCAGGTCCCCCAAATGAGTTTTAGACTCATAGAATCTGGCTTGGTTGTTAGATAGCAGATATTTGGAAAGTGACAGCAAATTTGTTAAGAAGGCACTGCATTGATATTGCAGATGGTGAGAATATAATCTGAGCTATGTAAACCTGAAAAAAATATGTACAGTGAGCATTTGAATTAATTTCATGAACAAAATTAATGCAGTTGCTTTTGCCTATTTTAATGTGTAAAAGAATGGACTTTTAGTAAAAAGGGAGATAAATGCTTCTTTGCTTTAGAGAATGTTTTAAAGCTAAACAGTATGTATTTATTATCTCTGTATTTATTACTCCTCCCCTCAAAAAATGGAATGTAAACAGTGGCCATGAAATTAATAGCTTAACTAAAGCAGAAAGGTTTTTTTATTTTAATATGGAACAATTGCTTAAAGAATAATAACTAGAATCTGGGTCTCCCTGCTCCCATTCTCACTATGATATTTCACATGAAATAGTAATTCCAACTGCACAATAGTTTTGCAGATGAAAACAGGATCACAGGGCACATTAAACCAGGTCAGCAAATCTAGTAGTTCTATTAGCACAGCATGGCAAGTTTTTCATAATCTTGGGCAGCTTTTGGTTTCTTTCCATAATGTCCAATCTGTGGCCATTTGGTTCATTAATGCTTCAATATACTGGATAAACCCACAGCACAGCCAGTAATAAATCCCAAACAATTAAAGACAGTGTAATATTTAATCTATGTTCTCTGCTATTTATAATGTACAAGAAGTAATTAATGGGCTGGACAACATTTATTTGAAGGCAAGATCACACTTAATACATTTATGTGTAAGGTACATTCCCACTTCTTCAGTAAAAATAATAATAAGAAAACAAAACACAAAGGTCTGCAAAATACAAATAGAATGACTCTGGCAAAAGAAAGCAAAGATAGTATTAATAGTAATAGGCGCCTTCAGTGAAATCTCAAAAAAACTGGAGCATCACCATTGGCAATTCATCATCAATCAATTGCAAAAGGTGGCTTTAGTTAGAGCACCTTACATCCTGCGACAGTATCTCTAACACCATAACACATCAACATCTGCCTATCCTAGGGCCTTGGAAAGGACTCGATAGATAGAAAAAAATTCAAATTCAGTCTGAACATCTGGATGTCTGAACGATGAACCATAATAATACATCAGACTTATCAATTGTCAATAAGAAAGATAAAAAAATCTGGATAGTGGACATGTCAGTATCTGGAGACAGCAGAATAAAAGAGAAGGAACTGGAAAAGTTAACAAAATACAAAGACCTGCAAATAGAAATAGCAAAAGAAAGCAAAAGTAGTACCAATAGTAATAAATGCCTTGGATGCAATCCCAGAACAACCAGAGCACAACTTGAACACCATTGGCATTGAGAAAATCACCATCAGTCAATTGTAATAGGCACCTTTATTTGGAACAGCTGGCATCCTGTGATGATACCTTCAACACCGTCAAACATCCACATCTGACTATTCCAGGTCCTTGAGAATGACTCAGTAGGCAGACAAAAATGCTAAATCCAATCTGAACATCTGATGGACTGTAATGTAACCATAATAATAAAAAAACACTGACAATAACATTGGCAAATACAGTATATAGTACAAGTACAGTGGAAAGAAGGAGACATCAAATAAAAATTCAATCTCCTAATTTCTCTAGGTTTGTTATTTGGGGCCAAGGACATGACACAAACTTGTAATTGCATGTCATGCTTCCTTTCTGATTCTACAGTTCATTCACAAACTCCTATAATTTGCATCTTATCTTGACTGAATATCCTTCCTTCCTTCCTTCCTTCCTTCCTTCCTTCCTTCCTTCCCTCCCTCCCTCCCTCCCTCCCTCCCTCTCTCAAATCACTTTTTTCTAAGAAGCAAAAGATTTGCATTCTTGTTTGGGACCTTTAAAAAAGGCAACAGTCCATTTATATGACATACTGTAACTACCTAAGTCAGCCTAACTCTTAACATAACAACTGGTGAGGAAATAGACTGCAAAAAATGTTTTTCATGCATTACATGTTTGTCTGATTGTGATCAGTTCTGCTTCCACTAGCATACTCGTGAGAAAATGGGTACTTGTTTTGAATAGATTTATATACCTCAATATCAGTAGAAGATGCTGTGCTGTGCTGAATTGCTAAAATATATTAGGAGTACTTGAATGGAACAATTTGTCTACTGCAATTACATGCCAGGAGGTATCATTTCAGTGTATTCTGTTCGACACTGGAGGGAAATTGAATGAGTGTGTGTACTCTTACATATACTTTTCATAGCCTTCTAAAATGTTGATCTCTTTGTCAGAGAAGATGTTGTTTTCTACAGTTTATATAGTAGTTATGCAACATGAAATTATAAAATTATAAAAAAATCTACATTTTGACACAACTTCAACAAACAAACCAACAAATACCACCTCACAAAGATATATAAATTTATTAATAGGTACTTCAGTAGAAGAAATTCTGATTTGATACTGTTGTGCAAAAACTAGCAAAAAGTTATTGATTTATGTTGTTCAGAAACTTACTCAAGGAACACCTTGTTTCAGCATCCATTGATTTAACATTTGATGAAATAGAAAAGTAAAGATTTCGGTTCTTTTTCTTCTTGAATTAAATGCATTGAACTACTAAACAAACCATTGTGCACTTAGTAGAGTACTAGGGAGAACACTTGTGTTGAGGAAGAATACTTGTGGAAATGATTCTTAGATTTTTTTTTAATCTCATAAAAAATTAAAAACACCATTATTAATGCATAAATAAAGGTTGGGAATACAAAATCCTTTGAGGAACTCTTTTTTAAGATTACAAGGAATAAATGCATTTATTTGTGCAATCGATCGAGTTTATTGTGGAATGCATCGGATTGTCTTTTACTTGTAATAAAGGTTCTGCTAATCTTACATTTTAGGGTGTTGATCCTAAAATGCATAAATTTTCTGAAATTTATGACTGAAATTTCCTGTTGACATTAGATATCATTACATAGGGACAGAATCAGAATATTTCATTGTCCCACCTATTAATGGGTTTAGAGATAGAGGAAAGGTTATGTAAAGATCCACTGCCATGATCTCAGTAGCTGTTTACCTCTTAACCTATGAGCTCACCTAATTAGCTTCACCAGGCAGTACCAGGAACTGTTGGGTTATGTGAAACACTACCCCAGGTGGGATGTTCTTAGAGATTGACAAGGAGAATATGCCAATTACAATGCTGTTGCTATATGCTCATTGCTTTGCTTGTATAAACTGTATAAAAAGAATAAACCCTAGGGAGGCAGGGAGGCATTTTGGAATAAACCCTGTGATGTCTGGAGTCTGAATCCATTAAATGGACCTTTATTTTTATGCATTTGACGAACAGTTAAATTATAAATAAAATGGAATAATTCATTGTGTTAGTTTTTACCATACACTTCCCTTTTTCTAGTCCTGTATGTCTATCTTGCCTAACAGTATATTGTGTCTGTTCATTCTGAAGAAGATTTATAAGTATCGTACATCCACACTCATTGTGAGCTAACAGGATTTAGTACCCCATTTATCTGTTCAGGAGTCAATTTGTATGAGATATTGTATTTGTAACAATGCTGCATCTTAAAATGGAAGGCTTGTATTTGTAGATGTGCTCTGATTTATTTCAGTGGCACCTGGAAGGCATCATGACACCCCCCAATACTCCTTGTTGTTCTTTCTTAAACTCAGATGACTCAGACCCACAAAAATAAGTGCAGGGTTTGCCACTTTAATCATTCACTTTGGACAATTCCACACTGACCCTAAGCTGCTTCCCCCTAGGCTGCTCCTAGGAGATTGTTTCTTCAGGTAACTGCTTTAAATTCTAGTCCAGTTTGTAGCAGTCTAGATCAGTTGATGGCAAACCTTTTCGGCACTGAGTGCCAAACAGGAAGGAAGCGTGCATGCGCGTTGTGCATGCACATCAGGGCCGCAACCCAGAAGAGGAGCTGCCCAGGGGGCATGCATGCACTGATTTCCAGTGTGCATCATGTGCATGCATGCACACATGACAATCAGCTGGCCAGCATGCATGCGCACACCCAGAAACCTGAAGACCAGCTCTTCCAGTTTTCGGCACTGCCAACTTATCGCTGTGCGTGCAGTGCGCCAGAAAGCCAGAAGAGAAACGGGTGATGCCATGCGTGGCAGGTGAGATGACTCTGTGTGCCACTTCGTGGACATGTGCCATAGGTTCTCCATCACAGGTCTAGATTATGGCCATTGCAAGAACATTCTCTTCTATGCAGGGAAGAGAATTCTATGCTTGACTGTCTTATTATTGTCTTTGTAATTACCCAAGCCTTTTATTATTATTATTATTATTTCCTTTATGAATACCATCATAGCTTAAAAGATACAGTAATCAAAGCAGTAGGAAACAATTTAATGGAATAACAGAGTTTTCAAGTCCAGCCACCTGCACAAGCAGGAGACATTATCATTCTGGACAAATGACTGTCCAATCTCTTCTTAAAAACCTCCAGTGATGAAGCACCCACAACTTAGGAAGCAAATTAACCATTGGTTAATTGTTCTCACTGCCAGGAAATTACTTCTTAATTCTAGGTTGGGTCTCTCCTTGATTAGTTTCCATCCATTTCTTCTTGTCTTGCCTTCTGGTGCTTTGGAAAATAGGTCAAGCTCTCTTCTTTGTGGCAGAATCTCAAATATTGAAATGCAGCCTTATAAAGTGATACCAATGTATCACATGATCTTGAAGTTTGTTTGGTTGTTCCTCTATGGAAACGTTAGAGCAAGGAAGAATTGATAATGTAATTTCACAGAAGTAAAGCATTAGCCTTCCTATGTGGCAACAAAAAGCTGCTTATAAATAATAAATAGTTTTGCACTACTGTAGGCAAGGGGTGGGATAGCAAAGGGAGCATGCTTTAACCAGCCCAGACAGAAATCAAAAGGGTTGTCTTTGGGACATGTAAGGCATAAGAACAGCATGAACTTCTAGAGTTGATGATAACTCATAGATATTCCAGGCCATTATTGGGCCAATGGCAAGGTGTGTGCAGGAGCGGGCAGTAATTGCCAATGAACAAATAACATCTGGAAAAGGCTTCCAGATGCGATTCACGGTGCACTTAGAACACCTACATGGCATAAGACTGAGAGTAACTTCTTTCAATGGTATCCTGTCCCATATACTGTATTTTTGGAGTATAAGACACACCTTTCCCCCCCCTAAAAGAGTGTGGAAATGTTGGTGCGTCTTATACATTTTTAGCAGTGGTGGGTTTCAAAAATTGTTTGAACCTACTCTGTGGGTGTGGCCCCTTTGTGGGAATGTCTTGCCACCCATGTGACCAGATGGGAGTGGCTTGCTGCCCATGTGACCAGATATGAAGATGCCGACGACATTTGTCAGAACCACCTTAAATTACCTCACACACAGCACTGGCATGCATAAGAATATGATGTTAACTTGTTTTTTAAAAGGCATCTTTGGTTTGCGTTAAAACAACTTCAACACACGCAATCTTCTGATTGCACCACAAATTCAGTAGTCATGCTTACCTTTCACAGAGGCACTGAGTTTTATAAATATGAGCATGATAGTGTAGAATAATCATATCCAAGGACCAGTGGTGGGTTTCAAAATTTTTTGGAACCTCTTCGGTAGGTGTGGCCTGCTTTCCGGGTCCACTGGTGGAACCTCTTCTAACCGGTTCGGTAGATTTGACGAACCGGTTCTACCGAATAGGTGCAAACTGGTAGGAACCCATCTCTGATTTTTAGCCTCCCAAAGCCCCGCCCTCACACCCCATTTTTGCAAAAAAACCGGCCTGTTTTTCACAAAAACTAAGGCTGTTTTGTGTTCCCAAAGCCCCCAGCAGCCCTCTGCAGGCTTCAGCAGGGCTGAGACAAAGCTGAAACGGGGGTATTTTTGCCTTGTCACAGCCCTGCTGAAGCCTGCAGAGTTCTGCTGGAGGCTGAGGAAAGGCAAAAACTTTTTTTTCCTTACTTATCTGTCAGAATCTTGGTGCATCTTATACACCGGTGCGTCTTATAGTCCAAAAATATGGTACTTTAACAGGAAAAGTACCCTCTGGATACCTTCCGTTACAGTGTATTTGTCAGCCTCTACTTTCCTTGCCTGCTATTGGCTGCCATAGAAACGGGAAGGGAGAAGGCTTGAGGTATTTGGGAGGAGGAATTATTGGTGCTGGAGGAGTTATGAAGAAAGGAGTTTTGTTCTCACCATCTTCTGCGCATGCTGGTGGCCTGTGTTTGGACTTGGTCAAGGGCAACTATCTCGCATACCAACGATGAGGCTTTTGAAGATGCACCCCACATGACACCTTTGCGAGTTGCAGATTGGACATTGGGTTGGGGAATCATGGAAAGGGTTCTGGGCTAAACGTTTGATATGTACCTGTTTCGCGCCTTTTTGGCTCAGATCTTGCTTTCCTTTTCACTGCTTTCAATTCATATCTATTAAAAGTACTTACCTCTATTCAAATGGAGTTGATGTTTCTCTTTCTTGGATATTGAAGGAGGCATGCCTGACAGTATCATCTTATTAGAATTAGACTGTCAGCACCTGCTCTGAGGAATAGCTTTCCTTCAATGTTTCAATCACCATTTCAAAAGGCATTAAAGATTGAGTTGTTCCCCATACATTTGACCGGATGGTTAGGCAAACTCTGCTAGTTAGTGTTGTCTTCTTATGAACTAGGATTGTTGTTTGTCATTTTAAATATTAAGGCTTGGTTTGTTAAATTGTTTTTAATCATTGTAATATGGACAGCAATGTAAATTTATAATAATTGCATAAATAAATAAACAAAATAGCACCCCAGTAAATCAGGATGACATGCCTTTGGCTTACTCTGAGTTGGTTTTGCATGTTCCCCCTTTTATTTAGGGCTATTTATACATCTGCATCAGTGGACACTATATGGTAAAGATAATATACTGATACTAAATTGATACATGCTCATTGCTAACAATAATACATGACATTATTGCAATTACTCTAGTCAATTACAAACGGAATAATAATTTGGGGAACAATTGCTTTCTATATCAAGAATAAAAAGTATTGAATTGTTTTTATGAGAATCTCTTTGGTCACAGGTTCCTCCAGTGCAGGGGTGTTAAACCCAATTTCATTGAGGGCCACATCAGGGTTATGTTTGACCTTGGAGGGGAAGAGTGGGTGTGGGGTCCAGGATGGGTGTCGCCAGCTCGACGTCACTCATGTCAGCGGAGCCTGTGGTGACCCGAATGCTCTGCCAAAGAAAATGGGCTCCTAAGTTCCGTTTTCGACTGCGATGGCCTCCTGCAACCCTCTGTCAGCGAAAATGGAGCTCCATTTTCACTGGCAGAGGCACTGTGGGCCAGTCCTTTGTTGTTTCCAGAGTGGCCCTGCAGGCCAGATCTAAGCACCCTGTGGGTCAGACCCGCCCTTTGGTCTTGAGTTTGACACCCCTGCTCCAGTGAGATGAAAAATAAAAATGTATTTCAGCTTATGCTATATTAAGATAGTCAGGAATCCATAGACAACAATGAGGCCTCTTAAAAAAAAAAAAAAAAGAGGCCTTGCTACGTTTTTCTAGACTTGTTATTTCTTTCTCTCAACACACGTTAGGCATATATGTGGGATAAATCTCTTAATCAATCATGCATTGTAATGATTGATACCAATTGGAGTAGAGGAGCTGCTCTTTCTTTCATCTTTGGCTCTTGAACAGTTTCATGAAAGGTGCAATTCACCTTTATTGGAAGGAGAAGCTGCAGTTGTTGAATGTGTGTCTATAGATAATACTTTTTCATATGCTTTCATTAAGTTGATTGGCTTGTCAGACTGTTGAATACTGATCTAAACAAGTTTACTTCCAGACATATAGAATCACAAACATATTGTTCAGTATTTCTAAACCTATACGATGGTACATGTAACATGCTACCTCCATGCTCTATTGTCTCCACTACCTCTATCTCCATTATGGTGTAGGACAGTGATGACTAATATTTTACGGACTGAGTGCCAAAGCGTGTACGTGTGCGCCCGAACCTCCAAAATGCGCTGCATGCACCCTGCCCCAACAGCATTCACGTACCCCCAGGTTCCCCCTGTACATGCATGGGCACACCCATGCTCCCCCTGGGCATGCATGTGTGGCACCCCGCATGTTCCCCTTCCCCCATTCATGCATCCCCCCCGCAGATGCTGGCAGAGACCTGAAGACCAGTCGGCCGGTGGGAGGCACGTGTCCATCCGCAGTGGAGCTGAACTGGGGCACGTGCCCACAGAGAGGGTGTTGCGTGCTACTTCTGGCATATATGCCATAGGTTCGCCATTACCGGTCTAGGGTTACCAGATTAAGCTGCCACAATCTCAGTGATCACTAAAGGTCAGCATAAAGTTAAGATTGTTCTGAAATGTATAACTAGCAGGCAAAAACATTGTTTTGGCAGACCTGTGGGACAAAAAGATTAGTCCCAGTTCAGGAAAAGAAGTCATAGATATGATTTGAAGTTGGCATGCTCACATAAATCAAACTGAGGTTATGGTAAATATTCATATATGGTGTGGTATATTCAGATATGGTAAATATTATGTGATTGATGAAAGATGGAAGCAAAAGGTCTAATATTGTATCATATCAAAGGAAATGTAATTGGAGTGGAAATGGAATATATGATACTTGCAGTAATGTAAGTTTAACCCACTTTAGCAGTATCAGTGTCAATCCAGAATGAGTGGGCAACACACGGGTGGTACTGATTTCTTTCATAGTCTACCTTTTAAATGTCTGAAGCACATTTTTCTATATTATGTTCTGTCCAGAAATTCTGTCCTCCCTGTTTTTAGCAACATGAGGTTTACGTACGTACTATGACTGCGTACATTTTATAAACTTTTATAAAGTATGCTAATCATAACTCTGTAATTTGGAAGTATTCTGCCTTGTTTAGAGTATTGCTGTTTGTTTCCCTTGGTGCCCTAATCATCGCCCTATCAATATTGTTATAAATCTAGAGTTTTGGGATTAGTTTTAAGTATAAAAATGAGAAAATAGAAATAAAAAATAATAATTCTAATTTTATTCTAAGTATATCCCAGCTGGTCAAGAGCTGACTGAGCTTTGACCCTCTTCCTCAGTATATATCAAAGGTTAGTGCTAAAATCAAGGTTAAAGGCTAACATTTTCCCTTGTACAAAAATAAAATAACTTGGCAATGACACCATTTGCTTCCAAACCAGATTCTGACAAGCAGAGTTAATGCAGGAGATGGAATTAAATCCACCTCCTGCAAAATCATAGGTCGCATTTAATGACCGTAGCACGTAGCAACAAAATTGTCTTTGCTAAGGGAGGAGTACCTACAATGGTAGCTCAGTGAATCAGCCTGCAGTAGCTCCTTGTGAGCAGTTGCAAACTGATTGTCTTTGCTAAGCCTACGTCATAGAAACCATGGTGAATTGGCAAAAAAAGGAAGAAAAGAAATATAGATGTAGTCCTCGGCTTACAACAATTCATATAGTGACCATTCAAAGTTACAACAGCACTGAAAAAGTGACTTATGACCATTTTTCATGCTTATGACCACTACAACATACCCGTGGTTATGATTTACAGTTGGTTGCTAAGACAACTGACTCACATTTATGATGGTTGCAGTGTTCCAGAACCATGTGATCTCCTTTTGTCACCTTCTGACAAGCAAAGTCAAAGGGGAAACCAAATTCACTTAACAACCGTGTTACTAATTTAAGAACGGCAGTGATTCACTTAACAGATGTGGTGAGAAAAATCATAAAATGGGGCAAAGCTCACTTAACAAATTTCACACTTAGCAACTTAATTTTTGGGCTCAATTGTGGTCTTAGGTTGTGGACTACCTCTAAATTGGAAGTTTCATTATGAAGTTATTAAGGTTCCTTCCATAGCCATAGGCTTCCTCTTATCCTCTATAACAGCTTCAGGACACTGCTTTTGGGGCTTGGGGAAAGTAAGGAAAGGATGAGGCTAAGATGAGCATCCAGGTGGCTATTTGGGAAAAAGATAAATCACAGTGAGGAAAAACAGAGATCAATAAAGATGAATCTCCATTTGCTCCAGAAGAATAGACAGATGGAACAGATATATACAACACTTTATCTGAGTGAGTGAAGAGGATCCAAAGGCCAGGAGTGAGGCAAGGATGGAATGTCCCACCAATGAACATCTCCCAGTGGCCTGGGATACAACTGGTATGCTCTGGTACGGGCATACTGGTGCCTGCTGGGAGCACCAGGTACCGTTCTAGTACAGTGCTCCGGAGGGCCCGCCTGCCCATCCGTGTTCCTTACCTGTATTTGAGCTGTTTGGGGCTTCCGTTCACGCTCACAGAATGTACTGCACCTGCGCGATGCTCCACCGAGCAGTTGGAGCATCGAGGGGGTTAGTACGCATGTGCTTGCTGCATGTGTGTGCATGTGTGCTGCACTCATTCATGTGGTGGACACTCGGTCCCATTGCACCGTACCAGTTGCACTGGGATCCAGAACACACCACTGACATCTCCAGAGGTTTTTCAGCAATAGGTGAGTCAGAAATTAGCACAGCTTGCAAAGCCTTCTGGACATTCCAGGGCACTGTGAGAATTGAGTAATGTTTGTGTCCAAACTATGGGTTTGGATATGTTTGGGGGAATCAGAAGCAAGATGGATGGAAAATTGTAATGAAAGAAATCTATCGTCAATATTTTAGACTTTGTTTCTTATTTCACCTATAAATGCTTAGTCTCGCAGTTGCTGTGAATCAATGAGAATCCCTGTGATATACAACTCTAAACTCAATTATTAAAAATGAGTGATGCTTAATCCCAATGCCAGTAAAATTATTCCAGAAGATCATAGTATTACAAAATTGGAGGAAAAGTTGGGAAATAGGGGTACAATGCTGATCTGACATTGGCATTAGCTTTGTATGTGAAGAATGTTGAATCTCTGCAAGGGAAAAGTAAAAAAATAATTGTAACGTGATTTCAGATGGAAAGGAAAATCATGCTTGGGAGAGAGAAGCAGACTACTCCCATGGACTACAGAAATGTGGCAAAGATTATTGGACTAATTATAGAGCTCGTAACATTGCAAATTTCAAAGGAAAATCCCCTTTTGTCAACTTGTGAAGCATTCCTGACCTTCTCTTGAGTTGCCATAGGCAGGGGGATGCGGAATCGAGCCTCTCAGCTGAATCGAGGAACTTGCATTTCAGACAAAAACATATTCCAGCCTGCAATGTCAAGGTCATCTCCAGGGTGATCCACAGTGACCGGAGGGAGTGACTTCTACAACCTGCGAAATTGCCTCGTTGGGGAATGTGACTGATGACACATCTTGGGGGAAGGGAAAACAGGGTCAGAGGCAAGGCGCAAATTAAGTGAGGTTAGAGTTGGCTTCATGAAGCTCCTAATAAATAACTGGGTTTCTTTTGAAGCTTGGCTTGAGGCTCATGGTTTAATTAGGGCATTGGTCAGAACCCTGAAACCTTTTCTCATTTGAAGAAAAACTAAAGACAAGAAGATACAGGCAGTCTTTGATTTAGAACCACAATTGGGTCTAAAATTTATGTTGCTAAGTGAGACAATTGTAAAGACATTTGCCTCATTTTACTTTTCTTGCCACAGTTGTTAAGTGAATTATTGTAGTTGTTAAGTTAGTAACCTGGTTGTTAGTGAATCTGGCTTCCCCACTGACTTTGCTTGTCAAAAGTTTACAAAAGGGGATCACATGACCCCAGGACACTGAAGCCGTCATAAATATGAACCAGTTGCCAAACATCCAAATTTTGATCATCTGATTAAGGGGACTCCACAACAGTCATAAATATGAAAACAATTGTCATGTCACTTTTTTCAGTTCTGTTGTAACTTTGAACGGTCACTAAACAAACTGTTATAAGTCGAGGACTACTTATAATGAGTTACACATTGGAAACTTATGCATTGTAGAGCCTGCCAGGAGGTGTAGTATTCTACTGAAGGATTCAATCACACATTTGGAACTCCTTCATTATGGATAAAGAAACAGTTATAATGACTCTTGTGAAAATATATAGGAAGAAATCATTGGCTGCAGATTTAGACAGACAATTTCCCCATTCTTATTAACTATTTCAATAATTGGAAAGATGCTTTCTGTCTTCCAAACCCTAAATCAATATCCATTTTCCAGCGAGCTACAGATGCTTCAAAGGATCTGCTTAGTCATACTTTCATTTCAAATCTTAACTGGCCTGAAATGTTGCTATTTTCTTGAACCCATATGGTCACAACTGATTCCTTTGTCAATATATGATAGCTGAATTGTTTTAGCAGGTGATAGCCAAGGGTTAGAAAATAAATACAGCTTTTAATATTTTGCCTAACTGTCTGTCATAAATTATTTGTAACTTAGAAAAGTTGTAACATCTGTTATTGCCTGAGTCCAGATAACATCAACAATGTTTAACCCCCATTATAGTGAAGGACACATTGTACTTGTAACTAACGTGTTTCATTAATTTCTATTCAACTTTAGAGTGACTTGTTTTGGAGGTAATGCCTTCTAGAAAGACTACAGGCAGAAGACTATTTTCATGTAGATCCAGTGTGGTGTTTAAACCAGGACTGAAAAATATGGTGCCCAAAGTTAAATAACTGGTAAATTTCCTTAAAAATGTTGGTCGCATAATAGATTTACTTAGCTATGCACATAATTGATAGATGATTAAACCCAGATAGAGTCTTTGTTCATTCTAATATATTCACATCCCGTCTCCTCTTTCTTTCATATCCATTCATCTATCCGTAAATATTCATTCAACCATGTAGCTTTTCAAATGATCAATGAGAAAAGCAGAGTAAATGGGAATGGAGGTATGCTTCCACAGTGCCATTGTTCAAATGTTTACCATATTTTTCGGAGTACAAGATGCAACTTTTTCCCTCAAAAAAGAGGCTGAAAATCTGGGTGCGTCTTATACACTGAATGCAGCATTTTTTGCCTCCCAAAACCCTTCCCCCTTCACCAAAATGGCTGCACATAGCTTTTAGGAGGCTTTCAGAGAGCTCCTGGGGGCTGAGGAGGGCAGACATGAGCAACAAATCGGGCATTTTTTGCTCAATTTTGTCCCCAGCCCCCAGGATCACTCTATAGGCCTCCTAAAGCCTGTTTTCACGAAAAATGGGCCATTTTTTTGCTTGTTTTTGGCCTCCCCACCCCCAGGAGCACTCTACAAACCTTCTAAAGGCTATTCATGACCTTTTTTTTTTTGAAAAAAAAAACAGGCTGTTTTCGCATAAAACGGGCCATTTTGGGGAGGTTTTTAGAGTGCAAACTTTTTTTTAAATTTGCCTATTCAAAACCTTGGTGTGTTTTACACTCTGGTGTGTCTTATACTCTGAAAAATATGGTACCTACTTGGTGAGGATATTCCATTCTATCATCATAGCCCATAGGCTTCCCAATGTCAACCTCTGTTTTAAAGATAAAATAATTAATTGTTGGGTGCATTGGCTACTGTAGTCTCTATGCTATAAACCTAGTCAAGCTTTATCAGATTGTAACAGCATATAATATTACCATGCTTTTATAACAGGCTTAGCAACTCACAATCTGGAATGTCTGCCCAGATCTCAAGTAGGCACTTACTATAATTACTTATTCTTACTTATGATTACCGCACCTTACCCTGGTTCTGGGTAGACCTGCAACTTGCTGTAGATTACCATTTTAGGTTAGGAAAGGACAAATCCATGTTTCATTTTTCCTTAGGCAAAGAGATTGGTAATAGATTATAACAGTAGAAACATAGACATTCAAAATCCTATCCACTGGGAGAGAAAAGAGAAATGCAGAGTGTCCATTTTCCTACCATTGTTAGTCTTGAAAATTGCATTAGTTTTGCTGCTGTTGGCAGTACAAATGCACATGTTTAATCCCTTTTTTCTAAAATATGTGCTTTGTGTGTGTCTGACTATGACTATAAATGGCAATGTGCTAATAAATACCATGTATAAGTGTCATTGTCAGGTTAAAATTGAGGGCAGGAATGTAGGGACTGCCATCTTGATGTTCTGTAGGATATAAATCTAATTCTGAACACTTGACTCCCCACCAACTTGGTGCAGCTGTTTTAAAGCAGAATTGCAACATGAGAGAAATAATTTTGAGAGGGGGATCATTAGCAATCTATTTCAAATATGCCCTCTTGCAGAATTTCACTTTAAAACGTCTTCCCTGCTGCCAGTAGATAGTTTCCAGTGATGGTGAATGGGCAAGAAGGGATTTCACAATGAAATATTGTAATGTCCTAATACAAATTCTGCATCTTTTGCATTTACATATGTCATTGTAATCCAAGTAGGAAGGAGCAAACTTTGTATTTTCATATCTCAATGTGCTTTTGGTCATTTTAATGTCATTGTGGTTAAGAATTCAGTCCTTTTACAACTGAATTAGTATAAAACTGAGAAGTTTTAAGGGTTAATATTCTGCTGATCAAATAACATTTTGCTTATTTTTTACTAGGCTTGCTTTTTAGGTGTAGGTCCTACAGGACATTAAGATTACATTCATGGCATCCCTGCCATCAATTTTATCTTGAAACAGAGACACTATGAAGTTGGCTCAAAGTCATCATTGAATTTTCATGGCTGAGGATAGTTATTATTTTTATCCTGCCTTTATTATTATTTTTTCTAAATAAGGCATAAACATACCTGATACGTCTTTCTCCTATATTCTCCACAGCAACAACCTTGTAAAGTAGCTTGAGTTGAGCTAGAGTGACTGGCCCAGTGGGAGTAGAAGTCATAATTTCCTAGCTTCTAACTTGATGCCTTAACCATTGGATCAAATGTATCTGGGACATTTTTGTCACTGTACGACACATAGCTTTTATTTCTGGGGAGAGGTAGCCTGGTTTAGAGAACTTGTCTGTTTTAAGACAATATATGTAAAAAGCAAGAGGGATCGTTTTATTCCTATTTAACGTACAGGAATCTCTGGCTCCTTCTTTCCACCCCCCAGTTCTATTCTGTCCTCTCTACTTGAGACAAACGCTGTTAATATATACCCAGACATTCCCATTTTCTGTATTCTGGCCTAGGAAATATACCGTATTTTTCGGAGTATAAGACACACCTTTTTCCTGCAAAAAAGAGGCTGAAAATCTGGGTGTGTCTTATACACTGAATACAGCATTTTGTGCCTCGCGAAATCCTGCCCCCTTCACCAAAATGGCCATGCATAGCCTTTGGGAGGCTTTCAGAGTGCTCCTGGGGGCTGGGGAGAGCAGAAATGAGCTAAAACAGGCTGTTTTTTGCTCAATCTTGCCCCCTCCCCAGCCCCCAGGAGCACTCTCTAAGCCTCCTAAAGGCTATGAATGCCCTTTTTTTTTGACAAAATGGGCTCGTTTTTGAAAAAAATGGGCTGTTTTTTTGCTTGTTTTTCTCCCCCCACCCAAGAGCATTCTACAAGCCTCCTAAAGGCTATTCACGCCTTTTTTGAAAAAAAAGAAAAAAAAAAGCTTGTTTTCACAAAACACAGGCTGTTTTTGGGAGGTCTTCAGAGTGCAAAAACTTTTTTTTAAATTTGCCTCTTCAAAACCTTGATGTATCTTATACTCCGGTGCATCTTATACTCCGAAAAATACGGTAGTTTTTTCTCCAACAGAGAAATGTATTCTCTCCTTGTCTTGGGTTTTGCTACCAAATAGTGATTGTAAATTTATAAGAGCACTTGTACGAATACAAGAAGGAAAGATAAAACAGCAGACTTGCAAGATTCTGTTATTATAGTTTCTCTCAATTAAATTTACTTCTAGTTTTCCTATAGAAACAGTTTCCATATCTGTTGTTGGGATGACATCAGTCCTTCAAGTCTGCTTGTGTTTTACCCTCTTACTGTATGCCACTGAGTAAGGGAGTACCCACCTGGAGTCTCTTCCTGATGATTTCTCCTTTCCCTGGGATACAGGCAAATTCTTCTTCCCTGCTTCTGTCACAGTTTCTGAATATTCATTTCAAGGCCATCTCTGTGGCTCAGTATGCCTGGCTTCCAGGGCCTTTAAGCATACACATTATTACATTGTACAAGTACTGACAATGTAAGATTTCCATACTGCAGTAGATTTCAGGCTTACTTTCTTGTTTGTGCAGCATCCGTTTTTGCCTCATGGCAAATGCTTCTGCCCTTCCTCTGTCACACTTTCTGAATATTCATTTCAAGGCCATCTCATCTTCAGTAGTTAACAGTAAGCGTGGGAAGAAGTGGTTCCTGTGCATGCATCTCACACTTCGAAAAGCCATCAGAGCTTCCAAAGGAAATCTTAGAAGTGAGATGAAGTGAAGCAATGTAGCTTATGCTTCACCTTGTGTTTGGGGAAGCTGTGTTGTTTTGCAAAAAAGCTTTAAAGTGATATTTCACCTGAATCTTTGATGGAACAAACACCCTTTGAAGTTGTGCAGAACTCTTTTAATCTCCCTATGAAAAGGTGTTTCTTGGGTGGGCCTGAACTGCATTCCAAGGTTATTTGGAAGAAATGGTGGTTATTTACATTCGAATTATGGAAATTGTGCTTCCAGTGATATACATTTTGGTCAAAAAAAATGTGACCAAAATTCATGGCCAAACAATGACAGGAAGGAGCCAAGGAAAATGGAAAAGCAAGTAATATGAATGCAGGAAGGCATTAGATTACCAATCCTGGGTTAGAATCTTTTCTATCTTCTCAGACTACTCTTTGGTTAGGAACAGTGGTGGGATTCAATTTTTTTTACTACTGGTTCTGTGAGGGTGGCAGGGGAAGGATACTGCAAAATCCCCATTCCTTCTCCACCCCACTAACCTGTTTTCCAGCTCCGTTCTCCTGATCATGGCAACAAAAGAAGATCAGCTGGGAAGCAGCGGGAGCAGGGCCAGCCTATTTGCCAGTTCTCCGAACTACTCAAAATTTCCGCTACCGGTTCTCCAGAGCCTGTCAGAACTGGCTAAATACCACCTCTGGTAAGGAAGCATCCAAGGACATAGTTATAAAGTGATTCGGTATCTGTTCTGCTTCAGTTAGTTTGAGACAAATAAAGGCTTTGATCAGAATTTTTTTTATTCTTTATCTTGTAAACCTTCATCTGATCTCAAGTACATTGGTGGTTTGCCAACTATTAAGAAGGACATCTGGCATATGGCCAGGGTTGTACAGATGGCCTGCCATGCATGACCGTGTCTCTGGATTTCATGCCTAGTAACATCAACGGATTCATCTTTCTTCTTCACCAGCAATCTGTCTTGATCTGTGGCTGTTTGCTAATTACTTGGCCTCCATTTCATCTCCCTCCTCCCCATTCTATTCAATCCCACTAGAATTCAATAAACATTATATTCCATATAAACACCATAAATAACATAATATACAATAACAAAGACTATTAATTTCCTCCCAATAGACCTTTGGAGAAATAGTCTAAATCTTCAACTGAATTTTCCACTGTGGTGAGTTTGCCTTTGTAATATCTCCTTTTCTTTAGCAATAATGCTTTATTTCTCAATGTCATAAAAATGGCAGCTCAGTTGTCAATAAGAAGAGATCTAAACCATTTTTATTGGAATTTCTTCTGTATTTAGCCACTTAATTCTTTTTGGTTTTAATAATAATTATTCATTTATTCATGTATCTGATAAAAACACTGTGTGTGTATGTTCTCTGATAAAAATAACAGCTACAAGTATATATTCTTTTTGATTTCTCTCCATTATCTGTATACTATACTACTAAAACTTTTGTCAGAACTTTTAATTGGGCAAAACCCCACATAAGTATGCAGGTATGAAATTTCTTGGCAGTGTAACAAGACTGTCTAGCCTCTGCATTCTTCAGGATGCTTTCCCAATCATTTCTACAATTGCAAAATTCTCAGGTGACTCCTCATCCAAATACTAACCTGGATTGACCCTGCTTCTCACAAAGCAGGTTGGTGCTTCTACCAGCTAAATATTTTTAGCATATCTTATAATGCAGGTTCTCTGTGTAACTTCCATAGAGAGATCAACCATTCATCTATATACCATTAAAACTCTTGTCATGATCTTTAGACTTGGTGAAACAGTGCATCATATGGCAACAATGTTTGAATCAATGTACCTCAAATGAACTAACTTAAAGAATGTGTTCAAAACTGGGATCCATGGCTCCTGAGAGAATGAAATTTGGGGACATTGTGGCTGCTTCAAAGCTTCTGATTCTGTTGAGGTGCTGTTGTTGTCATGTGATCTTCATTTTCAATGTTTTGTGACAGTTTCCCAGCCAGTCTTGCAATCCCCCAGTCTTCCACCTCCCCTACCTCCATCCCCCACACTCACTGCTGGGGCAGAAGGGGAAGGGAAGACTTCCAATGCTACTCACTATATTCCCACACAAAAACAATTAAGAAGCCAGCAGTAATCTGGAAGTTATTCCTGTTCCCACTGTACTTTTTTTAGACCTTTCTATGGGACTTTATTTACACATAATTTTCTGTATAGATAGCAGCAAAATAAGTTGGAACATTGCTCAAACTGGCAGCAGATAGCTTATGAAGCAGTGGGATATTCTTAAC
Source organism: Thamnophis elegans (assembly GCF_009769535.1). Lineage (NCBI taxonomy): Eukaryota > Metazoa > Chordata > Lepidosauria > Squamata > Natricidae > Thamnophis > Thamnophis elegans. The sequence continues at coordinate 40,737,474 of NC_045551.1, forward strand.
CTAATTGATATGAGCTGGGCAAAGGTGGGAAAAAAAACTTCAACATTACCTACTCAGCCGTCCCCTTCTTCAACTCCTCCAATAACACACAGAACTTAAGACAATATGGCTGGGGTAGAGAAGGCACCCACATTGCAAAGTATACAGACAACTTTGCTATCGATACAAAATAATATTGCTAGGAATCAAGAGATCACCGAAAAATCCCTGGCCGACATCAAAAATGAAATGGGAGACATGAGGGGTGAACTGAAACAGTTGAATTTACAGCAAAAGGAGATTTGGGCAAAAATGGAGAAACAGGAGGGTCAAATTCAAGAGTTAGGAGTAAAAATGAAGGAAAGTGAAGAGAATATGGCAAGGTGGGAAATGAGGCAGCTACATATTAATAGAAGGTTGGAAGATGAGATTGCTATGTTGGAATTAGAAAAGTCAGCCTTCTTTCTCAGATTTCAAAATATCCCAGAGGAAAGAGGGGAGAAACTGAAAGAAATCATGGTGGAGATGATAGCAGGGATCGCCCAGAAGGATAAATTGTTGATACAGAGCGACATCGATGACGTATATAGAGTCTATACTTCTTATACTAGGAGACAGAAACTGCCACGTGAAGTGCACGTGAGGTTTACTAAGCGATCCCTGAGGGAAGAAATTTACCAGAAGGCACGTGATCAGAATACCATGTGTGCGGGGGAGATGGTCATAGTACTAAAACAGATACCAAAAAGAGTGAGGGAAAGGAGGCAGAAATATCAGGATCTAACAACACAACTGAGGAAACTTCAGGTGATGTATAGGTGGCTTTTCCCAGAAGGGCTATCTTTTTTCTGGCAAGGCCAGAGGTTTCGGATTGAATCATTGCAAGACGCGCAAGACTTTATCGAAAGCCAGCTGAAGAAGGGAACTCAGAATAACGAGGGAGAACTGGACAATAAGAGCCAAGGAGAAGAGCGAAAGAGTAGTGTCCCGGGAGATGAGAAAGGGGGAAATGAGAAACAAAGCAGAGATGAGAGACCGCAAACGAGGCAGACAACAAAAGCTAAAGCCTTAAATAAATAAACATGGCGGATGAACTTCGCTTAATCTCCTTAAATATAAATGGTTTGAATTCACTAAGAAAGAGAAATAAAATACTAAATGCTTTACGGAAAAAGAATTGTGATTTGACATGCTTGCAAGAAGTACATATAGCGAACCACCAGCAAAATGTGTTGTATTACCCCCGGCTGGGTATAATGTATACAAGCTTAGCAGATGAAAAGAAAAGGGGCATTGTGTTGTATGTTAAAGACCATATCGATTCTAAATTGGTGTATACGGATGGGGAGGGTAGAATCTTAATGGTCGAATTGAAATTTGGTCGATATAAAATCTTGCGGGTGGCCATATACGCACCGAATGACAACCAAAGTACCTTCTTTAGAAGGTTGCATTTAAAAATTGCAGTTAGGCTATGATCATATTTGTGTGGTGGGTGACTATAACGCGGTGGCAGATAGGACAATGGATTACAACCCAGGAAACATCCAAAAGGGGGGGAAATTAAGAGAAAGGAGGAGAGTTCTCCCCAAAACCTTTGAAGACATGAGGGAGGAATATGAATTAAAGGATGTATGGCGTGAACTCCACCCACAGAAACAACAATTTACTTTCTTTTCACATAGACACCAATCCTGTTCTAGGATCGACATGGCCTGGTTGACACCAGAAATTGGGGACTTGATTAAGGAAGCAGCAATTGAGGTCAACACCTGGGCCGATCACAATCCACTCTTATTGGTGTGGAAGGGAGTAAGGCAGGGGAGGAAGAGAAGGTGGATGATGAATACAGAGATAGTGAAAGAACAAGAATTTCAGCAAATGTTTAAAAGGGAAATGAGGTTTTTTTTTGAAGAAAATAGGAAAGGAGTAACCCCACAAATACTTTGGGATACGGCCAAGGCTTATATGAGAGGCCTAGCTATTAAACATACAATAGGTACCCACAGGAAAAAATTAGAAGAGAGGGCAAAATGGGTAACTAAACTGGAGGTGGTAGAAAAAGCCTTGCAACAGAACCCACTAGACGACAGGAAAAAAGAAGAAATGGCTAGAATTAAGCATGGGATCTCTCTTTTAGACCAGGAGGATGTCGCTCGAAAACTTAGGGGGATTAAGCAAAACTTTTTTGAGCATGCTAACAAACCGGGTCGCTGGCTCTCTTATAGACTTCGAAAAGAAAGAGAGAGCAGACGTATAGCTCAACTGCAGAATAGTAAAGGGGAATTAGTAGAAACCAAGGGGGAGAAACAGGAAATTATCCAAGGCTTTTTTCAGCAACTATATAGTAGGGAAGAAGTTTCTGAGGTCCAAATTAAGGAATTTTTAGATAATGCAAATCTACCCAAGATCTCAAATGAAGCAAAAGGGGTACTGAACCAAAAGATAACATTAGAGGAACTAGAAAAGGCAGTTAAAAAAATGGGAAACAACAAAACCCCTGGCATGGATGGTTTGCCAGTTGAAATCTATAAATCTTTTTTTGAAATTTTAGGACAAGAGATGATAGCAATATTTAATGCTGTCTTGACGGATTCTATTGCACCGAAATCATGGGCCGAGGCTTATATAACCCTTTTGCCTAAAGTTGGAGCTGACCGTACCCAAATTAAAAACTATAGGCCCATTTCACTTTTGAATGTGGATTATAAAATCTTTGCAGCTATATTGGCAGATAGACTCAAATTTTTCCTTAACAAATTTATACACTCTGATCAGAATGGCTTCCTGCCGTCAAGGCATTTGAAAGACAATGTCAGAATTATTTTGGATGCCTTAGAATATTATGAAGGTCGGCCAGATAAACAAGTGGCCTTTATGTTTCTTGACGCACAAAAGGCTTTTGATCGGGTAAATTGGAATTTTATGTTGTCACAACTAGAAAACATGAAGTTTGGAGAAAGTTTTTTAAATGCAATTCGGGCAATTTATGTACGACAAACCGCGACAATATTGGTAAACGGAGAAGAGGCGGGTGACATTGTGATTGGTAAAGGCACAAGACAAGGATGCCCGCTATCCCCCCTACTGTTTATCCTCACATTAGAACCCCTTCTTAGAATAGTGAGAAGCGATACACAAATTAAAGGGTTACGAGTTAAAGCTCAGGAATTCAAGGTCCAGGCTTTCGCCGATGACCTTGTTTTTATCCTGGAGGACCCTACGGCGTCTGGGATACAACTTTTATGTAAAATAGAGGAGTACGGTAGGATAGCGGGGCTACGTATAAACAAAGAGAAGACAAAACTGTTAATTAAAAATATGACTCTGAACCAGAAAAGGGAAGTACAAAGCCTGTTAGGGATCAACATGGCCCACAAAGTACAATATTTGGGAATTTGGCTGATGGAGAGATGTTCCTCTATCAAGGTAGATAACTATATGAAATTGCTACAACAGGTATCCAAAGATATGACTAATTGGAGTAGCAAACAATTGTCTCTGATGGGCAGGATCGCGACAGTCAAGACATATGTATTACCAAAATTTTTGTTTTTGTTCCAAACGGCACCAACTAAATTGGACAAAATTTTTTTTAAATCCTTGGAGACAATAGTGACACAGTTTATATGGCAAGGCAAGAAAGCACGAATCAAAGCCCAAACTTTACAAAAACGCAGAGAACTGGGAGGCTTCGGAGTACCCAACTGGGAAGCATACTATAACGCAGCAATCATGACATGGGTGAAAGATTGGGTGATGTTGAATAGAAGGCGCCTATTGGCTATAGAGGGACATGACCTCCCCCAGGGATGGCATGCCTCCCTCTGGCAAGAAAGAGATACCCCCCATAGGTACCTCATGGGACATTATATTCGGAAGATTTTGATGGGGGTCTGGGAAAAAATGAGGAAAAAATATTATCTTAGGGTTCCGTGTTGGTTGGCACCATTAGAGGCCTTAACGCATCCGAGTTTATTTAATTGGACAAGAAACATAACATATAAAGATATCATGACAGAAGAGGGCAACATAAAAACAAAGATGGAATTAGAGCAACAGGGCAGGAATTTGGAATGGTGGGAATATTTACAGGTTAGAAACAGGTTTAAAAGTGATAAGGCACGTTTCGGGATCTACCCAAACCCTCAGGGGCTAGATAAGATCTTGTTTGGTGGAGACAAAAAAATGTTATCGAAGATCTACCAATTTTTGACCTGCCAAGATACTAATGAAGAGATGGATAAAAGCCTTCTAACAGTTTGGGAGAGAAACCTAGGTATGAAATTGAAATGGGCAAATGGTGGGATCTATGGAGCAAGACCATTAAACTTACAACTTCTACTGCATTCAAAGAAAACATATACAAGATGGTTTATAGGTGGCACTTCCCCCCAACGAGATTAGCTAAGATGTTTCCTGGGTTATCTCCATTGTGTTGGAAATGTGGAAGAAAGGATGGCACATTCTACCATATTTGATGGTCCTGTACTGAGGCCACGAAATATTGGAAAAGGATTAAAAAATGGTTAAAAGAGGTTACCGGGGCAAACATTGAATGGAGACCTGAGAACCTGTTACTAAGCATCAAACCAGATAACATAAGCAGTTCAATATGGCATTTGAGCCTGCATATAATTGTGGCCGCAAGAATAACCTATGCACAACTTTGGAAATCCACCACTATACCGCCGGAAGATGCTTTAATTAAAAAGATCTACGAATGTGCAGAAATGGACAGAATGACGGGTTGGCTGAGGGACAAAAGAGAAACAGAACATTATCTTAGCTGGAACCTATGGTATATGTGGGCGACTAGGAGAACAGCAGGGACTTAAAATGGGGAAAGTTAACATAGGTACCGTAATAGATCCCTGAATCTTGCAATGAGAAGATGTGGCTTAGAGACCTAATAATGAGGAAAGAAAGAAAAACCGGGCTGTGAATGACTGTCACCGTGGGGGGGGGGGGGGTTGTATGTTTAAAACGGCATTTGTATCTGTATGTTCTACTTTATATTGTTATGTATGATTTGTCTTGCTTATGTCGTTGTATTTATGTCGCTGTATTGTTTTTTCCGTTTTTTTAAAGGTAATAATGTTTAATAAAAATTATATTAAAAAAAAAAAAGAAACCTGACAGACAGTCAGTTTAGTAGGGTAGAAAATATTTGATCACAGACTAATATAGTTTAAAGAACATATTATCCTGTTTTCTTTTTCTGCATATGGATAGGTTAAGTCTTAGGGTAAAGATACTGGGTTTTCTCCTACCTTTTTTTGATTATTTTGTGGTTATTGAAGTATATTAATTATACATTCTAGAATCTTAAAACCCACTTTCCGCCATTAAATATTTTGAAAGAGGCTAACCTTCAAAATCAATGAATATAGAAGTAACTGTTTTTGAGAAACCTTGATCTAAAACTCCCTGAAATTTGTGGAGTATGAACTGTAAGGAAATATTCACCAGTGCACTTTGAACTAAAATGTCCAACCTGACTCCTTTTAAAGATTCTTGCCTGCTTAATGTGAAGATCTGAAAGATGGCTGAATCTAATCCTCTGTGAATACATTCAGCGGAAAGCACTTTCACTCTCTTTCACAATTAATATTAGATCTTTACAAGCAGTGAGATAAGTAGAGACCCTGAGGCCCAGGTTTGGATTCTTGGTCATGTATTCCCCATTTTATCCCATTTTATTATCTTTTGACTTAGATAGATTACATTATATTAGAATAACTTCACTGTCACTTTGAATGTGCACTAATCAGCATACATTAAAATGAAATTTCGTTGCATACAGCTCTCAGAGGATCTCCACCTCTAATATACACTACATAAACATGACTAAATAAATAAATAAATGAATAAATAAATAAATTAGTTAGAAGTACTTTGAAACCTCATCCTAGAGAGGAGTAACAGAAACAGTCTGTGAAGTGGGTGTGTGGGGTCTCTCACAATGCTTTGCGTTCTAAGCACATAGCGCTTCTAAGCAATATCCTGAATGACAGGAAGCCAGCTTCCTAGAATCTTCTCGGCTGTCCTCACCACTTTCTGAATGGACTTTCTCTCTGAAGCACTGCAGCCATTGAGTATTATTATTCTATTTTGTCCAGGGTTCAAATCTGTAGGTGGTTGGATTGTAACTTTCAAACTATACTAGTGCTAGGGTGTGGAGACTGCTATTAAATTTGGTTGTATTGCAATGAATTGAAACCTAGTGGTGGGTTTCAATTTATTTTGCTAGCAGTTCGCTCGTGCTCGCATGATGCTTGTGCTCGCACGATGCAGAGGCAGAGCCTCCCACCGCCGCCACTACCGGTCACCAGATTTGAGGTGAACCAGTAGAAACCTACCTCTGAGCCACTGTAACCAGCTTTGTGCAGCACTGTCATACAGAAACTAAGTAAAGGGGAAAGAGTAGATCGGTGAAAAGTATATATTTAAGAAGTCTGCTCTGTTTTTATTTTTATTGACACTTGAAATTGACAACCAGATCAAGCATATTATTGTGAGGAATGGATGCTTTTTTTCTTTTCTTTTCTTTTTAAACCAACAGCTAAAAATGATACATTTTCACCATTTCTTTAAACATACTGTTATCTTGCAAAGCAATGCTGATTATAGATTTAATTTGTGGCTTTTCTTGCGTTCGTCTGAAGTTAAATCAGAATGGATACATGAACCAGAACTAAATTATTTTGAAGTGCTGTTTCCAGCCTTTTAGTGGCAGGAAATCATTTTAGAACATTATATAACAGCTGTTACTGTTGGTGACCAGCATGTTAATGTTTTCCTGCATCCCTCGTGTTGTGTCAGGCATCTTTCACAGAATTGTTCAAGGACCTTTACAGTAAGAGAAAGCAGAGCTAAGGGTTACACAACTTCAGCCTGTTTACGAGCAGATGAAGAATTGATCACTCAGTTCTGAATTGTCCCATTATACTGACCTAAAAATGTCACCATAGAGAATATTGCTTTCCTAGAAGAATAAAGGCTCCCCTTGCACATATGTGCTAGTCGTTCCCAACTCTAGCTGGTGGTGCTCATTTCCATTTCAAAGCCGAAGCGCCAGTGCTGTCCAAAGATGTCTCCATGGTCATGTGACTGGCATGATTAAATGCCAAAGAGGCACGGAGTGCTGTTACCTTCTCACCAAAGGTGGTTCCTATTTTTCTACTTGCATTTTTATATGCTTTCAAACTGCTAAGTTGACAGAAGCTGGAACAAATAATGGGAGCTCACTCTGTTACGCAGTACTAGGGATTCGAACTGTCATCCTTTCTGATCAACAAGCTCGGTGTGTTAGGTATTTCTTATTTAAATATGTTTGCACACAGGTAAATGTATAAACACAAGTCTTTATAGACTGATTAAATCCATTCTGTGCAGAAATCTTATGTTTTATTAATTGTAATAATATTCAAACAACTTTAATAGTTGTAGAGTAAGAATAAGAACAACAAAACAGCCTGGAATTTTAAATTTCAGAAAACAAATTTAATCTTTGATCATCTCTAATCATTATGATTACTTTAGCAATTATTAAGAATAATTATATTTCCTTATGTGCCTGGTGTGGGGACGGGAGGACGTGGGCACAACCTCAAGGGCGAACAGCTGTGTTGCGCTGTTGCGGCAACGCAACACAGCAGCCATGAGGTGACCACGCTCACTGCCTCCTGCAACCCCAAAACAATAAGCCCCCCCGATAATATCCCAAAGGTGCCAAGCCATATGAGCACCTGTTCTCTCCCCCCCCCCCCCGGCTTCCATGGCTTGGTGCCTTCGGAATACTGCTGGGTTGGTGAGTGCTGGAGGGGGGGCTTGTCCAATGGACTTATTTTCAGGGGAGGGTGTATATTTTGCCCACCCCAAAAATCTGGCATGGCCTTATTTTCAGGACATGTCATATTTTCGGAAAAACATGGAAATCTATTTAAAATCTATCTATTACATTTAATTTATTAAATTAATCTATTAATTTATTTACATTTAAATCTATCTATTTAAATGTATATGAAGCCACTGGTGAATCATTCGATGGCCTGCAGTGGTATCATCAGTACACAGATAACACTCAATTTTACCTATCCATTCCAGTACAGGTGATGCTATTCAGGTGATTAACCTGAAGGCTGTGAGACCTGAAAGATGGAGTGGATTTGAGATTTTGACCCACAAGGATCCAGTGAGTAACATTCTTGACTCTCAAGATTCAAGAGCCAAGCCCAGAATTAGTGCAAAACTTGGGGTCTTCCTGAATTCATGGCTTTTGCTTGTGGAGCAGGTGGTGGCTATGATAAGAGAGAGCTTGGCATTGGTTCAACTTGTGGAATAATTTCATTCTTTCTCGATCAGGAGTCTTACGTCATTTCTTGTTGTATTATTACAATGGGATCTATATGAAACTGCTCTTAAAGACCATCCAGAAATTACATTTGGTCCAACATACTGGTTCCTGGTTGCTTTCTGACGTAATTCAGGTGCTGGTTATTATCTTTAAAACTGGCAATGGAATGGGGCAAGTTATCTGTGGGATGGCCTTTCCCTTAGACATCTGCCTTTTCCATCAAGTTAGATCCCTTTAACTATGGCAATCTGGTGGCACCTTGGAGTTATGCCATCTTTGTGTATGCCCTGACCCTTTGAAAGAATCTCCCTGATGAGATTGGGAAGACACCCCCCCCTATTAATGTTCCAGAGGGCTTTGAGCTATGATAGAAATGAGCCCAGCAAATGCAAGAATATGTAGAGTTTATGGGAAGTTGCATCATAGTGGTCGAGATACATGATATTATGATAGGATTTGGTTGCTTTTATCTATTTGGGTCTCACTAATTATTATTGTGAGCCACCTAGGAATGCCTTGTATATGACAGGCAACCATATGGGTTTCTAAATAAATAAAGTAATACAGTAACTAGTTATTTCCTGGAAGGTATGTAATTCTAGCATCTTATTTCCAAATTAAGGTAACACCACCTTAATAAAATTTATTCACTACAGGTAAATGGAATGTCTAAATTAATTTTATCTTTTGCATAGGATACCACCAAATAGTGGTGGGATTCAATTGTTTTTTACTACTGGCTTTGTGGGTGTGGTGTGGCTTTGGGGGCATGGCAGGGGAAGGATACTGCAAAATCCCCATTCCTTTCCCACCCCACTAACCTGCTTTTCAGCTCTGTTCTCCTGTTCAGGGCAACAAAAAAAGATCGGCTGGGAGGCAGCGGGAGTGGGGCCAGCCTATTTGTTGGTTCTCCAAACTACTCAATATTTACACTACTGGTTTTCCAGAACCTGTCAGAACTGGCTAAATACCAGCTCTGGTTAGGAAGCATCCAAGGCCATAGTAATAATTGAAAGAGTACTATAGAAAACCATTTGTTTTCTTTCTGAAAGTCATTCCAGACTCCTGGTGATTGCCTGGACATATCTGTGCCTGTTCTTTGACAACATTTTGGAAATGGCTTGCCATTATCTTCTAATGCTAAGAGAAAGTGATGGGCCAAATTTGCCCAACCCCCCAAAATGACAGCCATCTATCCTGGACTTCCTTTGTGCTGATGATGTGCTTATCCATCCACAACATTATAGTAGTAGGTTAAAAAGCTTATAATGCATAGAAGATGTGATACCAATTGTGTTTTGTCAGCAATAGAGATAACAGCTATGTATCTGCTATTGTTAATGGAGAACTAAAGTGACCAGTGTGTTGCTTTATGGCTCATAAATTTGTATTTACAAAGATATAATAGAAATTCCTAAGACTCTTGCTTCACATCCTTCAGTGCTCTTCAATTCCTCTCTGCACCTAGAATCTGCACTTAGAGGCATACACAAGATTCTTGTCATTTAAGATTTTGGCAAAAATTGGCTTTTTCTGAGGAATCTTTAGCCCCATTGATCCTTGTAGATAATTAGAAAAAGGAGCTAAAACTGTGTGGCTTTTCTGCTTCATCTCTGAACCCACTTATATTGAGAAAGGCAACACTGAGCTGAAGCAGTGTGCTTCAGGTATATATAGTTCCTTAACTCTTGAAGTGGTAGTTTGTTTGGAAAATGTTTTACTCCAGCAAACTAAACTGAATGCCAAATTGGTGTTCTTTCATGTTTGTTAGTTTCAATGCTTTTACCAGCTTTATAGGAAGAAGATACAATAATCCCTCAAATCAAGATTGCCTGGTGGTTGAGGAGATTGAGTCAATCACACGGTTTTTTTCCACTGCCCATTTTCTCTGTTCTGTAGCATTGATTTAATAATGTCCTTAATATCTGTCTAATTCAGTTAAGAAGGAGAATGTAGTGTATTCTTCCTGCTAGTAGATGTGTTCTTAAAAATCCCCAGAAGAAGGTCCATATTTTGTTTCACCTTTATTACTGTTCAGTTGTTTTACACATCCTAGGAATTGTATCACTTATTGTACCTCATTTGAGGATTTTTTTTCTATATGATTTATATGTTCCCACTTTTTTATGTTAAATTGTATGCAATATACAATTGCTTTTTATCATAAATAAAATAACATGAGTAAAGATGTGGCCCTCCAGATGTTATAGAGTCCTAGTTTTAGTCTTAGCGGTTACAACTGTTTAACCTACTAGACTAAATTTGACCTGTCAAATCTAATCAAACACTGCATTGGGATTTCTAAACGAATGGCTTGTTAAACTAGCCATTGCAAGCTATTTCAGACATAATGCTATACCAGAAATAAACAAATCACAGTATATCATAGAGTTAGAGAATTAAACCTTTCATTAGAAAATTCAATTTAGTACTATTATTTTCAGACTGATTTATCTCTTTTAACCTAGATAATTTTAAGTTAAATATAATTTCTTTCTTTTTCCTTTATTATTTACAGCACATTCAATAATAGCATATTATGATTTCAGCTTTTAAAATACACAATTATATGCTGTGATGGCTGAAAGGATGATGAAAATTTCTTTAAAGTTTTTTTAAAAAGTTTTACAAAAACATTAATAAATTTCTTAAATTTTTTCATTGTAGGATAACAAGAACTTGAACTTCGTAAAGGAACAGAAAAGTGAATGCGGAGAGTAATTATCTTTGAAATTCGAGATAGAGTTGAATTTTTAAAGTTTCAGGGATATTTTACAAACATTTTTTAAAAAGATAAAGAAAGTCTGGTTTTCACCTTTTGATATTACCTGTCCGTCCGTCTGTCCATCCATCCATCCATCCATCCATCCATCCATCCATCCATCCATCCATCCATCCATACTTTCATCCATCCACCCATCCATTGATCCATCCTACTAGAAATTACAATGCCCCTCCATCCAAACTAAAACATTACATGTGACCAACTTCGACCAAAATAGGATGTTTGTAGAAGTTTGTAAAAATAGTTTTCTTTTAAAATTTCTGAGAGCTTTGTTTTTCATTTAATTAGTTATCTTTGTGATTTTTATGTGTGCATGTACAATATCCATGCCTACAGTTTAATTATGCTGAATCTCCCTGCTTTCTCCTGATGCTCAAATTAGATTAATATTCAGAAAGATCACGTAGCTGGCATTATCCCAGGTGCACAGCATCTGCTGGCTTTAAGAGTCAGGAAGGAAACATTGATATTCATATTCTGTTCTGTTTCTCTCAGCTAGACATTTAATTCTCCAAGATTCAGTGGTGTCCATAGAGAAAAATGATTGTGTCACTCAATTCAGCATTTCCAAGTCTCACATGCATAGGCCAGCTTCCCCTACCTTCAGCATGTTTTTTTTTCTTTGTGATTTCCAGGGACCTTACTTTTTCTGTAGTCTGCTTGATTTTCCCCCCCCAGTTGAACACTAAATAGTGGCATTGCGGTTTTTGATTTCTCTCTTTTTGTTTGAGATCTACTCTAGGCTAATCTTAGTGCAGTGATGACAATAACTATTCCTTTCTTTGTGAATCTTTCTGGAAACACAAACCAGAAAGAGATGAAAATACCAGAATTCTTGGGCTACTTTCAGCAAATATACTCACTCAACAAGCAAGATAGATATTTCATCCTTCTATTTTGTGGAATGGATTAGAATATTAATTAACAAGAGATAAAGTATTATGGACCATTCCTATCTTCCTCCATAGGTAGCTAGTCTGATTCATGAGAAATCAGGGATTATAGATTGGAAGGGGGATTTAGTTCAGATCTTCAACTTGAGGCCAAACCAATCCAGTATGAAATGCTTTAAAATGCAAAGTTCAGTTAAAAAAGAAAAAGGATTTGTCCCTAGGCTACTGTGGGAAAATATCAAAACTCCTGCAGCTGCTTCATTTTTTTCCCCAGAATAGGTATTGAAATAGCAAGAATGGAAAGGTCATTAACCTGCAAAATTTCAGCTAAAGAGCTTCAAGGCATTCACAGTAATTTTATAAAACATTCTCCTTGTTCTTTTGTCAAGGCAAAGATAGCAAAGATGAGGGAAGCAGAGAAACTCCCACATTGTCTAACAAAGGGCCTCTAGAGAAATTGACTGAACCAAAGCAGAAAGTAGCCTACTATACAAATAAAAACTTTCAAGAACTGCTTTAAAAGTAAGCCAAGCACAATACTGAAGAATGCTCATTGTGAAGTGATATAACTGTGGGAATACTTGAGTTGGGTGAGGAAGGTTGGCATAGTTTGTAGGAAAATAATGGCCTTTCTCAGCAAATTCTACTTATCATTCACGTCATTGGCATGCCAGATTGGGCATGACACATTGTCAGACTGTAATTTCTTCTGGGAAGGTCTCAGAAGAATATTCATTCACTTGTGGCTTCTCCCTCTAATCACTGAGTTTGGTAGGATGAAAATCGACATAGCTTTTTGGCAAACTTTGATCCCTCAACAGAAGGAACTATCATTGGGGTACCAGGCTTGACAGTGCTTTGGGAAAATGTAGCCTATGCTGAGTAGGATTTGATTGTGACAGAGTTGTGGTTTCATGGTAATCTAGGATGGCAGGCAGCAGAATCAGGCTGGCCTAGTGAGATCAAGAGTGCTAGAAATGGATTGTAGAGAAAACGTTTCACACAGAGAAAGTGGCATACAGTCTTAACATTAAAAACAGGGAATGCTAGCCTTTGTAAGCCTAGGCCCTCTATGATTAATATCTAGAGACTTTACGCTGCTGCTCAAGTTCTGCAGTTTTTTTTTTTTTTTAAATCTCTTTTCAGAACTTCACCTGAGCACAGATATGAATTTCTCTCTGGGTATACGTCTAGTCACGGAAGAGAGAGATACGTTTCAGATAAGTTGCTTTAATTACATGTTCTAAAGAAATTCTTAAAATGAGAAAAGTCAGCTACTACAGGAGCAGGAATTTAGCACCAATTGGCAGCTCCAGAGTTGACGTCCTGCATCTGCCTCTTCTTCTTCATGCTTAAGATTTTTTACCACCAGTTTTTCAGTCTAGGACCGTTGGATATAGACAACGGTCTTTGGCACCTTTACTTCTAGCATTGCTATTTCAGCTCTCAGAGTCTTGATTTGATAGCATGTGTCAGCACAAGCCAATGATCATAACGAGAACAAAAGGCAACATTAAGATTTATAGCTGGCCACATTGCAGAAGTTGAGAGATGAGAAGTTAATTAGATGCTTAGTTTGATCAAGATTGCCATTCCAATGTTCTCTAACTGATGGTGTATCAAGATGATAATGTTAACTGGCTGCTATTAGTAATGTCAGAATACTCTTTTGATAGCTCAGCTCCCCCCATTCCCCCAGCTTTCTCCACATATGAGACAGAAGTTGCAAAATTGTGTGTTGTCTATACCAATAGTAGAAGTGTATGTGGGGAGGGGGGGAACCATCAAGTTTTCTAAGTGCTTCATAGTCACCAAATTCAATCCACTACATTGAAGCCTGTCCCTATTTCAATTTGCAGATCTGCTTCAGAGGGGTAATTCAGCAGAATCTTCATTGAACTGAAGCAGTCCCTCAAATCTTTGCACAATTCTGATAAAAGCCTGGTACAAACTATACAATGGGAGAAATACAGATAAACAGAAGCTGATGTACAAGTAAGATTTCCTCTTATTTGGATAGATATTGATCATTATTAACTTTTTTCACTCTAAAATAAAACTCGATAAAACTTAGATAGATGTTCGCAGTACTGAAATTTTCAGTGTAAACCTTTTTTAGATTAAAATTTAATAATTGGAAATAAATGGTGTGAGAATAATCCAAATTATTCTTAAATTTTTGTGGTGCTGTGATCTCCTAAAAATGATAAAGGACATAGAACACACACAAACACATAAATGAAATTAATGATTTCACACCACTTTTAACAACTATTGAAGTAAAGGTGAATTGCTTTCACACTGTCAAAATATTAGCTATTTCATTTGTATTCATGTATGAAGATAATCTAGCAAAGAGTGCTAACAACAATATTAAAAAGTAAATATTTTTTAATAAAAAAGAAATAGTTTTTTCCTGAAGCTATCTGAGTTCATGACTTCTCCACATTCTATCATTACTCGTTTTATCATTACCTGGTATACACGGATTTAAATAATGAACTTAAAAACTGTCAACTCTTACAGTGATAATGAAAAGCCAGCTAAAATGCCAAGTTGCCAAAATGATACCGGTAGACTTCTTATTACTCAAGTGGAAGAATGCATTTAAACATTCACCAAATGTTGTGGTTATGAACCCTTATTGACAGCCAGAGACATTGGGCTACGTGGCTTCAATTTTTATAGCATTTATTTTCTCACATAAACATACCACAAAACTTGTTAGTAAGGCCTTTTGCCCTGTCATTTTTTGGGGACAGAAAGTCTTCAGTTCTTTGTAAAACATTGGAAATGTAGGCCAGATATATGCACACAGACACATATTAGTCCTTGATTCAAAGGACCATATACTGAATTCTGCAACTTAAAATTCAGCTCCCTTTGTCAGCATCAGTTACATTGCCCATCAACTTCCAAAACCAAGAATAATTTCAGGAATAAGTAAGAGGTGGATGTTTTGAATAGCAGATGCAGGAAAATGGAAATAATAGACATTGGAGAACAGATACAGTTGCATCATTTGGTTTGCTCTACGTTTTTTGAATCAGAGATGGGTAATTCTTTGGTGCTTGTGAGCGGAGGAAGACGTTTAAATGCTACAATAGGAGCATCAATGATATAAAATTGGTGGAACTATTTTTTGACAGGTTTCTTTGGTGAGGTTCTTTTTTCTTTTATTATGTTAAGCTTCCTCTGTGATTAACTCTGTAGCTTTAACGTTATCTCTTACTATCTCAGAATTTCTGCCAATTTTCAGCACTAGTGGTAAGAGGAATTATAGGGCCACAAATTGCTCATCTTTCCCTAAGACCGTGATGGTGAACCTATGACATGTGTGCCCGAAGTGCCATGCAGAGCCATGTCATCTGACATGTGTGGCATCATCTGTTCCTCCTCTGGATTTTTGGCACCCATGCGCAGCTGCCCTTTGTGTGTGCGGCAGTGCTGGAAACTGGAAGAATTGGTCTTTCATTTTCTGGCATGCATGTGCCGGGCAGCTGGTCATTGTGTGCACATGCATGCCAGTAACCAGAAGACTAGCTGCTTGGCGCACATGTGCGCACTGGAAACTGTAAGTTCATTTTACGGTGCACACATGCCACCCTGGGCAGCTTCTCTTCTGGTTTGCGACCCAGATGTGCATGCTCCCTTTTCAGAACTCAGTGCCGTCACTGCCCTAAGATCTCTTCTCGGTTATGGTAGAACACCCATTTCTCCTACTTGAGCTACTTGAGTACAGAGCCGAGGTGGCACAGTGGTTAAATGCAGCACTGCAGGCTACTTCAGCTGACTGCAGTTCTGCAGTTCGGCTGTTCAAATCTCACCGGCTCAAGGTTGACTCAGCCTTCCATCCTTCCGAGGTGGGTAAAATGAGGACCCGGATTGTTGGGGGCAATATGCTGACTCTGTAAACCGCTTAGAGAAGGCTGAAAGCCCTATGAAGCGGTATATAAGTCTAACTGCTATTGCTATTGCTATTGAGGCTTCAGCTACAGCTTGGCTTAACCTTTGCAAGTGAAATGGGAGGATGCCATCTTGTCCTTGATTTAAGGCAACAAAATGCTTAATCATGGAAATAACATTTGACAAAATGAAAAGCCCAGGTGGACAGTTACTCTGGAAATCTACCTGGCAAATAATGTTGCTTTTGTAAAACAATATGTTGCTTCTGGACTTATAAAAGTTTAACAGGTACTGTATCTCCACAGAAAATTATGTCAGTGGTCGAAGATGCGTGGTATAAAATAAGTATGTAATCAGTTAAATGATCAATTGACTGCTCTCATTGCTGCCAAATGAGGTAATTATAACATAGTAACAATCACTCAAAATAAATTGATTAGTTTTGAAGCTTTCCTCAAGTGTCCTGTACCTGTGTTATTAGAACAAACCTTGCTAATTATACTCTGTCAGAGGATAGTGTCTGCTGCCAACATTTTTGAATAACTTTACACAGCATTTTACAATACATAATTAAGTATGGGAAACCAATTCTTGCTTTTTTATTAGATTGTTTTAGTTATTTTCCTGTTGCAGTATTCCACATTAAATTCCATAAGTAAATTGAAATTCCACCATTAAAGTCGGACTGACTGCATACTCTGTAAAACAAAAAGGACTCTTATCATGTTTTTAAAAATGCAATATTATTAAGTGTTCCCATACTGTGTACAGTGAAAAAAGATGATTTACTCAAGAATCCCAAGAAATAGTTACACCAATGAGGCCATCTTGCTTTACTAAAAATTATGAAAAATCCTTAAAAATACTCTAATTCAGAATGAACTGAAATGATGAAATGAAATTGTCTGACTGACTGATGTTGATTCTGCTAGAGCCAATAATATGATTGAGGATCAATTATGTTTTGGGTATCTTCTTTTCTTAGTTTTTAAATTATGTATTACTTGTTGATTGCATCACAGCACTCTTCATCATATTGATAAATGGAAGTGAGAGGAAGTGATTAATTATATTTCAACACACATAGTTAAAAAAATCAGACTATTGCTTTCAGGGAAATTTAAGTTAAATGCATCAGTTAAACTGTATTATTTTGTCCCTGAACAGTTTGGTACATATTTCTCAATCCATTAAGCATCTTACTTTATACTGGGTTGCTTTTGTTTTCCTAACAGGATAAAGAAAAAAAAATCACTTTGTTTTTAGTAATTGTTTCTACAAGCCATGAACTTCAGGTCAGACAGCTGTCAAAGTACAAGAATTATAAAGATTTATTGGAAGAAAAATACCAACTTTGCATGTAACTGTCTACATCAAGCCCTAGAATCTAGGGCCTAGATTGTATTCAAAGGCATATGAAATAGTGGATGTTGCTAAGACTCAAAAGCTACAAGAATAGTGTTTGACTTGGATACCAAAATATGTTCATGTATAGTAGTACAATAACAAAGCAAAATAGATAATCAGTTCAGAAAAAGAGCTTTGATAAAAGTTTTTAATTTAGGTTTGGTAATTATTAATGGAAACAACTTTCAAAATATTAAATCTCCAGAGGGAGCAATGAAAAAGGCAGCATAATGTGTTTTTTTTAATTTTAAAATTGTAAATAAGTTCCCTTGCCCACTTCAATTCATAGCTTAGTATTTTATTTTTAACCAATATTTTATATCATAATGGTAGATATTGTATTATTATTTTATGGTATTGTTGATCAGATTATGTTTCTATATTTGTTTAAATTTTCTTGCACAGCATTAATTTATTTTCTATTTGAGGCCTACAAAAGCTGGACCTTAGTTTGTTATTCTGTGGGGTTTAAAAGTGGGAACTTTAGCCTGTAGATATACTACCGGCACATAACTGTTCATTTGCTCAGAACATTTCATTTCATTCAATCTTCCCATAGCCATCTTCTAGTCTCCCTATTCTTGACAAGACAATCAGAAGTAGACCACTTTATCTCCCATTGGAACATATTATGATTATCCAGTCTTTCTGCACTAAGTATTTCTGCAGTAAGTAGTACTTACTTACTTAAGTATTGCTCAAAGTTCCAATTTATTAAGAGAGTCATGTTGGCACATCTGGGAAAACCTGAATCTGAGCTTCCTGGGTTTTCCCCACCCAGTTGAGAGTTCATGATCTCTCCCCCACACCCACAAGTTCTTCACATGGTCCAATCTTCCACTGCCATGCTGTCAGTTCTACCCATCCAGTTCCGGTCATGTGCAGAGGTGTAGAGACAAAGGATGACCTTGGATTCTAGAAAGGAATTTTATTTTGACAACATCACATTCTATTCCTTACAATTCCCCCTCTCAATTCCCCACTAATGAAACAGCATAGTAAAATAGAATATTAGTGTGGCAGGCCAAAGATCCCAAAAGGAACTGGCTGCAGGCCTGACAATGTAGTTCTTTTAAAAACAGTGACTGAATTTTCTTATTGTAGAATTCTCAAACTTTGTTGTGCTACAACTCCCTAAAATAAAAAGAGAAGTTTCTTTCCCATATTGACAAGACTATAGGACCATGCTCTGATAGGTTCCGGCTGTCTGATAGGATCTCCTGTTATGGAAGAGGATTATTAGTTTTTGGATGTAGAGAGAGAAGATAGTCTGGCAGTGAGTCAGTTGTGTGTGTGCAAACTAGACTTGCACACCCAAGCTGAGTTGCACTAAAAATTTGCTCCCAGGGCCAGAGATCTTCCCCCCTCTGCAGCCTTGCTTTCAGCAACTGCTCCAGCAATAGCCTCAAGTCATTTGGAGTGCTGCCCAAAAATGATCAACCAAATTAAGATAACCTACTGTCATCTTCTTCTCTTCCAAGGACAACTCTTCCTGGTTGGCAGCATGCTGATTTCTGCATATTCATTCCAAGGAGCAGGCTGCTCTTCAGTCATGAGGTATCATCCTCCTGAGAGAAATAGAAGAGGCACACAATTCATAAGCCTGATGTGGGTATATAGGTGAGCACCAGCATACCTTCCTCCAAGAAGGTGACTAGGAAGAGCCAAAGGTGGAGGAAAATAAACAAAATAGCCATGCTCTTTGGGCAGTGTTAGCAATAGTTTCTTACAGGATCAATTTTTGTAAGCACAAAGGCCATTGGAAAGCTCCCAGTACCTTGTTACCATGCATGGCTAGACTTGGCATCAACATCTTGGTAAAGGCTACCTAGATGTGGTGAGGTTAAGAGGCAGAGGTGGTATTCTACCAGCTCAGACTGGTTCATCTGAACCAGTAGTGGAAATCATATGTGGCCCTGCCGACCCAGCTCAGCTCTATGGCATTCCATTTATGCCATTTTTTTTGCCAAAAGCGCATGCGCGGAAGGCTGCGCACATGTTCACATTTGTGAACCTGTAGGGAAAGTATATGAATACCATCCCTGGTAAGAGCACTGTGACCCCATTGAGAGGGGGGGGGAGAATTCTTGTTTTCTTGAGAATGTTTTAATCTCCCCATAAGATTGAAGCACCGTGCCCAATTATTTTTTTTAAAATAAAAGACTGCTTGACATCCTGCATATTTGTCAGCATCTTAATTTTCATGGATACTCTTTCTTTTAAATATAAAACAGGAAGAGGAAAAAATGGATTTATTATGAGTCTTAATTATAAGACTCTCATTTTATATTATCTACATAGTAATCTCTACACAAATTTGTTTTCCACAGAGTTACACTGCAGTGACATTTCCATTTAATCCTACTTTTGCACACTCCAGGAACTTTATATTAATTGCTTTTGATTTCCTAAACATTTTAAATGCAAGGACAAATTCTATTGGCAATTGACTATTATTTCCACTATAACTGTGACTCATCTGCCCTTTTTATTCAGTAGATTATAATAATAAGAGCATTTTTTTTTTTTAAAATGGCTACTTTCAAGAAACAGTCTCTTTGGTAAGGTCTTAAGATAAGCATTATTAGTTAGAGTTACCAGAGCTGGGCTACAAAAATTCAAAAAAAAAAAAAAAAAGAGTAGATGACAAAAAGTTGTAGAAAACTTTGCTCCCATTGATGAGATCATCATCCTCCTCCATCATCATCATCATCATCATCATCATCATCATCATCATCATCATCATCATCATCATCATCCAAATTTTGCAGCCACATCTGTTAAGCCAATTTGAGTGAAATATATTGCTATAATTGATTCATTATTATTAATTGAGAAATTGTTCATTGATATTTTGTAGCAGTTATGTGAAGAAAACTTCATTCTCAGGATGAAATAATCTGATTAGCATGTCAATAGCAGCGTTCAAAAATACAGACAGTGGAGTCCTGAAGGAATAATACATAGGTGTCACCTTATTAATGAATTGATAAAATATGTAATATGTCATTTTAAACTGAATAAAAATAAAGCTGATGGAGAAATAGAATTTGATGAGAAAAGAGTGTATGAAGGACTATCCACCTAAATGGCAGGAACTTTTCTTTCTCCTGCTGACAATCTGCTGATTTTGCTGCCAAAGCTGGTTCTTTGGAAATGCTGGTCCCTGGAATTGAATGGGAGCACATAGGAATGATCCAAGCTTTTGGATAATTGTGAACTCACCCGAGGAGAGCAATCTTGTAGATTGAAGTTCTTCATGGGAGCAGCTGGAAAGTCATCCGTCATCCATCTTTCTTCTTGGCAGTTCATTTTCTTAAGCATGCCTGGGTTTTAACTACAATTTTTGAAGTGTTTTTTTTTACTTTGCTTCTTATTTCTAAAAGTTGACTGACTGGTTGAATTCTGATTTATTTTAACCCCTTGTTGGACTTTCTCCCTTTTTTTTCTTTGATCTATTTTATTGTTTTGAATAATTTTGAATAACTGATTTTCCATAAGGAAATCATGGCATTTTCCTCAGTAGTAAAAGTGTTTTCACTTGATTTACATCTATATTAGCCGTTCGCTACAGAGATTTTGCATTTTTTTAATTTGTAAAATGTTTGGAGCATATTTTTTAATTTTTCTTTTAATTTTGGATCAAATCCAGAAAGTATCATTCCTGTTTCTCTGTTTTTTAACTCTGAGAAATAATTATTTCAGGTTCTTTGTTTCCTGTCTCTGAAGAGTTCTCCTACCTACCATTGTTAAATTACATAGAGCAACCATGTATCAGATTACAGATAAGGAAATGTGGCATCTGAAAAAAATCCATTTGATATCTAGTTGAAAGCTTTTTTTAAAAAAAAGTCTAACAAAATGATAATGGTTGTGAAAAAATGTCAAATGCAAGTAACTCAGATTAAACCAGATTCACAAAAGGAATTTGATTTGAAAGTAATAGATTTGGTGTAGACTGAAAGAATTATGGATTTTACAGATTCAGAACTGAGTGGGAAGCATACACCTTCCTGAAGTTCAAGCCTGCATTCCTTACAACAGCTGAAAATTGATTAAGCGAATAAGTGATAAATTGGTTTTCTTTAAGAGGATTGAAGGAGAGTGGGGAATGGATTTATCAGACAAAACTGGAAAATAATTTTATCTGGACTCTTTAGAGGAGATAAATCAATTTTGGATAGTGAACTTATTGCATTTAGTCAGACAAGAATTAATAAGAGATGATATTAAGAAACAAATGTGGCTATTTGATCCCGGACGAACTAGTCTTAACTGTTGGGACTATTTGGGATAGATAAGAAGCTGTGATTCTAGAATTCATTTTCTATGAATTGATTACAATAACAGTTTGTTAGCAGATGGCTTTGAAATTTCAATCTTGCCTTTTTAAATATTGTTCTACCTATTTTGTTATTAATATAATAGATAGGTGACAGGTTAATAATTTGCAAATAGAATTAGCAGTTTAAAATTTGGGGGGGCGGTTTCACAAGGGATGGGAATTAATATCTTTGTAATATATTTATCGGTATTCAACTAGGGGGAATAATATGTCTATATGTGTTAGTGTTTTTAATGTACTTTTTAAATACCTTGTTTGTTTTGTGGGTTTTTTTTGTTTCTGTTAAAAAAATTTGGAGTTTATTTTAACTTTTTTTTGAATAAAATAAAAATAAACAAAAAAGAAAAAAGATATGAAAAAATGGGAACAAAAAAGTATAAAGAACAAGGGTAAGCAGCTTGGCAGCCTTCAGATGTTATCAACTACAAATCTGAATTCTGAATTATCTGTTAATCTGAATTAACAGATCTGAATTCTATCATTCCAAACTGTTTTTAGATGACTGCAAAAAGAGTTTTCTAATTCTTTTCTGATTTTCCTATCCACATCTGATAGCCAGAATGGTTAAAACAGAATAGTCAACAGTCAGAGATTGTAATCCAGGTAATCATATTGTGTCTTTCAGCATAAGGGAATAAAGACATCTGAAGAGAAGTAAAATGTTAAGCAAGATGATACAAAGAAAGCTTCTTCAGTCACGTAAACTATACTTCCTAAACCATGGTTATCAAACTTGGGGGTGTCACGTTGCCGTCAGGGTGGGCGTGGCCTGCACATGTCGCATCCGGCCTGCAGGCTGCCAGTGTGACACCCCTGTCCTAAACTATATATACATAGTCTTCATTCAGCAACTAATTCAAGTGACGGTTCAAGTACAATAATGCTGAACAAGCTTACAACCTTTCCTCACAGTTAGTGGTCATCGCCACAGTCAGGTAATTGTGATTTGTCAACCGGCTTGCAGTTATGATAGTCACAACATACTGCTAATGTGGTCACCAGTTGCAACCTTCATTGGCAGCTTCCAATAAGCAAAATCAATGAGGAAGTTGGCAGGAGTTTGCAAATGGCAAACATATGACTGTAGGATGCTACAACTGTGCAGGATTTGCCTATTGAAGCAACAAGGGCTTCATCTGCCATCTGACATTGCGTTTTATGACTGTTACGTTTAGTGAAGAAGTTGTCATTCATAATTACCATGGTTAAATGAAGACTTCCTGTTCTTGTGCATGTAAAATTTCCAATACCAACATATCGGGAGAATGTCCTTAGGAATAGTGGGGTTTAATTGTTCTTTTCTCATACGGAAACAGGTTTATTCATGGAAATGTTACAAGGAGAAAGGGAAAAAAATCTGTATGGTGCTGGTGTATTTTGATGAAAAGGTAATTAATAGAAAACAGTGTTCATTCTAAAGTTTAAAAGATGAATTAAAATATAAAGATATTCACACAATTTACTGGAATGTATTATCTTATCATCTTACTATGATCATCAGTATAAATAACTTTTAAAAAAAAATACAGTCTATCATTAGTGTAATGGTACCCACAGACATTTGAAATTAATTGGTTCTGGCTAGCTTAACTTAAATACATGGAAATTGTGCCAATCATTAGCTGCTCTGGAATCCAATCAGGTGACTTCCAAACATGATTACAAATTCATAGGTGTGGATGAACCATTTCATGTAGAGTTGATTTCCACCTTCATTTGTGTGATAGATGTAATATGCAAATTGGCCTGTTGGCATTTGGCTAGCCATTGTTACCAACAGATGTCACTTCAAACTACTGCAATTCTCCTGTAGGCTTTGAGTCACTGCATTACTAATCTAGCACATTGTATCTGGCAGATGGGAATGAATACAACCAGGAAGTCCCAGTCATTTTAAAGCTACATTCAAGAAGTGAGTGTGTGAGGCAGAATAGAACAAAGTATATAAAAAAAGCATTCATTCTCTGTGAAAGTAGGCTGTATCAATCAGGGCTGAAAATGTGTAGTTTCCACTTTGTGAGAAGTTTAATTAAAAATTGACTACTGCTGTGCTTTATAATCTGAAATACCAAGAGTCTGCATTAATGTTATGTTCCAAAAGTATCCCCACTCAAGATCTTTTGCTGTCATGAACAATTAATGTCCTAGTAGCTTTTTTTGGGGGGGGGGAACTGAATCTGGGCTCAATATTTTACCATGCTGAGCAACTAGAAAGTGACAAAGCCACAAAGAGAATGATGCATAGAGTTGTAGTGGCAGTGTGATAGGGAAATCTTCTCTCCTGGTAATAAAGTTTGCTTTCCTTGAAGGTTTTTATGACAACTGTAAAAAATTTCCACAGGTCAAATTGGTTGCTAACAACCATTTAATAATTTGATTTCCTGGTTATTTGATTATTTAGGACACAGATTTTATCTCTGTAATTGCACTTTGTTAGAGACACATGTACTCCAAATATATTGAATTGTGTATGGCAATTTTCTTCAAATTGTGGCCTCTAGACTACAGTTAAACGGGAATTATGAGAGTTGCAGTCTAATGTGTCTGTAATTTCTGCCCAGCTTTTGCAGTGGTCGGAAGCCGGATAGGATAGGATCTGGTTACTGCTTTGATGGGACTTCCAGTAGGCTGTAGGCTAAAAGAGCCGAATCTCAGAGAAAGTAATGGCAAATCATTTTCATAATGCTGTAAAGAAACCTGTATGCACAAATCCATAAAGCCAGTAGAAGTCCAGATTCATTCAAAGGTCTTTACATCTGAAGAAAGTCAAGTTGGAACTGCTGTTAGATATAATTTATGACCCTCAGGTATGTTTTGATGTTTTATGTTTCCTCTTCTTTAAATGGCATTTGAAAGTGTTCCTTTAGCTCAGGAGGCCCTAGACATTGCTACAAAGTACCACTCTGCTAAAACTGTTATTTTGGGAAAATCAGATATAAGAATGATTCATAAGCCATTTCCTCTGTGTTTTTTTCCCCACTGTGTGCAAAGTCCACAAGTAGAGTGCATTGATTAGGACTCTAGCAGACCATAATATGCTGGGCCTCTTTGATCACAATTTAAGAAGCTTTGATTTATTGCTTTTCCAGGGGTAGTCATAGCTCCAGTAGTTGATAAGTCTACCATTATAATGGCAAGTTTTAGTATTATTAATCCCTTCTAGGATTTAATTACCATGCCAGATTGTATGCCAGGTGTTTTGGATTACAGTTTTCAGGAAATCTAGCCAACCCAGTTATGAAATAGTCAGAATATCTGGAAAATTGACTTCTCCAGCTATAAACACATGAGAACCAATTAAAGTAAAATAAAAAAATGCTTGGGGAATTTAGCTGACCAGAAAGAAATATGTCACTGTCTATTCTTATGAGTCCTGTTTCACATGGAGCAAAGTCACTGGTCTTGATTTCAAAGCGGTTTACTGAGCAATAACAGTGCACCTACTTACCAGCTTGATGGAGAGGTGGCTGTACAGATGCATCCCTGTTCAGAAAATGCAACAAAGGGAAGTCTTGCTTAGTGGCTAAGCATTACACAACACAGTTTAGTTTCAGTCCAAGCTGAAAGCCACAGGAAAAATGAAGCATCGGTACATGGAAATGAGCCAGGATAACAATAAAGAGGCAAAAGTGATCCACAAAGAGGTGAAAAGCAAAACAGGAAGCAGAAATGAAGTACTGACTATCCAAAGTTGGCCAGTTATTCTCAACAATGGGGTAATCACTGACAATTACTCTTAAGAGGCCAGATGCAGATTTGGTTCATTGATGGGCATTGGTGGTTTTGCTTCTCAAAGACCCACAGAGTGTACCCCTGCTCCATAGCTACTGATGTGTCCTAGAGATTTAGAGATTTTTTAGAGATTTTATTAATATTTGTAGGCCGCCCTTTTCCCTGAGGGGACTCAGGGCGGCTCACATAAAATCGGGGAAGGGGAGATACAGACATTAAGATAAGACATATAATAAAATAATAAACAACATACATTCATCATTCGGGAGGGGAACTATCCTTGTCCCCAGGCCTGACGGGCGAGCCAGTTCTTCAAGGCTGTGCGGAAGGCCTGGACGGTGGAGAGGGTACGAATCTCCACGGGGAGCTCGTTCCAAAGGGTCGGGGCTACTACTGAGAAGGCCCTCCTCCTTGTAGTTGCCAGCCGACACTGGCTGGCCGATGGGATACGGAGGAGGCCTAATCTATGTGATCTTATTGGTCGCAGGGATGTAATTGGCAGAAGGCGGTC
Organism: Thamnophis elegans; assembly: GCF_009769535.1. Taxonomy (NCBI): domain Eukaryota; kingdom Metazoa; phylum Chordata; class Lepidosauria; order Squamata; family Natricidae; genus Thamnophis; species Thamnophis elegans. The sequence continues at coordinate 40,763,391 of NC_045551.1, forward strand.
TCTCAAGTATCCAGATCCACTGCCATGTAGGGCTTTATGGGTGACTAATAGCACCTTGAAGCGCATCCGGAGATCGACAGGTAGCCAGCGCAGCTCGCGGAGGATAGGTGTTATGCGGGTGAACCGAGGTGCACCCACAATCACTCGCGCGGCCGCATTCTGTACTAGCTGAAGTCGCCGGATGCTCTTCAAGGGCAGCCCCATGTAGAGCACGTTGCAGTATTCCAGCCTAGAGGTCACAAGGGCCCGGGTGACTGTTGTGAGAGCCTCCCGATTCAGGTAGGGTCGCAACTGGCGCACCAGGCGAACCTGGGCGAATGCCCCCCTGGTCACAGCCATTAAATGGTGGTCAAACGATAGCTGTGAGTCCAGGAGGACTCCCAAGTTGCGAACCCTCTCTGAGGGGTGTAGAATTTGACCCCCCAGCCTGAGTGATGGAATATTGGTCAAATCTCTGGGAGGGAAACACAACAGCCACTCGGTCTTTTCTGGGTTGAGCACGAGCTTGTTAACCCTCATCCAGTCCATAACAGCTTCGAGGCCGCGGTTCATCACGTCTGCCGCTTCATTGAGTTGGCACGGGGCGGACAGATACAGTTGAGTATCGTCCGCATATTGATGGTATCTAATCCCGTGCCTGCGAATGATCTCACCCAGCGGTTTCATGTAGATGTTGAATAGTAGGGGGGATAAGACCGAGCCCTGAGGCACCCCATAAGTTAGGGGCCTAGGGGACGATCTCTGCCCCCCCACTAACACCGACTGCGACCTGTCCGAGAGGTAGGAGGAGAACCACCGCAACACGGCGCCTCCCACTCCCACCTCCCGCAGTCGTCGCAGAAGGATACCATGGTCGATGGTATCGAAAGCCGCTGAGAGGTCGAGGAGAACCAGGATGGAGGAATGTCCTCCATCTCTGGCCCTCCAGAGATCATCGATCAATGCGACCAAAGCGGTTTCTGTGCTGTAACCGGGTCTGAAGCCTGACTGGAAGGGGTCTAGATAGTCCTAGGGCTGGGCACCTGGAAAAAATTTGAGCCTCGTCACCCAATTCTTCCCACACCTGCTCTGGCTGATTTTCCATTGAGTCAGACTCAGGAGATTGATGGTCTGCCACGTTCTGATACTAACAACATGATGTATCTAGCCTCTTAGCCTCTGAGTCAGAGAAATCCACAACACTCTATCCTTTAAAAGATCTTATTTTCTACTTTGTATTAGAAGCACTGAAGCAGGTTAGTGGAAGGCAGTTCTAGAAAGTCCATGGCAGTTCTCATTGTACTTCATTCAGTTTTAGTATGTGATATGTGCTGAAGAAAGAAGCATGCTTACTGTAAAGCCAATAAGCTGCAGCTCATAAGGTTTCTCTATCAAATGTCAGTAGCTGTCACTGTCACTGTTGAATTAGTATAATGTAATTAGTTCAGGTCATTCAATAGATTAACTCCTCTGCCAGCTGTACAATACAGACATTTTGCCAAAAGGAGGTTTGAGTGAGTAGTTGCTCCATGTGTGGATCTCATATGCTTGCATAGTCATCTTGAACTCTTTCATTTTAACTTGTCATTCATTTGGCTCTGGATGTTTGGATGGCCAGTTGCAAGAATAGACAAGATCGTGGTGGCTGGGTTTTCTGAGAGTTAAAATCCTAATCTATGTGGAGGATACCTGGATGGGTGTCAAGTTGTTTTTGCTGCTATCTAAAACTGATAGTTCTTTCCAAACATGATTCTCACGAAGTCTGATTAGACAAGATCTGTTGGAATTGCAAGAAGTCTGGCAATTGAAACATTTCCCTTCTAAATATTTCCAAAGTACATTAGATCAAAGCCTTCTTTATTTTCCTTCTAACTGCATTGTTATATAGCAGTGAAAAGTCTGATCACCTTTTTACTATTAGAGAATCTTGTAACAGGTTGTTGATGCAACCGTCTCCTGAATCTTTATGAATCTGGGACTCAAGATACCACTTCTTCTGGTTTCCAGCAAAAAACGCCCATTGGGATTTATTTAATGTCTGCCATGTTTGTTTAACAACTTAGCAACCACCACAAAAATTGGTCACAGTCATGTGTTGACTTGCTTAAAACTGTCAGAACTTACAATTGTAATTCCAGGCTTAATTATGGTTGTAGGGCAAGAACTACCTGTATAGTCATACTGAATGGAGAATCAAGGGATAGCCTTCACTAGCTATTTACAGTTTAGCTTACTTCTGCTTAGTTTAATGTACTGAAGTATAGGATGTATCATTTACCCACCCAAGTTTTTATCTGAATTGTCCAATTCCTTTGATGAATCAATGCAGTTCAAATCAGTGATCTGAATCCATTCAGCTCAATTCATTGAAAGCATGCATGCCGCTTTGCAAAAACCCATTACATTTCCAACTGGATTCAGGAGAACTTAATTTGCTTAATATAATCAATGTACAGATATGGAAGCAGTAAAAGTCATACTTTTATTAAGATACACAACCAGAAAAGTTAGACATACTTCAAAGATCTTCCTGAGGGCTGATTCTGAACAGATACGATAAATATTAAATGCTCTATGTGCTCTATGTGCTGGAAAACTGGAATTTGGGGAAGAAATAAATGTTTAATTAAATAATGCTGTATTGCATCAGGCTCTAATCAAAAGAAGAATATCCAAGGTAGAAGAGTAAAAAAAAAATCAATATGGTGGGTGCAATTGCAACCTTGCCCCCTGTTAATGCATATGCAATGCATGCTAAGAAGGATTGGGTCTTAATCACATTATTGCAACTACAACCTTCACTTTTTGAATCACCTTCCAGACTCCCATAACGTAAAGTGATACCTTAAATTGATTTAGAAGCATTCCACCACTTAAGAAGAGCATCTTCTACCTAAAGTCATGATCAGATTCTGTACCCGTGCCAATACTGTGAAACAGCTTCTTGACCATCTCTATTTGTAATGTTTTGCAACCATTTAAAGATGGAGCGATCTTTATTTTCTGTTTTTATTGTTCATAGTTCTGTTTGGGTCATGGTGGCTTTCGGTTTAATGGATATTGTACCGTGAATATTTTACTTGGTTTTCATTATCCATGAAACTGCCAAACAGAACTGTTTAGTGTAATGTTAAGACATCAGGCTAGAAACTTAGAAGCTAGTCCCACAGAGCCATCTGGGTAACCTTGGGCCAGTCTCTCTGTCAGCCCTGGGAAGAAGCAATGGCAAACCACTTCCAAAATCTTCCCCAGAAAACCACAGGGACTTGAAATATCCTTGGCCTGAAGGACTAATGATCACTGAAAGTCATTGTTTTCTGTAAGATACATCCATTCAGAGGTGGTATTCAGCAGGTTCTGACCAGTTCTGGAGAAGCGGTAGTGGAAATTTTGAGTAGTTTGGAGAACTGGTAAATACCACCTCTGACTGGCCCCGCCCCCATCTATTCCCTGTATCCTGAGTCCCAGTTGATCGGAAGAAAATGGGGATTTTGCACTAACCTTCCCCTGCAGTGAGAGGGAATGGAGATTTTACAGTATCCTTCCCTGCCACACCCAACAAGCCATGCCCACAGAACCGGTAGTAAAATTTTTGAATCCCACCACTGCATCCATTGTATTTTCTATTAAAATCTGAAGAAAGGACTTGAGAGTAATCTGAAAGTGCTGAAGTAGTACTAGCAAAATATTTACTAAGCAATCTATCCTTGATTTAAAATTCCTTTGCATGGTGGAGGGAGCTCCCTAATTTATATTAATTTAAACTGGGAGAATACCACTCCTGCTAGGAATTATGTGCTGTTCTGTTAAAGTGCAGTTGAGTCCTTTCTTCTTATTCTGATTATTTTCATGTATAAATTTTCATGAAGCAGTTAGAGCCCTCTGCTGGCGTTAAATATACCTGGGTTGTTTGCTTTAGAATTTATGAGAGCATTAAGGAAGATGTATTTGGCAGTCATGTTTGATGCTTATATGAAGTATTTCACTGCTATCAGCCACATCAAAGAGCTTGTCAAAAGTTGTAACTGCCCCAATAATAATTTATATTGGAAGAATGTTTATATTTCATACTGTAGATCACAGCACAAAGCAGTAGCAACACGGAAGCTCTCCAAGTATGAGAAGAATATCCATCCCTTAAATCCTCATCATAAATCATAAAAACCACCATCCAATTAGCATAAAAGATATAAGCCGTAATTAGAATCAGAAGCAAAAAAGAAAGGCAAGCAAAAGGACCAGAATGCATACACATTGATCTAAACACGATTGCAGTTATAGATTTTCTTAAAAAAAACAACAAAAAAACCTAGTGTATCTGTTTGGAGTTTTGTGTCAAACAAACCTTTGCAAATAAGTTGTTCCATGTTTATTTATTTGATTTATTCCTGTTGCTCAAGCTGGCCTACATAGCACTACCTCCTCCTGTTTCAAATTTGAAAATCTGTGCCTGAAGATGGACTTCAACCTGATTCTCTGTGGTCAAAGGGCCAACTTTCTACTAACAATACCAGATATTTAGGCCATCACTAAGAAGGTCCATCTTTAGACTCCCATAATTTTCTCATGGGGTAGAGACCTACAGCATCCCCCATCATCTCTCCTCCAGTACCCACAAATAGGCAGACTTTCACAAGAGAAATAATAAGAAACCCTGATCTAAAGGGTTTGCAAGGAATATACAGGCAGATGGAATTGGATTTGGAAATCTGTTGGCAATGAATACAGCACCATAGTGCAGTTACTTGCTAAGGTGACTCACCTGTCAGCTGCATTCTGAATTAACAGCAGTTTCAAAGACAGTCAAAGATTCAGTAGATTATAGTACTATAATCTTATGATGATATTGTAACGACTCAGGTCCCAGAAAAACTATTATTGGCATAGTAACTGAAGCTGGGCAAAGGCTCCCAGAGTAGTGTGTGTGATCACTTTGCTCTGGGACTTGCCAGAAACATGGAAGCATTTGGGGGAAAGTTGGAGCAATAAAGGAGTAGTTTGAACTATCAGCTGATAGATGAGTCTATATACCTACAAAGACTGTAATTATTCAAATTACGGTATTCTCTGTAGCCCTCTAGAGAAACTAAAACTAGAGTTTGAAAAAGCAGGCTAGGACGAGAATTGATTCCTTTGAGCGTTGGTGCTGGGGAAGACTCCTACCATGGACAGTCAAGAAAAAATAAAAATTGTTGCTGCTCAAATAAGACCCAAATCTAGGAGAACACAAAATTGTAGACCTGCTTTTTTGAGCGGAGTGCAATTCTGATCCAAACTACTTTTAAACCTGGAATAAAATCAAACTGTTTACATACAAGGATTACCTTCATCTTGTTGGGATTAAAATTAAGCTTGTGTTGTTCCAACCGGTCTCTGAGATACCAACAGACCTCTGGTACATCTCTGGTCTAAACAGTATATAGCTAAGCATACACATGCATATGTGGCGATTAACACACATCAATATTTATTGAAGGTTACAGGTTATGGACTGTAATTTACAGTGCTGGTCCAGTGCAAATTGGTGGATGGATGTTTTGAAGCTTTCCAATTACCTAGAACTGCAACTTCCCAGTCTAAAACTTAGAGAAAATGATGAACCCAAAGTCACTTAGGTGGCTTCTGTGCCTAAAAAAATATTGGGTCTCCTACATTCTACTCCAGTACCTAACTATCACACCACATTGGCTCTCATATTCATATAAGCTTGAATGAGTGGATTTCTATATTATATATGCAAACACAGAGACACAGACAGATAGAGATGGAGATTCTCAGTCATCCAAGTCATGGTTGTCCTAAAGGTGCTTTTTCAAAGGCAACTGGGCTTTCTTTGTTTTTCCTTGAAGACATTTTGCTTCTCATCTAAGAAGCTTATCAATTCTGTTTGAATGATGGAGAATGGAAGGATTTGTATAAAACCCTTCCATTCTCCACCATATCGCACAAAATACGACCACTCTCATTACCATGGTATAGGCCCGTGATGGCGAACCTATGGCTCGCGTGCCACAGGTGGCATGCGGAGCCATAGTTGCTGGCACACCAGGTGTCAGTGCCGGCCAGCTGATTTGGCCTTTCGGAAGGCCAGGGGACGCTGTTTTCGCCCTCCCCAGGCTTCAGAAAAGCCTCCGGAGGCTGGGGAGGATGAAAAACTGCCCCAACAGGCCAACCAGACCAACCAGAAGTTCGGGAATAATCCGTTTCTGGCTTCTGGGGGACCTGGGGGAGGCCATTTCCGCCCTCCCCAGGCTTCAGAAAAGCCTCTGGAGCCTGTGGAGGGGTCATGCGTGCATGCATCGGGGGGTCATGTGCGCATGCGCAGGTGAGTGGGGAGGATTGAATTGGTGTGGGCATGCACACATGGACAGTTTTGGCACGCCATAAGAAAAAGGTTTGCCATCACTGGTATAGGCTCAAACTTGGACAATAGGTAGATTTGAACACATTCATGTTTTCTGTCATTTGGACATGTTCCAGTCAAAATTCAAGAGTACAAATTTTGCAGTAGAATTGTATTTCAGTATGTCTATTTTGCTGAAAATCTATTTAAGTTGGTAAATCAACCTATTCCTAGGGAAGATTTTATCCTCAATGGTTGCCTTCAATTCTTCTCACCTGTTCTTTACTGCTCTAGCTACTTGTGGATTGCTCCTGGTAGCATTGTGCTTGTTAAAATATTATTAAATATTAAAATGTTAAAATATTAATAGGACTTTGTAGCCTTGAGAGAGTTAGCAGTTCTTCTGGCAGTTGTTATATGAGGACTCTGTGGTGATCACAGATGTCTCAGAGCAAATTTGAATCAGGAAGAGAAAAAGGTGTTTCCCATTCCCCTACTAAATCTCTCAATATAACACGGAGGGAAAAAATTATAATATTTGAATTCTTAAGGCCAAACAATTTCTTGCCAACTAACAGCAGATCAGAGGAGAATTAATTCAGGAACTAAATTCTCGGAAATAGATCTTTAACATGCCTCTTCACAAAGAATATGAATAGACTAAACTCTATATTTTTAATTGGTTATAAAATATTTGCATTCTAGCATTATGAAGATAACAGCATTCAAGATTGTGGATCTTTAGCTAAGTATGTGCCTATAAGGATTTTTCTCCTGAAATATATATGTGTGTGTGTGTGTGTGTGTGTGTGTGTGTGTGTGTGTTGTATTTGTGCTGATAAATAAATAAAGGGAGACTAGTATAGATCTATTTCAAGCTATTTAGCTCTCATCAGCTAGCCATACCCTTACTGGGAAGGGTATGGCTAGCTGATGAGAGCTAAATAGCTTGAAAAAGATGGGACCTTACTGGGAAGGGTATGGCTAGCTGATGAGAGCTAAATAGCTTGAAAAAGATCTATACTAGTCTCCCTTTATTTATTTATCAGCACAAATACAACACAAATGTAACAAAGGCAACAGTAAAAATATTGTGTTTCTGTCTGGATGGTCTCTTGTGACGAGCCGATAGACAGAGAATGGAAGCTGTGAGCTTCTCTTGTGTGCTGCTTGGGGAATCCAAGCATGGGTTAACTTTGTCCATTAGCCTAGAGACTGAGCTATGTAAATTTGTGACCACACCTCCTCTGACTGGATGGGTCAGTTTTTTAACTCCGTCCAGCCAGAAGAGACGTATACCAATTTTTCTCCAGACTAATGAGACCAAATTCTACCTCATCTTGGATTTTTTCAAGTGGATGATTGTGCTTGGATTGATTTTGCATGGCGAAGGGAGAGGCGGCAGTTCGCTGCCTGCCCGGTCCGTCTGCGGCTCTCTGCTTCGAATCAGGTATTTGGCTAGCATTTGGAGCCTTGGATTTGAGGCTTGTCTGCAGGCTGCTTGAGCCTTTGCATGGGGCTGGGCGGCAGGCTCTCGAAACTGTTGATTTGGGCTTGGCGATTGTGATCTCAGCACGAGGTGTTCGCCGCTAATGCCGTCACCGTGCCTGGGACTTCCCCGCCGCCTCGATTAACTATGGGACGCCCGCCGTTCACGGCACGGTTTTCCCCATTTGCCTGGAAGTCACCCGCCATTCGCAGCACGGTTTACCCACGGTTCTACCCTCTGGAGAGGGTAGAAATTCACACACCCCCACGCTATTACCTCAGCACATTTCACCAGCCCCGCAGCCAGCAGGGCACCAGGCCTGGTCCCCTGATCGTCACCTACCTGTTATTTCTTAAGCTGGGGTGGCGGGGTTGGGGATCCAACTCCCTTCAGTATTGCACAAGGCCCAGGCTGCCTCGGCCTATTCAGTGCCACGTGCTGGTCCTTCTGCAACATTTACTCCCACTGCTGCAGGCCTGAGGCCTATGGAAGGCTATGACCAGGGTCTATCCCCAGATCTTTACCAGATGATCTCTGCAGCTATATACAGGGGGGTGGATGCTGAGCTGCTTCGTAGAAACCAAGCCCCGGTGGTTGTCAGCACCCAGGGTGGGCCTCGTCTCCCAGCTCCACAAGTAGATCTCCCAGATCTGCAGGCTGGGCCTTCTTCGCCTCTACCCTCTACTTATAGCGAGGATTCGGCCTTGGTGGAGGAAGGGGAAGTGATAGATAGAGATTTCTCTGATGATGAAGGCCTGATATTCGATCAGCCTAATTCCTCTGGCCTGTTTCGCCCCACGCTTTTCAAGTCCCTGTTGTATAAAGCTAAGGCCACTACTCATATGGGGGAAGTGGCCCCTAAAGACAGTACTGCAGTAGGTTTGGACACTACTGAGCGCCTCTTTGCTGAACCAATCTCGCTACAGGAGGTGATCCCTTCCCCAAAGTTGTTCATGGATCTTATTCAAAAACAATGGGACCAACAGACTGCGGTTGCCCCACCCAGCAATGGAGACAGGAAATTGTACACTTCCACTTCCACTCCTGACCTGGAAGGCATTCTGCAATTCAGCCAGTAGCGCTCTAGCTTCCCCTGCTCTGATTCCGTCAGAAATTTCTGAAGGTCTGAAGGCAGAGGATTGTAAAGCTGAGACTGCCATTCATAAGACCCACCAGGCTGCAGCCTGGGCCTTGCGTGCTGCTACTGCGGCATTGTTCTTTAATAGAACCTCTGTGCTTTGGCTCAAGCAGTTGCAGGAGGGACTGGCCCCTGATGAGGTGCGCCTTCACCAAGACGTCACCAAGATTATGGCTGCCCTGGAGTTCTCAGAGGATGCCACTCTCAATGCTGCCAGGTTCGCTTCTCGAGCTGTGGTCTCCAAAGTGGCGTCACGACGCCTGTTGTGGCTCCGCCAATGGCAAGCTGGCGTTAAGTCTAAATGGCACCTGGCGTCCACGCCCTTCAAGGGCGGTGCATTGTTTGGCTCTGTACTTGACCCCATACTCATAGAGACCAGGGACAAGCACAAGGTTCTTCCGTCCACTGGGGGGCGCAATACCAGGAGGCAACAGCCATATAACAGAAGGCAGTCCTTTCGAGGAGGCTACTCTGGATATACAGTGGCTCCCTTTGTTCCCCATTACAACAGGGGTTTTCACCAGCCACAGGACCACGGCCAGGACCGTGCAGGGGCCAGGGATAGGGGGCGCCAACAACAGCAGACTGTTGTCCCTTCAGGCGGAGCACATATCGGGTGACTCCAACGTCCAGGCCGATTGGCTCAGCAGAGCCACGGTGGATCATGCAGAGTGCAACTCCACCCCGACCTCTTCCAACAACTCTCTCACTGGTTCAGCCGTCCGGAAGTGGACTTGTTCGCGCAGCCTCACAATGCGCAACTGCTTCGTTTTTACTCCAGGTATGCGGCTCCCGTGGCGAAGAGAGTGGATGCCTTACACAGCCCGTGGCCGGCCGGCCTTCTTTATGCTTTCCCGCCATTGCCGATTCTTCCGGCGGTCGTCCAGAAAATACTGACGGAGCAAGCGGAGGTCCTCCTAGTGGCCCCGATGTGGTCCCGGCACCCCTAGTACGCCGACCTTGTGCACCTGTCGATCTCACGCCCGTGGAGGATTCCGGACGACCAGATCCAGCTCAACCAGGGGGGCCCTCATACACCCGAACCCCCAGTTGCTGCAGTTAGCCGTGTGGCACGTGAGCGGGCTATTCTGACCAACCTTCACTATTCCAGCGAGGTCATCGACACAATCCAAGCGGCCTGTCACCCTTCCACCACTCGCATTTACGAGGCCACCTGGCAGGCCTTCTGCAGGTGGTGCCGCCGTGCCAGGGTGGACCCTCTCCAAGCTTCAGTGCCCTGAGTCTTAGACTTTCTGCAATCTGGACTTAACAAAGGCTTGGCGCCCAACACGCTTTGCAGGCAGGTCACGGCCCTCGCCACGGTGATTGTGGGCGGTCAGGGACGTTCCTTGTCTCAACATTCACAGGTCAAAGCCTTCCTGAAGGAAGCGGCTAACATCCGACCTCAGACTGTACACTGCTGCCCTACGTGGGATTTGACGTTGGTGCTCAGGGCGCTCATGGCCTCTCTGTTCGAACCTATTACATCCATTAGCCTTCAGCCACTGACTCTTAAGACTGTGTTTTTGGTGGCTATTACATGAGCCAGGCGGGTTTCCGAATTGGCAGCGCTGTCAGTTCGGGCGGATCTCTGCATATTCCATCCCAACAGAGTCATCCTCTCTTTGGAGCCGGCCTTTCTCCCAAAAGTCAACATGTTATTTCACAGGTCTCAGGAACTCGTCCTTCCGGACTTTTGCCCCAACCCTTCTCATCCGCAGGAGTGCCAGTGGCATCACCTGGATGTGCGCAGAACTCTTCGTCGCTAGGTGAAATGCACTGCGTCCTTCCCGTGATCAGAAGCGCTTTTTGTGTCCTTTCAACCATCTTCAATGGGACAGAAGGTGTCTTCCCATGCCATAGGCAGATGGTTGAAGGTGTGCATCGCTCTCGCGTATGACAGCCAGTCTCGTCCGGTTCCTAGGCGTATCACTCCTCACTCTACCAGAAGTGCGGCCACCACGGCGGCCTGGGCCACGCAAGCTTTGGTGGAAGAAATTTGCAGAGCGTCTACCTGGTCGATGCCATCCCCGTTCATCCGGCACTACAGGGTTGACGTGTATGCCTCGGCCGAGGCTTCCTTCTTGGCAGCAAGTTTTGCAGCAGGTGCTCCCTTCTTCAGGGGACCCTGGCCAGCCTGGCTTCCGCCCTGTTCCTTAATTGCTTTGGCATGTCCCATGCTTGGATTCCCCAAGCAGCACACAGGAGAACGACCGTTGACTTACCTGAACGGTCCTTCTATGTGTGCTGCGAGGGGAATCCAAACCCGCCCGCAGCTCCGGCTGGCCAGGGCTGTTCGTGACTTGACTATGACTGACTCTTACCTGACTTATGACTTGACTTACTCTGAGATGACTATTCCAACTTATTGGGCTACAGCCATCATTGACATTGTTATACATCATTATTCGGCTGACTTTGTACAAAACTGACCCATCCAGTCAGAGGAGGCGTGGTCACCAATTTACATAACTCAGTCTCTAGGCTAATGGACAAAGTTAACCCATGCTTGGATTCCCCTCGCAGCACACATAGAAGGACCGTTCAGGTAGTACCGGTCGTTACTCCCATATTTGGGCATACCGGGGGTTGTGACACTAATTACACACACACACACACACACACACACAGTGATTGCATAAATGTCTGCACAAAAAAGATGATATTTGGGCAATATTAATGTATGTATTTTCGCACAATTTTGCCATACAGAAATATTCAGCTTTGGATCATTTTCTTCAGGAAAATAAATGAACGAATATAATGTTATTGACTCTTTTACTCAGGTTCTCGTTACCTACTTTTAGGCTTTGTATGGAGAATAGATCAGAATTTGGATCATATCTATGCAGAAATATTGAAAATTCAAAAAAGATTCACAAACTTTTAAGTGGTACTATGTAGGGGAGAATCCAGTGGTGGGATTCAAATAATTGAACAACTGGTTTGCCCAGGGTGAGGTTGGCTATCGTGGGAGGCATTCATTCTTGATGAATCAGTTAGAGCACAAATCTCATGTATTACACAGTGAAATGCATGAACATTGCACACATAGCATTTAGTTGATTATTTCCTGGAATATAGGATTCTTTACATTAACTACCACTCTAAATGAAATCTTGAGTAAAGGTAATGTTTCTTTCAAGTCAAACACAACTGCTGGTGCTCCCTTGATCTATGTAAGCAACAGAACACTTAGGCTTAGCATTGCCTTGTTTCAGGATATTTTTTCACCATTCCAGTCTATCCTTCAGCTTTCTACAGTTAACAATGTCTGACCCTGCTTAACTTTTCCCCAATCAGTCAAGATCAGCCAGCTGTTGCAACCTAATTGGGCAAAGGTAAAGTTCCTGAATTAAATATAATGTTACTGAATTATGCATGCAGATCAGTGGTTCCTACCGGTTCAGCCCGGTTTGGCCGAACTGGTAGTGGTATGGCTGCTTATGTCACTGGAACTGGCAGCGACTCTGGCCTGCCACGCCCCCGAACTGGTTCCCAAGTCGCTGCCACCACCACCATCTTGTTTTTGAGTTCTGTGTATGCGCATTTTAATTGAACTGTGCATGAATGCATAGCGAGCATCCAGTGTGCATGTTTGAAGTGCGCAGACAAGAGAACTGGCAGTAAAGTTGGCTGGGACCCATTGCTGATGCAGATAAACAGGGAATTTCTTCATTATCATCATCAACAACAAAAATTCTGAATTAATTCAGACGTGTCCAACCTAAAGCCTGTGTTATGCGGCTCCACAAGATAATAAAAACAGAAAAAATGAAAGAACTTTATTATTAATATACACTATGTATTTTATATTCAGCCCAAGAAAATTCCTCTTTGTAGCCCAGGCAAGCCAAAAGGTCGGACAACCATGAATTAATTCATGGGTTAGTACAACACAACAATTACCAGTAAGGGTATGAATCAACTGAACATTCTGAGTAGTTTTCAAATGCAGCCTTCTATGCAATCCATTGTAATAGTCTAATTATGACTTCACTTAACCGTGTCATAGTAGCAGGGGCAAAAGAGCCAGAAACTAACTGGCACATTTCTCATGACAACCTTCTGGGAATTTGTCAGGAATAGAACCACAGTGCTTTCTGTTCAAGAAAGTCTAAAATTATAAATAAACTTCTAAAATGGAGAAGATACATTTCAGAAAGTAATGGCTGGATTAAGCATGATAGCTTAATTTTAAAATGAATTTCTGGTTTCAGTATTTTGAGCAATGTATATCAAAGATCCCTGCACTTTAAAGCTGAAGATGCAATCAAACAGAAATCTTGCCATCTACTTATTTTAAAAAAAAGCTTATTCATTCTGCCAACTTTTCAGTGTGGTTTTCACACACCATTTCCTAGTGTTAGTGAATAATTTATAGATGAGTATAATTTCAGCTTGTAATTCAAACTGCTGTGCAATGTCAGGTTTTGTGTAGATCTTTTTGTTAGAAGAAAATATGACTTATAGTTTGCTTGTCTTTTCTCTGCCCCCACTACTGAAAGAAAGACAAAAGCAATATTTTATTCCCACAACGTTTTTCTCCTCTCCAATGCCTGCTCAACTGTAGACTTATATCAACTTCAGTACAATATGTCAAGTACAGGTGCCAGGCAATAGGGTTATCTTATTTCCACTTGTTCCCTCCGGGTTTGTTTATTTAATCAGAGGAACAACAGCAGTTTTACAGTGAAATGAGCCATTCACTTGCATAAATTAAACAGCATGGGCAGAAAAAAAAAGATTTATTGTACCTTGTCACACAATTCAGGACTCATTGTGATCCGTTCAAAGCACCACTTCATTATCTAGTTGGGATTCTTACAGAATTTCAACTCATATATTAAACCATGGTATCAGTCAGTTTTTATCCTCAGTGTTAGAAATGCTTAGATCCACTCATATACATTATAATCTGAGCTGTATTTTTGTATATAAATTTGTGTCAGGGCTAAGAAGTGACTGCATGCTGCTTAGAACTGTAGTGATCCTTAATTGTTTGATATTGTCTTCAGAAGTTGTGCATACTCCATCACTGAAGGCTTTTAAGAAACCACTTCTCTGGAATGGTGTATAGTCTCCTGCTTACTGGGGTTGGAATAAAAGACCTCCAAGGTCCCTTCCTTTCTGTTATTCTAATATTGCGCTGTCCCGAAATACAGAAATGATGCCATATTATCATTTTAAATCCAGTAAGTAACTTCTATTAAGGAAGGTACAAATGTATGGAATTTTAAACTGCAAACATAAAACAATTTATGTCCTGTTTCTGTTGGCATATCAGATGATTTAAATTATGGAGTCCTTGGTGCTTTTTGAGCTTGGAGACATTATATTACCTAACTGGATAACATCATAACCACACTGACTCTTGAGTGTGAAGAAGCTGCTCCATCAGAAACTGTGAAATGTCAGCCTCAGGAGACACAAAACCAAGAATTACCTGAAGCTAATAAAACCTAAATCCAGTCTGAGCAACTGAAATAGTCAGATGATGATGATATAAAGTCACCAAGCCCCCACACCCAGCAAGTAGAGTGGAAGAGACTTTCTATGAGATTCCTTGCAATCACAGAAGTAATTTTTTTGATTAAAGACAGCTGACTGCAGCCTTTCTTAAAAGGCAGACCTGACCCATAATCCTTTATTGGAATCAACCATCTGATCTCCAGCTCTTATGTGATGTTCTTGTGGATTTTGCTTGTGAAATTCTGACCTTTGGACTGACTAACTCACCATGATCTGACTCTTGGAAATTTGGAGTGGATTTTGACTATTCTTCTGTGTGCTTCTGTTAAAGCAAAACCACCCAGACAAGCTTCTTTCAGAGATTCTGTTTTGGTTTGCATTCCTTATTTTATGTTACCTTGAGTAAACTGCTGATTTCCATAGCAACTATGTGTGAATGTGTATTTGAAGCAAGACATTCAAAGGACAGCAAGGACTCCACAGTTCAATCCTAAACTACATATAGTCTCTTATATTGGATTTAAACTATGTCCAGCAGCATTTACCCATTGAAAATTAGGGTGTCATTTTAAAATAACATCACATTTAAATGCTCTATTCCTTTCTATGTCTCTTATTTCGATAAACATCTTTATTCAGTAACTTGATGTTTTAAAAATATGTTCATATTTCAATTTGGAATGAATTAGAACATTTTAAATTCAATATTATTTATTTAAAAAGATTTTGCTTGTATTTGAAAGATTGGTTATATAACTGCTGTTGCAGATGCTCCTAAATGAAAAGATATACACACTTTGAAACACCTTGAACATGATGCATGATAAATATCATTTTATAAAATTGCTTTCATTTTCTATTTCTCTCTTTTTCTGATACTGTCTGATATTTTTTTCTTAATGCCAAGTTATTCAAGCAAGCCGGTTCTAATAGGCTCATAAATAAAATATATGAGAAGCCATGTTTGTGGGATTTCCTTTTAGAAAATGAAGTTATTAATGTGTTAATCTAATGATTTTCTTCCATAAAACTATGGATAGATTGAATAATGTATTTTTCTGCCTCTTCAAAAAGACTGGTGATTTGTATTTTGGCTACTACTATTGAACAATAACCCTGCTAAAAATAATACAGTATTAATAATACTTATTAAATCTACTAACAATGTTCAAGACATGTAGTGAATTTTTTTATGATGTTCAAAAATCTCTAGTGTAACTTTTCTCAAAACATAATTATACGTTAAAAAATCTTCAACAAGAATATATCAAATATCTAATGTGACAAATCTAGAAGTGGGTCCTTTTAGGTTTATAGAGCAGCTGTGGTATGATACTGAATTTCTCTTCGAACTATAAATTGAAATGGAATTGGAATTGGAATTGGAAAAGTTTATTTATAGGCCGCCCTTTTCCCTGGGGGGACTCAGGGCGGCTTACAACTCATAGGGAGGGGATACAAACAATAACACATAGCACAATACATAATTAAAAAGAGCACAACATTCATACCATTCGGGTGGGGATGGATTACAATCTTTAGCCCCAGGCCTGACGGGATAGCCAGATTTTAAGGGCTGCGCGGAAGGTCTGGAGGGTGGTGAGGGTACGAATCTCCACGGGGAGATCGTTCCAAAGGGTCGGAGCTACTACCGAGAAGGCTCTCCTCCGCGTGGTTGCCAGTCGACACTGACTGGCAGATGGAATCCGGAGGAGGCCTAATCTATGTGATCTAATTGGTCATGAGGAGGTAATTGGCAGGAGGCGGTCTCTCAAGTATCCAGATCCACTACCATGAAGGGCTTTATGGGTGGCAAGTAGCACCTTGAAGCGCACCCGGAGATCGACAGGTAGCCAGCGCAGCTCACGGAGGATAGGTGTTATGTGGGTGAACCGAGGTGCACCCACAATCACTCGCGCGGCCGCATTCTGGACTAGCTGAAGTCGCCGGATGCTCCTCAAGGGCAGCCCCATGTAGAGCACGTTGCAGTATTCCAGCCTAGAGGTCGCAAGGGCCTGAGTGACTGTTGTGAGGGCCTCCCGGTTCAAGTAGGGTCGCAACTGGCGCACCAGGCGAACCTGGGCAAATGCCCCCCTGGTCACAGCTGACAAATGATGGTCAAAGGTCAGCTGTGGGTCCAGGAGGACTCCCAAGTTGCGAACCCTGTCTGAGGGGTGTAATGTTTGACCCCCCAGCCTGAGAGTTGGAACACTTGCCAAATTAGTGGGAGGGAAACACAACAGCCACTCGGTCTTGTCCGGGTTGAGCACAAGCTTGTTAGCCCTCATCCAGTCCCTAACAGCTTCAAGGCCCCGGTTCATCACGTCCACCGCTTCATTGAGTTGGCACGGGGCGGACAGATACAACTGGGTATCATCCGCATATTGATGGTATCTTATCCCGTGCCGCCGAATGATCTCGCCCAGCGGTTTCATGTAGATGTTGAATAGTAGGGGGGATAAGACCGAACCCTGCGGCACCCCATATGTTAGGGGCCTAGGGGTCGATCTCTGCCCTCCGACTAACACCGACTGCGACCTGTCCGAGAGGTAAGAGGAGAACCACTGCAAAACAGTGCCTCCCACCCCCACCTCCCGCAGTCGTCGCAGAAGGATACCATGGTCGATGGTATCGAAAGCCGCTGAGAGGTCAAGGAGAACCAGGATGGAGGCGTGGCCTCCGTCTCTGGCTCTCCAGAGGTCATCGGTCAATGCGACCAAAGCGGTTTCTGTGCTGTAACCAGGCCTGAAGCCGGACTGGAATGGGTAGAGATAACTAGCTTCCTCCAAGGACCGCTGGAGCTGGAAGGCCACCATCTTCTCAACAACCTTCCCCACAAAGGGGAGGTTGGAGACTGGACAATAATTATTAAGAATGGCTGGATCCAAGGATGGTTTCTTCAGGAGGGGTCTCACCACCGCCGCTTTAAGTGCGGAGGGAAAGACCCCCTCCCGAAGGGAGGCGGTAATAACCGCCTGAATCCAGCCCCGTGTCACCTCCCTGCTGTTAGCAACCAGCCAGGAGGGACACGGGTCCAGTACGCAAGTGGAGGCACTCACAGCTCTCATGGCCTTGTCCACATCGCCCGGGGCAACATCTTGAAACTCAACCCAGCGCTGGTCTATCAGATTATTCCCTTGTGCCTCGGCTGGATCTGCAGAATCGGAGTCCAGGTCCGACTGAAACCGAGCAACTTTGTCCAAGAACTGGACGTAATCCTCAGCCCTACCCTGCAGGGGGTCCCCCGTATCCCTCCTATTTAGGAGGGAGCTGGTTATCCTAAACAGGGCGGCTCGGCGCGACTCGGCGGACGCAATCAAGGTGGCAATATAAGATCTTTTCGCCGTCCTAATTGCCCTGATGTACTCCTTGATGCAAGATGTTAAAAGTACTCGGTTCGATTCGGACTTATTGGACCTCCATGCATGCTCTAGGCGTCGCTTCTGGCGCTTCCTCTCCCAGAGCTCCTTGGTAAACCAAGGAGGCCTCCGGAATCCACTGCCTCGGAGCAGCCGTAGTGGCGCAATCCGGTCAAGAGACTCCGTCGCCGCTGAGTTCCAGGCAGCAACCAGAGTCTCCACCGGACTGTGGGCGAGGGTATCAGGAATAACCCCAAGCTCCGTCTGGAACCTCAAAGGGTCCATAAGTCGCCTGGGGCGGAACCACCTGGTCGGTTTCTCCTCCCTACAGTGGGGGTTTGGTCTCTGGAAGTCAAGCCTCAGTAGGCAGTGGTCTGACCACGACAGGGGTATGATCTCATTACCCCTCAGACCAAGATCACAAGTCCACTGCTCCGAGAGGAATACGAGGTCGAGCATGTGACCCGCTGAGTGGGTTGGGCCCCGAATTACTTGGGTCAAGCCCATGGCCGTCATGGAAGCCATGAACTCCTGCGCCCCATCAGAGTGTTCACCGAGCGAAGGCAAATTGAAATCCCCCAGGACCATAAGCCTGGGGAACTCAATTGCTAGCTCGGCTACCGACTCGAGGAGCGAGGGGAGGGCTGCTGCAACGCTGTTGGGAGGCAGGTACGTTAACAGCAAACCCACTTGACCCTTGAGGTCCAACTTCACCAGTAGGGACTCACACCCGACAAGCTCCGGAGCAGGGATCCTACAAGGTGCTAAAGACTCTCGGATAACAATAGCCACACCCCCACCCCTTCTCTGAGCTCTCGGCTGATGTAGCACCTGAAATCCTTCTGGGCACATCTCTACGAGGGGGACTCCTCCCTCCGGGCCCAGCCAGGTTTCAGTAATACATGCCAGGTCTGCCCTCTCATCTAAAATTAAGTCCCGGACGAGGGGAGCCTTGTGAACTACAGACCTGGCATTTAGCGACAACAGCCTGAGACCAGGGTCCTGATTACCCGCGCCATCTGGCCTTGGAGTGGGACTCATAGGGCCGGAAGGAGGGATCTCTGTGACGTAGCGAGCCCTCCTTCCCCGGTAATGGCCAGCCCTAAAGTCCCTGCCATATCTGCCCCTCCCCGCAACGGCCGCGATGCTCTGGCCCACTCCCGTGTCCATGGTCCCCGCGACCACCCCAATGACCCCCGCATTCCTCGGCAGGTCCTCCGTATCAAACGTACTCATTCACTCACCCAAGCAATCCCCACGTAGTAATTAAAATACAAAAATACAACGATAATAGCAATAAAAAGTGGGACCATTCACTCACTTACATACATATCACATTCATATCCCATACTAAGAAAGAAGAGGGAGAAAAAGAATGAAAGATAAGAAAGAAAAATAATTTGCACAGTTGTTAAATTACGAGTTCAAGGAGAGCCAGATGGTTCTCAACGGATGGCTCTGTAGCAAACAATGATGGTGTTAGCACAAAGGTTAAGCCACAGGGAGAGGAGGGAGGAGGAGGGTGTCTGGAAGGATTATAATGGTGGCAGTTGTAGTCAGTCACACAAAGTAGCCAGTCTCTACAGACGTCCAAGTCGTCTCCCCCTCCTCTAGGGTAATGTTGATTCAATAAAGAACCCAAAAGTTCAGCAAGCTGGGCCAGTATACTCGAAAGGTGTTGTGGGCGTCTAATAAAAACACAAGACGCCGCCATCATCTGTCCATCACCCACAGCAGAAACAGCAGTCACAAAGGCACCCGTACCAAGATGAAGAGGGGGAAGGGGGGTCGACCTAAAGGAAACTGCGGTGGCGGCGGCAAAAATTAACCGTCCAGTCTGGCCACTCTGATGTTTTGATCCGGTCACCCCTTCCTCAGGACGAAGCGCCACGTAGCTGCTGTGGGGGGGAGGGGGAAGGCTACAGCGGCAATAACAAACCCGCTGTTCAGTTCGCCTAACCCCAGTAACAGCCCAGTCCAAAAGTCTCCTTTCTGGGAGAAAAACAGTCACAGGGAGTTCCCAAAGGCTCACCGTTGTAAACAGCCAGGGCAGAAGAGTGGAACAGGTGCTGGAATCGCCAAAAAACGCTGCCGCTGTTATCAGAATGGAGTCGTCACCAAGCGGCCGAGATAGCACGAAAACCGCTGGAGTCGTTAGAGCCACTGAAGCCTCTAAGGTTTGCGTAGTCCGGAGTTGTCCCAAAGTGGTGACCCCTGCAGCAAGCTGGTCTCCCTGGGTCTTCGTTGTGAACAGGCAAGGCAGAAAGATGGAACCGGCGCTGAAATCGCCGAAAAATGCCGCCGCTGTTATCGGGCTGGAGTTGTTCTCTTCGTCACCAAGCGGTCGAGATAACGCGAAGACCGCTGGGGCCGCTAGAGCCGCTGAAGCCGCTGAAGTTTGCGTGGTCCGGGGTCATCCCAAAGTGGCGACCCCTGCAGCTAACAGGTCTCCCTGGGTCCTCTGGGTCTTAGTCATCCCGGGCAAACCTTTTTTAGTTGATATAAAGCTGCTTTTCGATGTTTTTTCCGGCATTTTCATTCAGAATAATTCCGGATGAAAAAGCCTAGCAGCCATCTTGATCTCGCACATGCGAAATGCCTTGAAAATAGGGAGTTTTCACAGAGTATGTCAGGCAGTGGTGGGTTGCAGGCGGTATGCCCCGGTATGGGCGTACTGGATGCTGCCCTGAGCACCGGATACCATTCCGTTACAGTGCTCCAGAGGGCCCATCCGCCTGCCCACACTCCTTACTAGTGCTTTATGCTGTTGGCGCTTCCGCGCACGTGCATGGTGCCTAAGGTGCCTGCGCGATGCTCCGCGAAGCAGCTGGAGCATCACGGATGCTTGCGGAAGCGTCATTTGATGCTAGAACGCATGTGCGCACGGAATCCGGAACCCGGAACCCACCACTGCCATCAGGTATAAATATTTTCATGGGCCTTGGAAGCTTGTAGATAAGGTTTTATCCATCTCCATCATTATATTATTTAGTAAAAAAATAGTAAAAAAATCCCCAGACAAACACAACGGGGATCAAATCTTCCAGAAATATTAAAATATTCTATCTTTCCCATTTTATATATCTCTTTTTTAGATTTAGAAATAGATTTTTTAAAAGTGGTGTTTTATCTTGATTGATTGATTTATTTATTACATTTATATGCCGCCCTTTTCCCCGAAGGGGACTCTTGTCCTGCCACCTTCCAAAAAGGTAAAAATCCACCAATTTAGGGGATTCTGTAATTTCTGCCACAACTATATAACTTATTTTTACAGCTTACCCATTTTATTAAAAAAGAATCCCATTCAAGTTGAATTCTGAGGCACAACGAACATTTTTGGCAGTGAAATAAACTTTTACCTCCCAGTCTCTAATTTGTCATCCAAATCCTATTCATTTCTTTGTTTAAAGAGATGCTTTTGGTTTTGCCTTGGAAGTGATTCTCCAGGGAATTGATGACTTAGTGCTAGATTTCTTGCCTTATATCTTTTATTCTAGACAGCTGCTACTTGCTGAATTTTTTTTTTTTTGATGTTGTTAAAACAAGGACCACTAGCAATGAAAGATACTTTTCAACAATGGAAACACTTTTTGGAACTGTTTAAGATTAGACAGATTAGATCACCTGAAACTACCCTAGGCTTTGCAGAATCGCATATATTATCATTCCCCCATCATTTGACTTTTATGTTATGTGTCACTAGCTTTCAGAATGGGCAAATGCATATGGTTTCCTGCAATTCTGACTATTTTGTTCCTCATAACTTCCTTCTCATGAGCACCAGTGTAAGTATACAATTATGGACAAAGAACTACAAGATCTAGGTTGCAATCCTCTATTTGGTATGGGGACAAGCTGATGACCTTCAGACATTCATTCATCTCAGCTACAATCAGTGGGTTAAAAAAAAGAACTCCATATGGCTATGTTGAAGAAGAGTAGCATTCTCTGCTGGTCTGGGCTCACAGGTTTCTCACAGGTCTGAGCTCACAAGTATTTGGGGAATATTCACAAATAGTTTGTACACCATTTTTTTTCCCATTTTTGCGGGAAGGGAATCCTTTTTCTCCATTTCAAATTGGTGCTTAGCATGGCCATATCAATGAAAAACGATATATTTCTCATAGAGCCTGAATAATTTAGTTAATTAATGCAGTTTCACAGTAGCATAGAAAATTGTAATTATACTCAAGCAATTTCTTAAATTTAGTGTAACATTCAATTCTTTGTATCATCTGTCATTGTGTATGCAGCTTTGATCAGAACAGAGAGAATTATGCAGAAGCACTTGCTACAAAGAATGCTTTTATTTCATTGAAACTCTCTTGTAGGAGATGCTTCTAAATATATCCCCTTAAATGTATAAGATGGGAAAAGTTATTGGAAAATAATTTTAATATGCACAAAGCATGGTATGTTACTGGGATTTCTGAATATCTAGTCAGAAGAAGGTGCAAAGAGTCTAAATATTTTGTTTTATTTAATATCCTTTTGTGTAATTATAGCTGAACACTTGTCTTAAAATACCTGTTAGGATTTGTATGTAGTTATCTCCAGAAGTGCAGTGCTGTTTTCATATCTAATCAGACTTTTGGGAAGTCAAACAAGAGTAGCAAGTTGCATTAATTTATTTGGATTAGTTTTACCTAGTTGGTTTTACCATCTGAAAGATAAAATATCTGATCAAAATTAACATTAGGAAGGGAAAATGCCTTCGGAAGGAATTCTATTTATTAAAGTTTATTTTCAGGTAAAATTTAATCAAGCATAAGGTGGTATAGTTTTGTGATTATTTTTTGAATTCAGGAGATGCAAGAAGCTGTGAAATTTAATGTTGCTTCCTACAGCTTGATTTTGTGATATGGTTTGTATAATTGCTATTATTGCACTTGTATCTATCAATTGTATTGCACACTATAATGTTTAAGAAAGACTTACTGCATTGTACAAGTAAATACTGCCTGAACTCGCACCTTAAATTAATTAATTTTGCGCAATTATAATTTCTTTCTTTTCTTTCATCTTTTTCTTCTCTCTTTGCATGGGCTATGTATGAGGTACGCATGAGATGAATGAATGTCCCACTTTTATGATCATATTGTTGTAAAATTTTTGTGTTTTTTAACTTTTACGTGGGGACTGTTTGGGGGAGTGTTTGAGTATGTGTGATTCGGAGGACCTGCCGGGAGTTGCGGGGGCCATGGGGGTGGTTGAGGGGACCAGAGACACGGGAGAGGGTCGGGGTATTGCGGTCGTAACAGGGAGGGGCAGATACGGCGGGGACTTTAGGGCAGGCCATTACCGGGGAAGGAGGGTTCGCTACATTGCAGAGATCCCTCCTTCCGGCCCTAGGAGTCCCACTCCAAGACCAGATGGCGTAAGTAGTCAGGACCCTGGTCTCAGGCTGTTGTCGCTAAATGCCAGGTCTGTTGTTCATAAAGCTCCTCTCGTCCGGGACTTAATTTTAGACGAGAGGGCAGACCTGGCATGTATTACTGAAACCTGGCTGGGCCCAGAGGGAGGAGTCCCCCTTGTAGAGCTGTGCCCAGAAGGATTTCAGGTGCTGCATCAGCCGAGAGCCCAGGGAAGGGGTGGGGGTGTGGCCGCTGTCATCCGGGAGTCGTTAGTTCCTCGTAGGGTCCCTGCCCCGGAGATTGTCGGGTGTGAGTCTTTGCTGTTAAAGTTGGACCTCAAGGGTCAAGTGGGTCTGCTGCTAACGTACCTGCCTCCCAACAGCGTTGCAGCAGCCCTCCCCTCGCTCCTCAAGTCGGTAGCCGAGCTGGCAATTGAGTTCCCTAGGTTGATGGTCCTGGGGGACTTTAATTTGCCGTCGCTCGGTGAAAACTCTGATGGGGCGCAGGAGTTCATGGCTTCCATGACAGCCATGGGCTTGACCCAAGTAATTCGAGGCCCAACCCATTCAGCGGGACACATGCTTGACCTTGTATTTCTCTCGGAGCAGTGGATTTGTGAACTTGGTCTGAGGGGGAGTGACATCATACCCCTGTCGTGGTCAGACCACTGCCTACTGAGGCTCGACTTCCGGAGGCCAAACCCCCACTGTAGGGAGGAGGAACCGACCAGGTGGTTCCGCCCCAGGCGCCTTATGGAGCCGTCAAGGTTCCAGACAGAGCTTGGGGTTATTCCTGACACTCTCGCCCACAGTCCGGTGGAGACTCTGGCTGCTGCGTGGCACTCGGCAGCGTCGGAGGCCCTCGACCGGATTGCGCCACTGCGGCTCCTCCGAGGCAGCGGATCCCGGAGACCCCCTTGGTTCACCGAGGAACTCCGGGAGATGAAGCGCCGGAGGAGATGCCTAGAGCACCGTTGGAGGTCCAATAAGTCCGAATCGAACCGAGCAATGGTAACCACCTGCACCAGGGAATACACCAGGGCACTCAGGGCAGCAAAAAGATCCCACATAGCCACCCTGGTTGCATCCGCTGAGTCCCGCCCAGCCGCCCTGTTTAGGATAACCCGCTCCCTACTGAACAAAAGGGAGGCGGGGGAACCCTTGCAGGGCAGAGCTGAAGAGTATGCCCAATTCTTAGCGGACAAAGTTGCTCGGTTTCGGTCGGACTTGGACTCCACCCCCGCAGTTCCAGCCGAGGCACAGGGGGACCAAGTAGAACAGCTCTGGGTTGAGTTTCAGGACGTTACCCCCGGGGATGTGGACAAGGCCATGAGAGCTGTAAGTTCCTCCACCTGTGTTCTGGATCCGTGTCCCTCATGGCTGGTCACGAACTGCAGTGAGGTGACACGAGGCTGGATCCAGGCGGTTGTAACCGCCTCCCTTCGGGAGGGGAACTTCCCCGCCGCACTGAAAGCGGCGGTGGTGAGACCCCTCCTGAAGAAATCATCCTTGGATCCAGCTGTTCTTAATAGCTATCGCCCAGTCTCCAACCTTCCCTTCTTGGGGAAGGTTGTTGAGAAGGTGGTGGCCTTCCAGCTCCAACGGTCCTTGGAGGAAGCAAACTACCTAGACCCCTTCCAGTCAGGCTTCAGACCCGGTTACTGCACAGAAACCGCTTTGGTCGCATTGATTGATGATCTCTGGAGAGCCAGAGATGAAGGACATCCCTCCATCCTGGTCCTCCTTGACCTCTCAGCGGCTTTCGATACCATCGACCATGGTATCCTTCTGCGACGACTGCGGGAGGTGGGAGTGGGAGGCACCGTGTTACGGTGGTTCTCCTCCTACCTCTCGGACAGGTCGCAGTCGGTGTTAGTGGGGGGGCAGAGATCGTCCCCTAGGCCCCTAAATTATGGGGTGCCTCAGGGTTCGGTCTTATCCCCCCTACTATTCAACATCTACATGAAACCGCTGGGAGAGATCATCCGCAGGCACGGGATTAGATACCATCAATATGCGGACGATACTCAATTGTATCTGTCCGCCCCGTGCCAACTCAATGAAGCGGTAGATGTGATGGGCCGGGGCCTTGAGGCCGTTATGGACTGGATGAGGGTTAACAAGCTTGTGCTCAACCCAGAAAAGACCGAGTGGCTGTTGTGTTTTCCTCCCAAAGATTTGACTAATATTCCACCACTCAGGCTGGGGGGTCAAATTTTACACCCCTCAGAGAGGGTTCGCAACTTGGGAGTCCTCCTGGATCCACAGCTGTCATTTGACCACCACCTAACGGCTGTGACCAGGGGGGCATTCGCCCAGGTTCGCCTGGTGCGCCAGTTGCGACCCTACCTGAATCGGGAGGCTCTCACAACAGTCACTCGGGCCCTTGTGATCTCTAGGCTGGAATACTGCAATGTGCTCTACATGGGGCTGCCCTTGAAGAGCATCCGGCGACTTCAGCTAGTGCAGAACGCAGCCGCGCGAGTGATTGCGGGTGCACCTCGATTCACCCGCATAACACCTATCCTCCGCGAGCTGCGCTGGCTGCCTGTCGATCTCCGGATGCGCTTCAAGGTGCTATTAATCACCCATAAAGCCCTACATGGCAGTGGATCTGGATACTTGAGAGACCGCCTTCTGCCAATTACATCCCTGCGACCAATAAGATCCCATAGACTAGGCCTCCTCCGTATCCCATCGGCCAGCCAGTGTCGGCTGGCAACCACAAGGAGGAGGGCCTTCTCAGCAGTAGCCCCGACCCTTTGGAACGAGCTCCCCGTAGAGATTCGTACCCTCTCCACCGTCCAGGCCTTCCGCATAACCTTGAAGAACTGGCTCGCCCGTCAGGCCTGGGGATAAGGATAGTTGCCCCTCCCGAATGATGAATGTATGTTGCCTACCATTTTATTATATGTTTCTATCTTGATGTCTGTATTCCCCTTTCCCGGTTTTATGTGAGCCGCCCTGAGTCCCCTCAGGGAAAAGGGCGGCCTACAAATTCTAATAAAACTCTAAACTCTAAACTCTACTAAGTATGTCTTGGGAGAACTGTGTAACCCCTTTTCAAATGTGTTACTGGGAATGTCGTTAAACTCCAGCTATAAATGTAAAAACAGAGCAGCTATGAGAACTTAGAAAAAGACACAACTCTTTTGAGATGTGTTTCATACTTGAGATGATGTATTATTTAATCCCTATTTAAAAGGGTTTACATAGCCCTGGTATCTTACTAGATGTTTTCCCACATATGCCAATCATCATAATGGACATACTGGAAAAATGGTTAGTTTAGAATTTCAGTGAGAAATTCTTGTCATCCCCTAGCAGATGCTGAGCAATTTGAATATTAAAATGACCCATTATCTGTAAGTTTCAAAGACTAATTTTGGAATGGTTCTTCTCCAAGGTTTACTAGAAATTTATGTTTAGTTTTAATTGCATGCACTTCTTTAATTTGTCTAAAGCTACTTGTTGATTTATAGAACTTAAAATGTTTGCCTTCTTCCCCACTACCCAAAATTTCAGTTATAAATCCCTTATGTGAGCAGGCTATAGTGAATTAACATGATTAATGGCAAGTGCTGATTAAATAGGAAGAGCCGTTCAGCTTGTTCTTTTGCACAAGAGAAGGTGGTAAAATATAAATCTCTTCATGGCAGAGTCCTTTCAGTATCAGAATAGGGAAGACAATAATACAATACTTTCAAGCTTACAGGTCTTTAAAATCACTAATTAGAAAAAAAAATAATGGAGGTGATTTTCAGAATCATCAATCACACTGTGCTTCTAAAACAAACATCTGTAAATTGGTGATGGAGGAAATAGCAACAACTTTCTAAAGGGGAGGAGGAGAATGAGAATGAAAACATTTCTTTCAGAAAATGGTACTTTGCTTCTTTTCTAAAACATTCCCCCTCCCTAAAGAATGTTATGAATTGGATTAACTTATTTAAAGAATAGTGGTAATGTTTTAAAATGTTTGGGGGGGGGGAGGTACTGTTTTTAAACAGACTTTTCTACTTTCTGTCACTAGGTTTAGTTCCAAGTGGGGAAAAGACACTGGAAACATGGAGGCTGCTTGGAAAGATAGTTTAATGATGGACAGGATCACATGCCTTGCAGCTCCTGGGTAAAAAGGGGGATCACATGCTTCAAGATGTTGGGTGAAGAGGAAAAAAGGGGCAGAGATGCTGAGAGTCCCTGAGTTTTATACTCTCTCCTGGGCCCCATTTCTGTTCCTGTTCAAGAAATATATTGTGATTGGTTGTCAGAGTCCCAAGGGGCGGGTGTGGTGGTGTCTTAGCTAACTTTGTAGGCTGTCCTGAGACTCAAGTTTGTTTGCCTTGCTGGCTGATGTAATCTTCCCAGGTGCCATGTGGCGAGATGGGTAGAGGGCTAATCCTACCTTTGCTATGTAGAATAGACTGGCTAAGGCATTAATGGCCCATTGACAAAGAGGGGGGGGGCGGAAGCTGCAGGGAGCTGCTTTGTCTGTAAAAATACGTTTCTCCTTTTCTCATCCATGGAAATATAATATTCTGCCTTTTTAATATTTCCTAAAATATTTCATTTTTCTAGAAGAGGGAGGTGTGGGTGCTAACTTCCTACACTGTCATCAAGGAAGAAAAAGGATAAAACTAAACTTCATTTCAAATGTAAAATAAAGCCCAAAGCAGTTTCTCATGTTCCTGTAGCCCAAAGCCCTGATGTCATTTGCTCATTCATTGGCATCCATTGGATCTTTGGAAAACTCACTGTGAGAGAGAGTATGTTATACTAATAGGTTAAGCAAAGTTCTTGTCTTGTAATTCCTATCTTCATAGGGAAATGTGCATATAAAGCTGCATTAGAAGCTTATTTTTCAAAGACCTCCTGAAATATCCAGATAAACAGTGGAAAAAAATGGAAGTTAGATTTGGAAGGATGGGGACATAGTTGGAACTAAAAACATATGGGTGAATGGTTGGTGCAATACAGCTGTGTAACAGTACCAAGCTGTGAAGTACTTTGTGAAAGAGGAGAATATTTTTCATAAAGGACAAGTCTAGAATATGTAGATACAGCATGAAGAGTCAAGTTTAATGCCAACAATTCACTTTTCCAGGAGTGAGTTAGTTGTGCTGCTAGTAATGTCAGATAGATTGCTTCTGACTGTCAAGTATAATCAATACTCACAAATAGACTTACTGTTTAGATAACTTTTGACTCTAAGAACTGGTGATAGGGAGATTGGTTGGCTATAAATGAAATCTGGGATGCCTTACCTTCTGTTCCTGAATCTGAGGATGGAATGAATAGCATTTTAGGGAACGTGGAGATAAAAATATCTGATTTACAGAATAAAACATTCTATGTTATTATCACTATCAGATATTTTAATAAAAAGTTTTACTGAAGAAGCTACCACTTGACTCTTTTTTTTAAATGAAGTACAGTTGGACATAATCTCTTTTTCCCTCTTGTTCCCCTGAAAAAGACAGAAAGTATCTTTGGGCCAAGCCAAATAATTTTTTTCCTATGTACAGAGACAGGGAAACAACTGTTCTCTGCTTTCTCCTTGTTTTAAACAAATGTCCGTGTGACGTTTGTGCAGAGGAAAGATAGCTGGAGAACAATTCCACAATGATTGGTGAAGTTGTTCTGCACCATCACATGGAAGAGTGGAGTTTTACAGAACAAATGTCAAAAATAGTTTTAAATGTAATGGATCTCTTGAATCAAAACCACTCACCTGCCTCTCCTAGCAATATGGCATAATACAATAATGTTATTTTTTTTCCATGCTGGTTCAACACAAGGAGATGCATAAACAACTTCCAAATGCATTTCTGTAGCATGACTGTGTGGTGCTTTATAATTCCAAGGAAAAAGGTTGCTTTATAGCATCTCTTGACATGCCCATGATATCTTTCTGCAACCGAACACATGTTTTCCTGAAATTAATTAAAAGTATCAATTGAACAAATTCACATGAGAATACTGTACCAAATAGCATGACCCTTTGTGCGTCAGACTGACATCTTGTAAAATTTGAAGCAAAAACATCTGTACCACATGGGACTTCAAGAGAGGATGGCAGCATCTTCCAAGATTTGGCAGTCATGCAAATTTTGGACAATGTTGTTATTACTTATTTTTGGCTGCCCGGGACTTATTGCAAAGCCCTTGGGAACTCTCATCACCCCAGGCCATTGGGGGCTATTATCTTAGACCATTGGCTAAGATCAGAAAGTTTATTTACAGCACTTTTTCATGTTTCATCTGTGACAACATTAAAAATTTGTATTCATTTGATGACTGTACTATTTTTAGACCTCAGATCTAAAGCAATTTTTTTCTTATTCTCAAACCTTCATGCTAGAAACATGCATGCAATATGTTCTCTGTGAATGTATTGTATGACTTACTGCAGACAATGAAATACTACAGAAGAAGAAAGGATTAAAGTAATGGTCTTTTAAATCACTATATATTTTTCAGACTGTGTGTGTGGTGCAGAAGTATAAAATTTCAGTGAAAGATTATTTTGTTTTCTGCAGATCTCCTAATGAGCTTTGGTAAAAATCCAGTTCCACAGCAAGATGCTTGCATTTTCAAATTGTGTCTGATTATGAGGAGAATTTTGATGGTTGGAAAAATAACTTCTCTCCAGGTTACATCACTCCTGCAGTGGGGTTTGCTTTATTTTGCCCAGACTTAAGATTATGTTGGAGATATAATAAAACAGCGTAAATACTGCAGTGTCTACTGTTTTTTATATGTTCATTACCTTTGACTACATGACTCCACATTTTTAAAAATTGTCATCATAAAGAAAGATTAAATGAAAAACAGGATAAAAGCTAGATTTTAGAATTACCTAACCCCATACTATGTTTGGAGGTATGTAGCCTACCCCGAAAAACATAATAAAGAACTATAAAGATAAACTGCGGCATAAACACCATCCTTGGAACGAAATGGGATAATGGAAGAATTTTACCAGTTACTTTAAAAATAGGAAAGCTTTGTTGCAAGAGTAGCTACAATATTATGAGCCATACTGCACTCTACTTCTGCTGCCTACCAGCTGCCTGCAATTTGTCAGTTGAAATCTCACCAGGCTCAAGGTTGAATCAGACTTCCATCCTTCCAAGGTGTGTAAAATGAAGACCCAGATTGTTGGGGGCAATGTATATAAACCACTTAGAGAAGGCTGGGAAGTGGTATATAAATCTAAGTGCTATTGCTATTATCTATTATAATTACAGATTATTTTGTGATTAGCAGCCCAATATGTGTAAGGTACGCTCAGAAGTGTTCAGGAAGCAAAATCTTTGTTGTCTGGTGAAATTAATGTTTCCAAGGTAAGGTATTTGGCCAGTAGATGAGTAGGGAGCTCATCTCAGTCACTTTTCTCTTCATTCATGTTACACCAAATACACTTCATTTATGAAACAGAAAAGCCATAAATGCTAGAGGCTTTCCTTTTCTGAAAAATTACAACTACACAATATTATATTTAAAATGGTATACTTGAACTCTATAGTTTTCCACATGTGATAACTGTATACATTTTAATGAAATAATTTAATTAATTGCAGTAGGATTAATTTTATCTAATGTGGTCTTTAAAACAGCCTTTTAACAACAAGTTTATTTGTGTACTGGCATTAGTTTTAAGTCTTAGGGTTTGGTGTTCATGTGACCTGTATTTGGCTACATTTCCTTTTGCTTCCCTCATCTCATGGCTTTAATTTCTTTGATTACTGCTCTTTGCACAATTCCGCTTCCTGCTGAAAGAAATAGCTTAATGGGTATTCATGTATTTAGCATTTTTGCTATTACAGTGCATAAGATTTCAGGCTTCACTTTCATTAACTCCACATTATAGCTGAGGGGGAAAAATCCACCTGAAACCATAAATGGTTATCATTATTTACTTTAGAGAATACTGACCTAGAGTGATTATGGCAACCTTTCACTCCTCTCAATATGATGGACTTCAACTCCCATTATCCGCTACCAACATAGTCAAAGAGATATTTCAAGGAGATATTTCTGTTCATGTTAGACTGGACTGGTTATACTATTTTATGTATATACAAGATCAGATTACATAATGCAGCTGCGAAGAGGGTCCTTAGCTGCTACACAAAATTCATTTAATCCATTTAGAGCTTAAAAAATATTTATTCATTTCCCTTAATTTTTACACTGCATTCATTTAAAATGCAATTAGAAAAACATCCAATTACTGATGCCATTCTAGAATGCTCTTTAAAAAAAATACTGAGCATTCTAATTCCAGATGTACTTTTGATTCTAAAAAGACTAGGAAAGAGAGAGAAATAATTTGTTATTCTGAGTTTTGTAGAGAACATTCTTTGCATCATCTGTGTCTAGTGATTTCCCTTTCTGTTTACAACCTGCTGTGTATTTAATTGGATTCACTCACTGAGCTTGTTCCCACATAAAGTTTGTCTCTATAGGCATTCTGTAAGAAAATCTTAAACTGGAATCAATTCTTTAGGAACATAATTCAAAAGAAATGTTCAAGTGTATCATAAAATTGCTGATGAGTTTTTTCACACAATTGTTCTTTTTGGAAACTAGTTTTGGGAGAAATGTATCCTTTAACTGTATGTAGTCTTATGAATGATTCCAAAATTTTCATAGGAACATCCATTGTGTTTGACTACATTCAGTTTCTGAATTAGAAAATAAAGATTTAACTTCCAGGTTTCTATTACTAAAAGTAGAAAACTTTCAGTACAGTATCCTGAAATTTATTTTAAAAGACCATCTAGCACTCTTAAGTTTTGATGAAGACAAACAATTCTGTTTTTAGAAATTGTGATTGTCTCACAATCACCTCTGAAGACAGCATTTATTCTATTTGAAAAATCAGTTTAATTAACAGTGGTGAATTTTTTTAAAAAAAAGGGCCATGAGAAATGTTGCCATTCCAAAAAACATTTGCCAGCTGATTTCACTGGACACTAATAATGCCATGTAGAACTTTGTACTTTCATAAGATGTTGAAATGCTGTAAATAAAACCCCAAATGACATAATGCCTGACTGCAAAAATGATGAAAGAGGCATCATACAAAAGAAAATATAAATTATGTAAGGGAAACATTTTTTTTTAAATTGGATGCTGCCCAGAGTTTGTTAGAATATGGGCAGCTATATAAAGGTTTTAACTACATAAAATAAATAAAATAGAAGCTTCCTGTGAGGCAGGGCAAACTGATGTACTGCAGATAGCGGGAGACATTATGGCCAAAGATTGTCTGGACTGCCAAATGTCACCAGAGAAAGGAGAGAACTTGCCTCTATGTACTAAAGACAGCTTTTTTTTTTGTATGAGTAGGCAGCAGAAATTGACATGTTGTGGTTTCTTGCAAACAGCTGGGAGTTGCGGGATTCCTATGAGCTCAGAGCTGTATAATGCAGCCTTTACACAGACTCAAAATTTGATCAAATCTCATTTTTTCATCACTTTGCAGTTTACTTTTTTTTCCCCTTTTACTTTTTGAAGACTGAGAAACTTTAGAATTGCAAGTCTGGCCATATTTGCTGGTTGAGCGCCCCCCCCCCCCCCCAATCCTTTACAAAGGAAAATTATGAGTGTAAAGTTTTATCAGAAAAAAATGTTTGCATGTTGGAGAAATATACAGCATAAGGGTAATTACAATCTTTTTTAAAAAGTATTTTATTTTTCCTTTCAAATTCATTCTTACATATGCATTCTTATAATTATTTAACATATGTCAATTCATCATTTTTCCACCTGTATATTTACATTTTGATATTTTCTTATTTTCCCTCCCCCTATTTTAATCACGTGTCGTCTGAGATATTTATTTCAAGTTTTGTTCCCTTTTTCTTCTTCTATTTATATCTTTTTTCAAGCCACTCATAAAATCACACCCAAAGAGAGTCTTCTTTATCCTTTATTCTCAATGTCAGCCTATTCATTTATGCACAGTCTAATATCTTCTTTATTACCTCCCCTTCCGATGGGATTTTGTCTGCTTTCCAATTTTGTGCAAATACAATTCTAGCTGCTGTTATTATTTGTACAATCAAATATGAATCTTCTTTACTATATTTCTCTGGTAGAATACCCAATAAAAATACCTCTGGCTTAACCTCTATGGGTATCATTTTCTCTAACCATGTTTGTATTTTAACCCAATAGCTTTTTGCATAAATACAATCTTGATTTAGAAAGTTTTGAACGGATTAAGGATGCAGATGGACTTGAATTGGAGCTTTGATATTGGCTATAACGAAGTTAATTAAAATAACCCTTCTCATGGGAAATGTCTACATTTATAATAAGATAAATGATATGATAAGATAACCAGGTTTACTGATCTATATAAACCATTGCGTTTAGATTGTGATTTATAAATTAATCCAATTCAGCCTTTTTGTTTTCAATATAAGCTTTACCATAAAATTTAAATTCCATGTTGTATTTAATCCATGCTATATATACAGGTACATACTGTATGTGTATCTCTTCTAAATTGTTGCAGTAAAGAAATTTATATAGTCAAGTTGTAAGCAAGCTCCTGAATATGAAATTAGTCAGGATGTATTGCTGGTTATAACTCTCATGAAGTCTGATAAAATAGCATTTTAGATTGTAGGAAACTTTTTATGAAAATTCAAAATTTCTATTGCTCTTTAATCTTTATATAACAAGGTAATGTTAACTAATAGCCTTTGATTAATGAGTTGTACCTTTTCCCCTGATTTAAAGGCTGAAAAGAAGACTAATATAGACTCAGGTGGCTGGTAAGAGAGATAGAACTGAGTCTATTGAACTCCCTTGTGGCTGGTATCATTGATTCCAAATGCTAATGGCTATTAGCTAAGTCTTAAGTCTTTTGATATATGAAGACAAATATACATGTCCCAGGACATAATGTTGCTGGAGTCAATCCAAGTCAGTCACTGGGACCAAAGCCTAGGAAACAGATCTTTTGTCAGTCAACAGGAGTCCTGATTTTCCACCAGCTTATCAGGTACTTGGCACAAGGAAACAACAATCAGTGATTTAATGATGAGCCATTAACACCGTAATAAACAATTCAAAACTACACACAGCCAGGCACCATCTAAATACAATGCGTAGAACAGTCCAGTGCACATATTTTGGATAGAAGAGGTTATCTAATGGTGGGCTCCAGCATGAGCCCCAAAGCTTGGAAAAACAAACCCAGATTGTATCTTTCAGTATAGACTGAATCATTTTTCAAAAAAAGTTGGAAAAATTCAAAAGTGCCAAGGACATTGTTGTGAAGAAAATTCAACAGTTCTTAGGAATGACAAGCTACCTAGTCAGGTTTTGTAAAGGTTACAAAATCAATGTGAGAAAAAGAGCACCAAGTGGTAGAGCCGAAATAGCCATCATCTTACTAGCAGGCATTTCATGCATGAAAATGCAATGTATTTTAAGACATTTTAAGTAGTGCTTACTTCACAAAGCTTAGCAAAGATTCAAGAGAAAAAGGTATAGAAGATATGGAATCGGTAAATTTGCAAGAGTACCTGCCAGCCATGAGTGTACACAATAGCTCAAGATAAGTTTCAGCTGTAGACAACTGTACTATTCTTCAGGGATATTTTCAATTTCCTGAAAAATTAACTGAAGGAGGCTGCAGCCTACTATTCATTGAGAAAGGAGATCCTTGTATAGGATGTGATTATTTTTAGTGGTAATAGAGCTGTCATTAGTAGAGCAGTGCATTTTGATATAATAAAAAGAGTACATGTGGGGTTGAGGGCTATTTCTGAAGAACAGTTAATGTTAATATTAGCTTAACATGAATACCCTGATGGAAGTATACTTGGAATAATGAAAGCTATAACTTATGTAAAGGAAAAGAATTGTTACCATGCAGAGAGGCTGAGAAAATAAGGGAAGGCAATTAAAGAGGTAGAAGATAAATAAGCTGACAGCTTATTTTGTAACTGAAGAGTCAATGCAGGTGGCAGGAAATCTAAGAAGTAATTCTTCAAATCATTGAAAAGAATTCACCAATTCACTGCAAATGTAAAGACTGGAGATTCTTTTTCCAGTTTTCATGATTCTATGTCTACCTGAAGACTAGTATTGAAGATATCTTATTCAACTCTCTGCAATTCTTCCCTGATTTTGCCCAGTGTTAGAAAATGAAAAAGAACAAATCTAGAAATACAACATTCTTTTCTAATCTAATATTTACTTGTTATAGTGCAAATAAATAATTTCTTTATATTTCTAATCTATGGCAGCTTTAAACTAGAAAGTATTTATATACAGATATTCTTACAGTTCAGCACCAAAAGAAAAAAATTTCAGCTATACTAAAGCAGATATAATGTATTTGAAAGTAAGTATAACAATAGATTGGTATAACAAGAGGTGGAATAGTTGAGTGAGCCATATTGGGAAGTTAACTTTCAGAAAATAACTTAGCATTGCACTATAGTAGCCATTGCATGGGAAATCTAAAAAGCAGAGATATCATCCTGTCAACGAAAGTGTGTATAGTCAAGGCCATTGGTTTCCCAGTTGCAATGTATGGTTGTGAATTTGGACCATAAGAAAGGCTGAGTGCCAAAGAATTGAGGCCTTTGAACTATGCTGCTGGAGAAGTCTCCTGTGAGTCCCTTGGACTGCAAGATGATCAAACTGGTCAGTCCTAGAGTAAATTAACTCTGACTGCTCTTTAAAAGGCCAGATCCTGAAGATAAAATTCAAATACTTTGGCCACCTAATGAGAAGGCAGTACTTACTGGAGAAGAGCTTAATGCTGGGAAAGATTGAGGGCAAAAGAAGAAGGGGACGACAGAGAATGGCTGAATGGAGTCACTGAAGCAATCAGCGTGAATTTAAACAGACTCCAAAGGATGATAGAGGACAGGAAGGCCTGGAAGAACGTTGTCCATGGGGTTACGATGGGTTGGACATGACTTCGCAACTAACACCAAGCCATTGTACACAAGCCAGCATGAAACAGCTGATGATGAGAAGAAGTTTATCTGATGATGGAAAATAGAGGAAGTTGATAATGTGTGGAGAAGCTACTGAAAAAGAAAGTGCTGATAGCAGAGGAATTAAATATAACTTTTGGAGGAAGGGGGGGAGACTGTGAGAAAAAAATAAGAGACAAATTGAGAAAGAGATACATTTCTGAAGTAATGATAGCAATCTGTTCTGACCCCCCCTCCGTATGGTGGGATTTACTGCTAGACAATTTATTCACAGTAAATTAACACACCGACAAGACTTTGGCAGCAACCCAGACTTCCACAGATAAGAAATACACACCAGAGCTTCTCCAACTTTAGTATAAAAGTTGAATCCTGCGAACAGCCTCTTCCCAAAGTCTCTTCTTATATACTCTCTTAGGAGAAGCCTAATCACAACCACCTGGGTCCAATTATCTCCTTTGTCTCCATAATTGCTGCTGGCGCTTATCGGCCCGCCTCTGCTGGGCATCCGGGACCAATTCCCTCTGCACCTCATCACTGCTCAAGGGCCTGATGTCTTCACCACTGCTCCAGGGCCTGATGTCAGGGACATACTCCCTTTGGCTTTCACCGCTGCTCCATGCCTCAGGCGCCTCCTGGTGGCCAACCAGCCTCTCTGGTCCCTGCTTGGAGTCTGAACCCTATCTAGGGTCCTCCACATCTTCCAGATCCGACCCATAGGGTCCCTCGTTATCGGAGTCTGTTTGCAGCTCCAACGGCACCTGCTGGGCCACAACAGCAATCAAAACCAGAAATTTATTAGGCCTTACTAAAGTGGAAAGAATAATCTGGAATTTGAGTTTCTGAAGGAACATCTTGAGAGGTGAGAATGAAAAACAGCCCTTGTAGACAGGAAGATCTGTTGAGTCTTTAGCTTCAAGTTATAAATTTAGTTACTCTTACCCGCTCAGAGAAAATTAAATATCTTGTGTATTTTGGATAGGTGGATTCTTTTAAATGGTAATATCCTGTTTCCCAAAAAATAAGACCACCCCGGATAATAAGCCCAATTGGACTTTTGAGTGCATGCATTAAAATGAGCCTTACCCCGAAAATAAGCCCTCCCCAAAAATATTGAAACACAGCAGCAGCCATGAGGTGACCATGATCACTGCCTCCTGTACCTCAAAAATAATAAGACTTCCCCCAAAATAAGCCAAGTACTTATTTCGGGAGTCAAAAGAAAATAAGACCCTGTCTTATTTTTTGGGAAACGTGGTAATAATGACAATATGTAAATACAAACAAAAATGTGTTTTAAGACAAATCCTATTATTTTAAGATGTGTGTGTCACACACGCATGCACAGGGGGCAATACGCATGGGAGGTTGCACATGCATTGTATTATGGGTGGGCACACACATGCGTGCTGTCGAGCGGGCGGGCGCTTTCGACACGTGAGGACAAAAAGGTTAGCCATCACTGCTCTATGACTACAAACTCTGAGGTTTCCATAAGCCCTTGAAATCCTTTTTTGTATGGACAGAATGCCATTCATTTTCACTACCTAAAAGATAGCTTTCATCTTAAGAGTTCAGGAAAGACAAGGATTGATAAGGAATGTAATAGAAAATGGATAGGTACCCAAAGTATACATTGAGAACACACAGCTATATTTAAAATAAAGTTAAAAAAAAACTTAATATACAAAAAATTTACATAAATTAGGGTCACAGCAGTTCAGGATAGAAACAAACCTCTAATTACCTAATAGTCACCTGCTTTAAAAAAAAAAATGAAAGTGGTAAGTGTGTTTAATCAAACATCCCACTATGTTCCTGGATACATACGTTTACAATTACATTTCAAATATTTTTTTAAAAGTGTTGTCAAGTTAAATCACAATAATGGTCTGTTATATGTATTTAATAATTCAGAATAACTTCAACTTGAAAATAATAAAAAATGCTAGGGAACATTGCAAACCAATACTTTTTGGGCATGCAGATGTACAAATAAATCATATTTAAAGCAGCTCATGGTCCATTGATTCTTAGTAATCCCTGCTTTCTTTCTTTTTTTACAGTTGACATATTGGGGTCTCTCCCTAAATATCTTACTAATATAATATATTAAACCATTGCAGTGTTGTCACTATTCTACTGTTTTTCAAGAAAAAGCAGTAAAGTAGACCCTTAAGTCATGGTTCCAACCCTGTTTTGCTAAAAATGTTCTCTCTCTCCCTCTCCCTCCCTCCCTCCCTCCCTCCCCCCCATATATATATATATATATATATATATATATATATATATATATATATATATATATATATATATATATATATATATATATATATATATAGAGAGAGAGAGAGAGAGAGAGAGAGAGAGAGAGAATTTCAGTTGCTAAGCAAGACAATTGTTATGTGAGTTTTGCCTTATTTTATAACTTTTCTCGCCATAGCTGTTAAGTGAATCACTGCAGTTGTTAAGTGAGTATGGCTTCCCCATTGACTTTGTTTGTCAGAAGCTAGCAAAAGGTGATCACATGACCCTGGAACACTGCAAATACACAAATAGATGTCAGTTGCCAAATGTCTGAATTTTGATCATGTGAATATGGGATGTTGCAAGAGTTGTTAAGTATGGAAAAGGTCATCAGCCACATTTTTCAGTGCTGTTGTAACTTCTAATGGTCAGTAAATGAATGGTTATTAGTCAAGGATTACCTGTATTATCTTCGGTTTGCCTAATATGTTAAATAAACTAAGCTCATTGTAGTAGCTCAGCTGGGTGTAGAATGTATGATAGGTGAATATAGTAAGCCTGTAGAAATTCAGCCATCTTTAGTTTCTTTTTCTCTTCTTAAAATCAAAATGTTGGAAAAGGTGCAGTAATAACCACAATTCAAGATGCAACTGATATTTTAATGGGTTGAATATTTCCTGCAGATAACCCTGGCAGGGAACTGATTTATCATCATATATTTTCAATTTTGTTTCTTGATTCTGGAAATGACTTTTTCCTTCCTTTGCTTATTGGAAAAAAAAAAAGGAAAATACAGTTCAAAATATATCGGTAGACTCTAAGTTCAACAATTCCAGTATTCTCCAATGAAGTACTTTCCTAATATTTTGGAATTATGACTGCCATGGAGTTTATAATTCTGGGAATTTCCAGTCTTGGATTGTGAAAATTTACATGTAATATTGAATTAGATTTTATCTTAGACATATCTCATGTAATGTTTTAAATTACACTATTCTTTCAAACACTAGGTATTTGCATTCTAATAATGTTCACTTAGCAATATAATTTCCTTCTTGCTGCAAGATATTTACCATTAATGAACTTCAGATCCAATTACTTTCCTTTCCAATTAGAGGCATTTCAAAAGAAACTGTCTCATCTTCAATTTAAGAAATATATTGGAAGATATTAGCTTTCTCTTTAAACATCTTCAGATGTGGGAAATAGAATTAAGATTGGAATAATGGCAGGGAGAAGAAGCTAGCTGGTGAAGGTTCACTGAATTCAAAATATGGTCCACGCTCTCCATCTCAGAAATCTTTTTAATTGTGCAAAGTAAACATAAATTATTGGTAATTGCATTTGGGAACAAAAAAATAAAGATACATGGAGGACCTTAAACCTTCCTAATAAAATTGGATATTCCAGAAAAAGTGGACCAAATTCAGTAGTTCTTCCTATTTTCATGCCCAGGAGCTATGCTGCTTAGGAGGTTTATGCAGAATTCTGGATTCAAAGGCAGATTCATCTGCAACACCTGAAAGCTGCCTTTTTCTAGGATTTTTTTTTGTTTCGCCATACATTTCAAAACACCTCTTTATCTTTGGGATCTGAAACATGGCATAACCCTAGACATTTTTCTGTCCCTCTGTGAATGAAGTTAAGTGTGATTTTGAAAAAGAGTACCACCTAGTTAAGTGTTTAGAAGCAGTTAGACAGAATACATCGAAGTTTACAAAAGACGTACTTTGGTAGCCAAAAAGTGATGGAAAGAAGAAGCTTCTTCATTGTTATTAGAAATATCTTGATATCTTGCCCTCTGCCAGAAATATTTTAATAAAGAACAGCTGCATCTATACGCAGTCTTCACTTAATGATCATAATTATTAATTGGATACAAATTTTCCAATGCTAAGTGAAGGGGTCATTAGGTGAAAAACACATGACCTCACCGCTTAGCAAAGGCCATTCTGGTAATCCTAGTAGCAGGACCATCCTGTCAATAGGCAAGGATCCCACATGTCTCCTGCCTACTGTGTTTGCCTCGGCTTAAACTTCATGCTATGCCCCAAACCAAGAATAACACATAGCAACTTTTCCAAATTGAATTCTTTATTGTTCCAGACACATAGCCAAAATCTAGCCACGCTGAAGACTATTATGTGCAGCTACAATATATTCTGTGAAGACTATTATGTGCAGCTGCAATATATTCTGTGAACTATTAGGGAAGCTCTGTCTCTTTCTCTCACACATAATTTCTGTACTTAGTTGTCTTTTACTCCTCTGGCATGTACCCCTGGTGATCCACCTTCTCACCACATATCATCATACCTCACCTGTTCTGACCTCCCTCTGTACGGTGAGTCACACCGACACAAAGTTACTGTTAGCCACACTTTATTCACAGTAATTACTCACAGACAAGACTTTGGCAGCAACCCAGACTCCCACAGATAAGAGATGCACACAAGAGCTTCTCCAGCTTAGTAAATTGGTTGTGTCCTACAAAAGGTCTCCTCCCAAAGTCTCTTCTTATATACTCTCTTGCACCAGTTGCGTCCCTACCTGAACCGGGAGGCACTCGCAACAGTCATTCACGCCCTCGTGACCTCAAGACTGGACTACTGCAATGCGCTCTACATGGGGCAGCCCTTGAAGAGCATTCGGAGACTTCAACTTGTCCAGAATGCAGCTGCGCGAGCGATTGTAGGTGTACCTCGATACACCCACGTTACACCTATCCTACGTGAGCTGCACTGGCTTCCAATCGGTCTCCGGATACGCTTCAAGGTCCTAGTTATTACTTATAAAGCCCTTCATGGTATTGGACCTGGGTACTTGAGAGACTGCCTGCTGCCAATTACCTCCCAAAGACCCATTAGATCTCACAGGGTCGGCCTCCTCCGGGTTCCATCCACCAGCCAATGCCATCTGGCTACGACCTGGGGGAGGGCCTTCTCTGTTGCAGCTCCAGCCCTTTGGAACGAACTCCCCATGGAGATTCGGACCCTCACCTCTCTCCTGGCTTTCCGAAAAGCCGTTAAGACCTGGCTGTGCCGGCAGGCCTGGGGTTGATGCCCTTCCCCTCTCGACAGGTGTGGTTGTTGGTTATTTTAAATGTCTATTTTGTATTGCATGTTCCCCTTCCCGTTGGATTTGTTCGCCACCCTGAGTCCCTTTTAGGGAATAGGGCGGCATATAAATAAAATGAAACTTCAAACTTCTTGGGAGGAGCCAAATCACAACCACCTGGGCCTGATTATCTCCTATGTCTCTGTAATTGCTGCCTGCGCTTCTCTGCCCTTCTTTGCCTGGCATCCGGGACCAACTCCCTTTGCTCCTCCCCACTGCTCCAGGGCCTGACATCAGGGACAAACTCCCTTTGGCTTTCACCGCTGCTCCATGCCTCAGGTGCCTCCTGGTGGCCATCCAGCCTCTCTTGTCCCTGCTTGGAGTCTGAACCCAGGGTCCTCCACATCTTCCAGAGCCGACTCATAGGGTCCCTCGCTATCAGAGTCTGTTGGCAGCTCCAACGGCTCCTGCTGGCCACAATACTCACCTATCTTCCTCCCACCCCTTCCCTGTTAGCTGACTAATATCCCACTGCTGCCCTGTTTTCACCATCTTATTCCTCCCTCTGCTGATAAGGCATATCCATCCAAGGCAGCCACTATCTTCATAGTGCCTCAGCAATTGTGCCTTGTCTTCAATGGAAGGAAGAAGATGGTGAAGGTCTGCAGGGGGCAGCAGGGGCAACTGAGGGTTGGGTGGCACCAGTACAGGATAGCAGGAACAGCAGAAGGCAGGGTGACAGGGCAAGTGGTAGAATGCAGAGCAGAGAGATGAGGGGTAGAGGGGTGGGTGTAGAGTTGAAGTGCAAATAGGGTTCTTAATGTGGGCAGGCTGTCAAATGCTTGGATTTTGATCATGTGATCATGGGAGCAGATACAACTGCTTTAACTTTGAGGATTGAACTTAATCATTTATTCAATGCTATTTTAAAATTTGGATAGTTACTGAATGAATGGTCATTCATACAGAGAACTTATCTATATATTTTCTGAAAACACTGAAACATTAGTTAATTTGTTCCTTTGTTTTATTTGGGTTCTATTTGAGTTAACAATATCAATAGTGACTATGAAATCACACATTTTGTCTTAGTTAAAAGAGAAAACGTACTTTGAGAGAAGAGTAGAAGAATAAAAATAACTCATTGGCTCAGCTTGTCTTTCTCTGTCCTAATATTTCTTTATGTATGTAATTTTGAAAAGATCAAGATTTTTAAAATGAAGTTAAGACCAGGAAGTCCAAGTAATTAAATTCTTAGCTATTGAGTGTTAACCAAATTAATTAGGAAGTGCTATACACTAATGATGAAATGAAATCATGATTAATTATCAATTATATCACTAAATCCATTGTTCATTGTAATAATTCTGAAAGGCTTCAGGTGCTATAGATTTTACTGATTTATTACAATAAGAAATAGGATTCTGAGATCAGATTCTTTTCAACCCATGTGTGTGTGTGTGTGTGTGTGCGCGCGTGTGTGCACATGTACAGATACATATATGTACATTATATAAACCTTCTCAATGCCTCTGTGACACCATGCCTCAGCCAGTTGTGCCTTGTCTTCAATACACACACACACACACACACACACACACACACGCACACACAAAGTAGTACACATGATTTGATTCTACAAATGTTTGCATATGTTTTAACCAAAATAGCAGTTAAGGTGGATAATCTAAGAAATACCTTATGTTTCCACAGATGTTTCCATTTGTATTAGAATTCACTGGATTTTTCATTACCTTCAGCTGTTTCTTCTATTTTCCAAGGTATTTGGAAGCCTCCACAGAGTGAAATGAAGAATGAATTTGTGGGAACACAAAGGATCTTTGAACTAGAATCAAAACCGATTGTGCCTGTGGGTAATAAAAAGCTGGTAACCAGACATTACTCAGAAGCTTTGTATCTGTTTGTACTGTGGCTATTTGTCTCCCAATTACATTGTGACACTGTCCAGGTGCATTTCTCCTGGAAATACAAATGTGTTTGTAGCTAGGTCACTGCAACCTATCCAGAGGGATGAGTGGATTGTGATGTTGTCACAAGTGACCCTTCTGAATCCTTTCTTCAAAGCATCGTGGCAACTGCAATCTTCCAAAGACTCAGCACTCTTTGAGCGAGTTGGATAGCACTTTGAAAAGCACTTGAAAAAGATATTACATAAAGTATGCTAGTGTATAAATGAAGCAAGCATTAAATCAGAGGCATCATTTGGAAAGTTTACAAGGCTATGTTGTGCAGACAACATTTCCACTGGGATCACCAGCTGGGCATGTTCATCTATCTGTAGATAATTGAACAGCCATTGAAGCAGCTATACAAGTAGATCTGGCTGCTTTAACCCTTCAGGGAGAGTTGCTTTTCTCAAGCTAATGTATTTCATGATGCCCATCATGATTTCTCGAGCTAATGTATTTCATGATGCCCATCTTTCAGGGGTCCCCCCCCAAACAACTGTACTTGCATATCCATCCTGTCAATCTTGTGAGGTAGTCCAGACAAGTAGCAGTCCAGATGAACTCATTCTACTTTATTGTAAGGGTACATTAACAGGATCTTGCAAGTCTGAAGGAATATCTCTTCTCCATCAACTTTATATCCCAAGAAACTGGGTATGAGATGTTTGCCATAGCCACATTTCTGCTAAAGGCTACGCTGCCTCTTTTCTGACTGTTGCCCTGACTACAGCTCTTCCCTCTGTTTCCAAGGATCATTCTCACATGCCACATCCAGAATAATAATTTCCTCTTCACTTCAGCACTGATCCCAGCAGAAATACTTTCAGTTTGTGCGCGCACGCACACAAACACACACACAACCTCAGAAGTTCCTTAAAGTGGGCTGAATCTTTAGAAGAATTGCTTAATATTTTGAGAGTAGATTAGAAATGTTTCATTCATTACTGCCCCCTCGAGCAAATTGTCCCTCTGCCTGTTTTATTTAGATGTAACCATGCAAGATTAAGAAAGTTGGTGTACAGATAGCAATTCTTTATCCAAAATGTTTTTATTTCTTAAATAAATGTATGGTAATGTTTTCATAAAATTCAGCCCTAAATTTAGATTTTGCAACTCTACATATATCAGAGAACAAAACGAAAAGATAATTATATTAAAATATATGGAAAGAAAATAACCATTTTATAAATCTTTCAAAATCTCTTCAATGTTGACTTCATGAACTTGAAGCTGACATTCTTGTACATAATTCTGTAGCACCGATAGATGTATTGTACACAGACATATAGGATGGCATACTTATATTTGCTAAAAGAATGCTTTTCAAATTTGTTGTACCATTAATTTTTAATTTTAAAGAAAAGAATTTTAAATAATCTTTATATTTTTTCATCAAATAGATTCATGGGCATATTCTGCAAGCATGTTATCCACTGATATTTAGGCAATAGGGAAAATATGGAATGAATAAATAATATCCAGTTATTACCTTCCTACTAGAACTTACACTGCTGGTAAAGTGCCTAATTAATTTTTATTAACTGAAAATAACTAGAAAAAGGAGGTCCGGACTTTTCCATTTTTTATTGCCAC
This sequence comes from Thamnophis elegans, assembly GCF_009769535.1. Taxonomy (NCBI): domain Eukaryota; kingdom Metazoa; phylum Chordata; class Lepidosauria; order Squamata; family Natricidae; genus Thamnophis; species Thamnophis elegans. The sequence continues at coordinate 40,808,371 of NC_045551.1, forward strand.
AATCGAGGTTGCCAGAGTCATTGCCAGAGATGAGATTTTAGTTTTGTAAAGATGGCAATTATCTATGATACTGTGTACAATAAAATTTCTAATATGACAGTTGCATACTCTAGGCACCATTGCAGAAAACAAATATTTATGAACACATTTTATTTTTCAACAAGCTTAATAGATGCAAGATGGTAGATCTCCAATTTTGTAAAAATGATTGATTTGACTGTTTTCACAATATACAATTTGCTCAGTAGAGGAGAATATAAAAATTGTACTCTAATTTTGTTGTTAAATACTTTTTACTAAAAACTAGGAGATTTACAGTGATGTAACGATGCTTCTACCTTGCATACCTGTAAATGTTGGCATTTCACTGAAAATGGATGGTTGATTGTTATTCAACATCAGTTTTAATTCAAGAGAGGGGAGATGGAAAATTCCATCTGAACATTTGATTTGAAGTTTATCAGCACTTTTTTTTTTATAAACCCATAGGAGGGATGGGTGATCAATATTCTAAACAGCTGTTTAAACATTACCATCAGGCAATGGAGATACAGATCTATAAAACAGAGAGCTACAAGAATTATTCAGTAATAACTTTATTCAATTTCAGAGATTTATCAAATATATATTGTTGAAATCAGCTACTAGTTTGATTGTGTTCTACTGCTTGCATCTGCATTATATTGAATTCCAATAGGACATGGTCATTCTCCCCTCAGGTTCCTGCAACTTCAAACCCCTCTATTGTGTCTTCTCTGTTAGTAAGAATTAAATCCAATATAGCTGACCCTGCCCCTAGTTCCTTCCTATACTTTTTGAATGGTAGGTTGCCGGGTAGGTTTGTGAGGAACTCGTTTGATCTCCCACTTGATGCAGAGTTTGTCTCTAGTTGATATCAGGGTAGTTAAAGTCCTCCATTACTACTGTGACAGTGGTGGGCTCCAAATTTTTTAACAACCGGTTCTGTGCCCTAATGACTGGCTAGGTGGACACAGTTGGGTGGGTCATGTGACTGAGTGGGCATGACCAACTCTATGTCACTTGTGTGGGTTGTACCTGTATGGGACAGGAAGGGTTGGGGAGGGAATCCAGGGGTCTCCAGTAAGGGGGAGGGCAGGAGGAAAGAAAGATCCAACCTGTTTGTGGGTGTGGGTATGAGAAAGAGACTGTGTCAAGCTAGACTGGGAAAGCTGGCTACAAGAGGAAGAGAAGCTGGGTAAGCTGTTTTTGGGGCGTTTTGGGGGCCATTTTCAGGGCTGATTTTGGCCACAGGCCGAAAATGGTCTGGAAATGGCTCCCAAATGGCCTGTTTTTTGGGCATTTTCAGGCCATTTTTTGGGCTGATTTTGTCCAGGAAAATGGCCTAAAAATGCCTGAAAAATGGGCTGGACTGGGGCCAGCCGGTGGTCTAACTTGCTGGTTCTCTGAACCACGCAGAATGGGAACAACTGGTTAATGTGAAACCGTTCCGAACTGGCAACAGCTCACCTCTGTACTCTGATGAATTTCCTGCATACATTTGTTAACTGATTAGCAAAAAGTTCATCTATTTCTTCTGCTTGGTTAGGTGGCCTGTAGTATACATCTATGGCAATGTCATTCTTTTTTCCTTTTATGTTAAGCCTCTTTTTTTCCTTTTATATTAATTCATATGCATTCTAGGAGGCTTTCGTCCATGGTTTTATACATTTCTGTAGAGGTATAGTGATTTCTTATATATAATGTAACTGAACCACCTCTTTTGTAAGGCTTGTTTTTTCCCCAATAATTTATATCCTTCCAGTACATTCCAGTCATGAGTTTCATCCCACTATGTTTCAGTAATCACAGCTATATTAAATCTGCCCTGGTGTATTAGGTTCTTTAAGTTCATTCTGTTTGATCCTCAAACTTTGAGTGTTAGAATAGGCATCTGAATCTTTTATGGCTGACCCTCTGTATGCTTCTTACATCCCCTGCTTTGAATTGAAGTTTTTCTTTCTTCCTTACTTCCCTACCTTGTTTGATTGGTTGTCTTGAGGTTTATGCTTGGGATTAGGTCCTAAAATTCCTAAAGATTGCCCCCACCCCTAGTTTTATTTTAAAAACTTTCAGATAACTTGAGCCAGTCACTTTCCAATTTCATTCTTCCCAGTTCTTGTGAGGGACAGCCCATCCCTTTCCAGAATCCCTTCATGTGAGTAATGCAGACTGTGGTCTAGGAATTTGAAGTTTTCTTGGCTGCACCCTCCCTTAAAACCAGTGGTTTATTTCTAAAATCCTTTGCTCCTTCACTGGATGTTGACCTTTAGTTGGAAGTACAGATGAAAATACCACTTGTACTCTTAACTCCTTAATTTTTTGCCAAGCTGCTCACACCTGTAGTATCACAAATTTTAGGTGATTCACCTGAATGGCAGATTCATGGTTAATTAAACAGTATTTAGAACTAAGTCTACCTAGTTCTTGCCCAGTAAATATCTGGTGTCAGGGCAGAAGGGGAAAGACCTTTCCATCTTCCACAAGCTTTTTAAATGACTATTATTCTGGGCTTTTTCAAAGAGTTTATGCTGGTTTACTGAAGTTTTTAGGATTGGCCCTGTGATCCCACAATGTTTCATGGTTAGATCCCAATATTAAGGAAAAACTTCACTACAAACTCTACAATATTACTATAGTAAGCAAAAAAGAAATATCTCTTTTCATCTGCCTATATCCCACTCCCTACCCAAAATGATGGCTTTTTCTGTAGATTAAAAATTGGAACAAAATGTGGCCAAAATAATAAATTAGCTCCCAAGTCCCAGAAGTAAAGCTATACTGAATGAGAAACCCATTTAATTTGGCATTGTGCTCTCCAGTGACCAGTTAGATCCCATTGGGACTTCCCCAAGCTTTAGCACAATATTTTCATTTTTATAGGATTCAATATCTACTGTATTTTGTTAGGATTATACACAATATTATTTTTACTGTTCTGGAACCTTATAGTTCCTTTGTTTTTCAACTGCCTTCTATAATATTTATTTATATCTTTCATATTTTATGCCTACTTATATACAGCCTAAAGTCGCTCTGTAAGGGAGAAGGTAGTTTTTAAATGTGATAAACAAACAAACAAACAAACAAACAAACAAACAAACAAATGTTCTGTAATAATGACTAATCTCAGATGGATACCGATTCAGTCAATGGTTATATAAGCAGCAAGCTTTCTTGGGATTAATACAAATATTGGCATTCTCTAACCATTACAAGTAGTTAGAAAAAAATAAACAATGTCTTTGCTATAATAGATTAGGGGATAGATTGGTTGTAAATGGAAAATAGATCAGTGACTGAAAGTCATTTAACCCCATCTCCTTCATTTTAATACATTTTACTAAATGACTACAAACGATTAACTGCAGATAGAACAAGTATTAGTGTGTGGGAATTGCTTTAGGGGAGCCTAGTGGTGATATTTAGCCTTGGAATCTTTCTTTGAATTGTCAGTTTCTGCAGACTAGGCTGTGGGCCTTAAATTGACTAATGTCTCTAAGTGCTGTATATGAGTAGCCGCACTGAGCACTCATGGAAGTACCATGGCAGGATACAAATGAAATAAATAATACCATTTCAAATATATTTAACTATTCTGGAAAGGATTTAATAATAATTCCAGGGCTCTTGGTACAGAGTTTTAAGAAGTAACAAGTTTACATTCCAATGGAAGAAGTGAGGATGTAGAATTCATTCAAGTATTGGATGGATTTTTCATTTGTTTCTTTCATTTTCATTTGTTATTCTTAATTATAAAAACATTAAAACATTAAAATGCAATTGCAATCCAACAGTGCTTATCAAGCGTTTAACAGGCAATCATAAGACAATATCTTTGCCAGATGGGTTTAAAAGTTACTAACAAAAGATAAAATACTATATTTAGTATGAAGTTGGCAGATGCATTTTTAATGTGATGTATGTATTCAGATGATCATAAGGAATACTTAACATGATATCACTTGAAAATTCTGAAAGGTCCATATATTCATTTGTTGAAACTAAAACTAAAGCTAACAATGCTTTGTTAGCAGCTTTGTTACAATGCCAATTTTTGGATTCAAATGAATATATGAATATGACCTTTAAAGCTGTAATTCTAGTATTTTTTTTCATATGCAATTTCCCAGATATTGGGGCCTCTTTTTATATCATATAGGTTGCATGAAAAGGAGGGTTACCTTAATTTCAATACTGATTTTTAAATATTAAATGAAAAATTATATAAAATATTAATATCCTATTTTTAAATACTTGATTTACATATTTGATATCCTATTTCTGATTGTATACATTATACTGTATGATCTGTTGTATTGTTGAATTGTGTTGTATTTTTATTCTGGCTTTTGTTTTCCTCTGAATTTTATTCTGTTTTATTGTCCTTGGTGTTTGTGAACTTTTGTCTTTTGACAAATTGAAAATATAATAAACATAAATATATCTAAGGGTGGCTCCCTTGCCTTTATTGCTCTTCTGAGACATAGGTACCACAGATTCTGTTTAGATACCTTTTAATATTGAAAAATGAGAAATAGGAGAAAAGAAATAAGGGGATGACAGATGTCTCAGATGACATAATCTAATTTATTTTTGCAAGTAAGATCATTGCAGAGGGGATATTCTAAAACACATGAAAAATATAAGAGGAAATATGTCAGTGTAGGAACAAGAGGAGAGAAAACCATGAAATAAAATCATACCTAAACAACATAGCAAACTGCTCCACAAAAAGTGTAAAGAACAGTGGGCCCTTTGTTCAACAAGCCCCCCCTCAAAAAAAAAAAACAATAAACTTCTACCATGTTCAAATGAACTTGTTTAAAATTGCCCCTCGGGATGTGTTGCTCAATCCAGGAAGTTTGAGAAATGGAAAGGCAAGGTATGGGAAGCAGGCATGGTCTAGACCAGTGGTCTCCAACCTTGGCAACTTTAAGACTGGTGGACTTCAACTCCACCAGCCTTAAAGTTGCCAAGGTTGGTGACCACTGGTCTAGACAACCCTGTTCCCTCCACCACACATTTATGTGATGTGTGAAGAGGGCTTCCTAGTTGTGAAATCTTAAATGTGATCTCATATTTCTGTAATATTACATTGCAAGGAGGACAATACTTCTGATAGTCATCCATAAACTCGTTTAACATGGCTAACTCTGAAGTAGGCCTGGAATATTGACTGTTCATTTGCTGCTTGCTTATTTGTTAAATTTGTTTGCCTTCTATCTTGCTATGATACTCCTCTAGGTAGCTTACAACAATAAAAAGGATGAAATGAAAACAAGTGTAAACAAAACAGAAGTAAAACAATAGAACATTAAAATAAACAATGAAAAAGAAAATGTCCCGCCTCCTATGACACACGGCACAGTGATTCCTATCATTGGATCACTGTACCAGAGGAGGTGGGACATCGCTATGTGGCTGCTTGCCATAACAAGGAGGAGGTGGGACATCGTTGCAGAGCGGCAGGAGGGGGAGGAAGGGGAATCGTAAGACAGCCCTGCATTACATTAGAACGTGAGGAGGGGGGATGGTGCGGTGCGCGCTGCGCGGCAAACTGACACAGAGGGAGGGGAAACTCACAGGGGCACTGGGCCATTCACGAGTGTCACCCAGCGGCATGGCCCCGCCCCTTTTTCTCCTCCATTTCGGGCAAATTTTTCACTGACTCGAGTATAAGCCGAGGCGGCTTTTTTCAGCCCAAAAAGTGGGCTGAAAAACTAGGCTTATACTCGAGTATATACAGTAATAGCAACAGCAATAGCACTTATATACCGCTTCACAGTGCTTTACACCGATCTCTAAGTGGTTTACAGAGTCAGCATATTGCCCCCAACAATTTGGATCCTCATGTTACCCACTTTGGAAGGATAGAAAGCTGAGTCAACGTGACCTGGTGAGATTTGAACTGCCAAACTGCAGCTAGCAGTCAGCTGAAATACCCTGCAGGACTGCACTCTAACGACTGTGCTACCTCGGCTCTATGAGTTGTTTTATTATTTTATTAGGTTTTATTTTTAAGGTGAGTTGTAGCAGCTTTGCAAAATAGGACCAGCTTGAATAGATTGCCCACCAATGGTTTCAATAAGCATAGGCTTTCTCTAATAGCTATGTGACTAACCCAAACTGCCATACTGTAGTCTTATCTGTGACATTGCTAGACAGAAAAAAGCAAAAAGTTGTATTTCTGGTCCTGATGGAGTCTGTAGAGTAGCAAGGATAATAAAGTATACTTGCTGTCTGAGCTTCTCTTAATTGTCTGAGGGCTCTCCTGCCAAGCTCTTGGAAGAGTGCTCTACAAAATTTCCCAAAGACAAAACCCCCCAAAGACAATTTGAGTATTTACTCATGAGATGTCCTCCTGCCTTTCCTAAGATGGCACTTTCCAGAGGACTCAGAGCAAAGAATTTTAGCACCCAAACCACCGCTATGAGTTCTGCAACTGTAAACACATAAACTGAGGACTTCCCTTTGTTCTCTACAATATTGCAGCCCAGGACCTCTCCATTGCTCCACTCATGTAGGGATGACAACAGGCTGTAAGACCTCCTCCTTATATTATTGCCTCTGTGCTCATTTCCTCCAATTGCCCACCAATTAATGCCCAACACTGAAATAGTTCTTCCTAATTCTCTGGTGTGCTTTGCCTTAGTACTTGCAATTCACTTCTCTTCAGCACACTGATGATATCAACTAGCTGAGTAAATGAAACATCTGCAAGGAAAAAACTAAGAACTCCATAATTCAATCCTGATCTGCATATATTATCTTATATTGGAACTCTTCTCAGTGAATCAGAAACATCTTCCTGAAACAATATCAATCACAAGCAAGTGCTTAATCTGACACACACACGCATGCACACACGCACGCACGCACACATCCTTCAATATGGTTTTCCTCACAAAAGTTTTTTTTTAATAAACAAGGTTTTAAATTAAGACTTATAACACTTTATTAAGTGCTATTTCTTACTTCTAATCTTAATACTAATAATATATTTGTTTCTATTCTCCTACATGTCTTAAACTAGACCCTGTTACTTTAATTTACAACTATTTCTATTTTATACAATTATGAATTTCTATATCTGGGTTCCTATTGCTATATTTGTAGTACTGTATTTTCCTTACCTGGTTTTGAGCTTTTTAAGTCTTTCAAATGAAATGAAATGAATTAAATCAATCTTTAATACAGTTAGTCCTTAATTTATGATCACAAATGAGACCCAAATCTATGTTGCTAAATGAGAAATTTGTTAAGTGAGTTTTGCCGCATTTGTTAAGTGAATCACTGTAGTTGTTCAGTTAGTAACCTGGCTGTTAAGTGAATCTGGTTTCTTCATTCATTTAGCTTGTCAGAAGGTTGCAAAAGCTGATCACATGACCCAGGAATACTGCAACCGTCATAAATGTGAATCAGTTGTCAAGCATATGAATGTTAATCACATGACTGTGGAGAGGCTGCAATGCTCATAAGTGTGAAAAATGGTCATATGTCAACTTTTTTCAATGCTGTTGTAACTTTGAATGGTCATTGTGGAGGGCTACCTGTATGCATAGTCATAGACCACTATAAATCTTACTTATTTCCTCAGATCTTCAGCTCTTGTAGTCAACCTCAGACCATTTGTCAAATTTTTTCAGTTCTCTACAAACTTGTGAATGGGTCTTTCTTCTCCCTTCTGTATATTTTTTGTTGATATATTTTAAAATGATATCTAGTGAAAAATATGTGATTTAATGTTCAAAATTCTATGAATGGTATTATTTATATATCTTTCTAATACTTTTAAGATTCTTTACATTTACCGGTACATGTGGTAATATGTTCATTCTCTTTTATGGCATTGCCAACATTTGTTACTGTGCAATTCTGGAATAATTTCTATCCTGGAAATTATTAATGGAGTGGCATTTCACAATCAGTCTGCTTTTCCCCAAACTTGCTTTCATTGTGCTTCCCATAAGTATTCAGGTATATATGTCCAAATGCCCCCTTTTAAACATCTCATTCAGGAAAGAAACAACTGAAGCTGTGGTGTAGTAAGTTTCCTCAGAGAACAAAGCAACAGTTTTTATAAAAATTTTAAATATGTAAATGTATGTGTTTAAATGTATACTGTATACATGTCATAGATATCAGGTGTCCCCAAATTCTTCAACTTACTGACTTCATTAACTGCTAGATTGATCATCAACTCCTAAGCATTTATTATATGGAAACAATTTAATAAATACTTTAATTAAAAGTATTATTAATGCTAATAATAATAATAATAATAATAATAATAATAATAATGGATAGTCCTATCAAACCTTGGGGGTCAATATTGGGGACTGTCACTGCTTTGAGGATCCCTGATCTATGTGATCAAGACACAGTTCAGTAAAGCAAACTATATTTTTATTCATACATATTAGCCTTGTTCTCACCATATGTTTAACCAGCTGCTAAATCAATGAAATCCCTTTGCCATATGTTCTGGAAGCACACAATTAACGTAATCAAAAGTCATTACTTTATAATACATCCTTTTTTCAGGATGTTTGTGGTTTCCTATGAGGTCCTGTGGTGAAAGACAACTGAAAATCTGTATTACTTCCTTACCTATTTTGGATTTCTGGATTTCTCTTGTGCTTATTCTCAAACAGATCAGACCACATTTTCCTTTTGCTAATAGACAGATGCAAAATGGGAATTTAGTCATCTTTCTTCACCATCTTGCCATCTTCATCAACCAGTGGACTGGCCATTTCTTTCATTTGAGTGAATATTAACTCCCAGTTACTGCCTAGGCTTGTCCTTGCAGTTTATTAGAACAAATTTTCAGAAGTAACTTTAGTTTGCCATTACTTTATTCCTAGGGCTGAGACAGAATGCTCAAGGTCTCCCAGCTGGGTTAGTGCCTAAAGTGGGACTAAAATTCTAATCTCCTAATTTCTAGTCACTTCTAATTTATGAACAAACCCATCAGGAAGAGATTCAGAAGTCCATCTGCATTTAGAAGACAAAGACCACTTTTTTGAAGACAGCAAAGTCCACATTTTGGACCCAAGGGGAGAGAGGACCCAAGGGGAGAGAGCTGAAGAAGCTTCTTGGAGGAGAAGAGCTGAAGAAGCTTCTTGGATGAGAAGCAAAACGTCTTCAAAGAAAAACAAGAAGTCCAGTTCCCTCTTGAAAAAGCACCTTTGGGACAACTATCCCTTTTGTTTCATGCTCCACCGCTACCTTCAGTTTGGGATGACCAGGAAAAAAGTGCCATTATAGGTTATGACACCTTCTTCTCAGAAGCTAACTTTAATTGATTACACTTAAGACCTGCAGGCATCCTAATTAACTGACTCACCATACCAGTTAAACAGCAGTTCTTCTGATAAGTGTCATTAGGTTTATTACAGTTCCCTCAGAAATGCTCTTATTAAGATGGCTTCCCAATTTATTGCAGTATCATGTATTTTTAAGGAGCAAGAGAAATGATCACAACCAAGCTGGCTTGAAACAGTTTGTAATAAATAGATATTTTAAAAGATAGAATGAATGTGATATTGGACTAGCAACTGGAGAACAAGTAACCCTGGGTTCAGAGGAAATGCATATAAGTTAGAAAGGACAAGACACCATTCTAGCCCATTAGGGTCAACTTGGTTAAGTACTTGTGGTTCTTCTGATTTCCAGCATCAGTTTTCCCAACTCTATTTGGGGTTGCTAAGGACTAAAATTGGAACCTTCAAAAGATGTATTCAAAGCATTCCCTTTACCACTGAGCAATGGTTTTCCTCCAAGGAATGGAACATTCAACAAAACACACCAGCATTTCAGATTCACATTCTTCTTTCTTTCTTCACATGATTTTTTTCAGTTGTTTTATTATAAAGTTACCAGTGTATTTTTTGAATGATAGAGCAATGCGTTCTAAATAAAGATTAGTAATCTTAGTGTCTGAAGATTGCTGTTGTTAGTTGCAAAGTCAGGTCCGACCCATTGTGACCACATAGACAACGTTCCTCCAGGCCTCCCTGTCCTCTACCATCCTCTTGAATCCATTTAAGCTCATGCCTACTGCTTTGGTGACTCCATCCAACCACTCATTATCTGTCGTCCCCTTCTTCTTTTGCCCTCAATCTTTCCCAGCATTAGGCTGTTCTCCAGTAAGTCCTTCTTTCTCATTAGGTGGCCAAAGTATTTGAGTTTCACCTTCAGGGTCTGGCATTCTAAAGAGCAGTCAAGGTTGATCTCCTCTAGGACTGACCAGTTTGATTGCCTTGTAGTCCATCTTGTCTGAAGATTAGAGAAGCTAATATAAAGCTAAGGAACATCACATTTTAAAGTAAGTTTCTTCTCAGATTCATTCTAGGAAATATTGCCTTTTTTTAGTTTGGGAAAGGAAGAGCCATGGTGGTGCAGTGGTTAGAATGCAGTATTACAGGATAACGCCACCCACAGCCAGGAGTTCAAGATTGATTCAGCCTTCCATTCTTCCAAAGTCGGTAAAATGAGAAGTCACATTGTTGGGGAAAATATGCTGATGTTGTAAACTGCTCAGAGGGTGCTATAGAGCACTATGGAGCAGTATATACTGTAAGTCTTACTGCTATTGCCATTATCAAAGGAGACTGTACTGTAGAGAATAAGCCTCACTTCAATCCTCTTTGGCTCTGTTGTTCTTGGGTTGCTTCCACTGTCTTAATTAGTAACATCTCCAGCTCCATCCTTGCCTGATGTTAGATAATCACATTGGCAGTGTGGTATTTTTGAGTGCAAAGGAGTTCAACAGGAATTTCAACAACTGAAAGTAATCACCGAGAACAAAGAGGATTTTTGCAAGATATCCTGAAATGTCATTGAAAAGCTGAGAAAACTTTTAACATTGCCAGAATTTTTTCTAAAATACATTAATACATAATTAAAATTGAATAGTCTATACTTATATAACAGTTTTAGGATCAATTTATAGCTTTACTTTTAAAAAAAAAATAGAATTATACAGTATGATAGGGACATTTAGAATCATCATATCCAACTCAGTTAAGGAATCCAAATTAGAACAGATGTCTGTACAAATCCACCAAAGAGAATTCTACTATTCCTTTGGTAATTGTTTCAACTGTTAAAATGTTCTTATTTCACCTAACATTCATTACTTTGTTGACTTCTTTATTTCATGTCATGTACTTTTGCATGATATAGATAACTTTCTTCTACTGACTAGCTTGACTTTAATTTAGATATTTGAAGAGTGTATGTCCTAGTGCTATTTTTTCTCGCTTCTTCTCAAAGCTAAAATTCCTAGATGTTTCAAGTTTCATTTTATAATATTTTGTTTCTAGTTCATGATTATCCTTCTTGACTTGAACTCACCTTCACAGGAATACTAATTTCAAAATAAATTGCATCTATTTTTAGGGACACAAAGAAATAACTTGTAACGCCCTGATAATACATTTGCTTGGTTTTAGTACTGACTGCTGAAACAATATATTTGTGGAAGGTTGTTTTTTTAATTAATATTAATTTCTTCCACAATGTGAATCCAGAAAGTGAGTTTTGTGTAGTTTTGTAGTTATGTAACAATTCAAATCAATTTAAGTTTACTCTTTGGGGATTACTGTTGATGAAATTTATCAGTTATTTTTGCCTCTAAAGTCTTAAAAAGTGTGAAGCAATCCCCAGATCATATATTAATATAACATTAATGTAATACATATTAATATATTGGATCAAAGGTTGAAATATTTTCAAATAGTGCATAAAGTTTAAATAAATGCATAATTTCCCCTTAAATCAAGTGAAACTGAATTCAATTAGTTTGTGTTTACATGTCTGTTTACAGAATAACAGTAATGCTTAATGGGGAAATTTATGCAAATTAATAAACAAAAGTATTGAGTAATAAGTATAAATGTGTATGATGTTCTGTTTTCAACCCCTGAATGTACAGTCAAAGAGCTTTTATAGATTTATGACTGCAGGAATCCTCCTCTGTACATTCTTATATTTATGATTACCTTTTATCAACTTTATGCTCACAGATTTTGTGGCTCTATAAAACAGGGAAAAGCTGAAGTAAGATCATAAGGACAGTCACTGTTTCACTTAGCAATTGTTTCATTTAATGACTGAATTGCTGTTGACAATTGTAGTCACTAAATGATGACTACATGTACTATGGGATGGTAAATTTTATTTTCAAGATTTATATAGGCATATGCGCATTTTCCCTTTAAACCTGAAACATATTTAATGGTGGGGGTAATTACATGGAAGGTGCATATTAAGGTGGTTTGGTTGCACAGAAAGAATAATGATAATATATAAAAACAAATATATGAAGAAGGGGAGGAACAGGAAGGCCAAGAAAGTACTACTTTATCTTGAAAGGGCTCTTACTCAAGGAGCCCTTCAAATGATCATATGAGCACTTACCGTGATATCACTTTTGAAATAAATTGTGAAATGTTCATATGTTCAAAACAGACCTATGAAATAAATAAGTACAATCATGCGTAGAATACTTCATTAGATCTCTGACTGCCACGTTTTAGATATAAATGAAAGTCTGACTATTGATATTGACCTTTAAACAAGCCATTCTAATATTTGTTTCATATACAGTTTTCCAAATATTGGGTGCTCACTTCACATTATTTCATGAAAACAAGGGTTAGCTTAATTTCCATCCTTGTTTTATTCAATTCCTTATCTCTTTACTTTTTATAATATTTAGTCATTAGAATTCAGATCTAAATTATTTTTAATATTTAGAATTATGATTTCTAGAGTGTTGTACACATTTCAAATACTTATCTAGGATGTGAAATTATAAAACAGAAGCAAACAAGAATCTGAAAAGAAAGATCAAAGAAAAACACAAGCCAGAGATTAAGTAGAGAGGAAAACTCAAATAAGACAAGGTTGCCATCACTTCTAGGCAACCAAAGATGAAAGATTTATTCCAGCCTAAGGATACCGCATGTATGTCTCCCTCTCATTCTAAACTCCATTAATACATTTTATTCCCATTAGATTGGGCAATGGATGAGGATGAGGCTTTAATTGGAGAGAGAGGAAGAATGTTGTCTATACTAGGCATAACTGAAATGGAAAGTGGTATTTGGTTGTTAAGAATCGCCTTTTAAAAGCTCAAACAGTCATTGCTACTGTATATTTGATCAGCTTCTGAATTCCAATTTAAAAAATAGATTAATTAAAGACTTTAATAGCAAATTATACTTCCAAACCAGTTATGTAATCAAATAGCAATGCATATAAATATGAATATAATATAAATATAAATATAACAAACAAACAAACAAACAAATATATTTCAACACTTACCTCTAACCCATGGACTGCATGGAGTATACCAAAAAAGAGTAAAAAACAATTCAGTTAAGGAATCCACTAAGGAGAAATTAATTTTGCAGACAGGCAAACACTACACTCTTCCACAACTCATTCATTGTAAAGTATGGTCTAATGAGTTTACGAAAATCTTCTGACTTCTTAGCAGACATGGATCTAAAAGGATAATACTAACTTTTAGCCAGTTTATTTTTCCATTATAGCTTAAGAAAGTTTTTTCCATATGTGTTTTGTTGTATCCAACTCAGGACTGTCAAACTCCCGGCCCATGGCTGGAGACGTCTTGTGCTGGCCATGCCCATGCCTGGTTAGCGAAGGGGGGAAAAGCCCCAATACATCACATGATGCTGCCGTGACGATGTGAGTTTGACACTCCTAAAGGAAAGATATAGATGTCAGATGACTTTGGAAGATGAGGAAGATTAAGCTCAGCTGTTTGCCACTCTCCAACTTGAAATGAAGATGACTGGAAAGGATCTGCTAGTAATGATTTGATGAGATTCCTTTCTGAATTTGAGATAATAGTTTAATTTGGTCATGCAGTACAAATTCCTGATTTTTAATGCTGGTATACCCTGCCCAAAAATTAAAGAAAAAGGTGTGAGCCTCATGGGGTTGATGCATTCTTAGTAAAGAAAAATTGCGATGGCAATGTATGAAATTATATAATGCGGATAATCTCCCTCCCTGGACATGAAATTCATATATAAAGATTTTGAGTTTTATTAGTAAATGTTTATGTTCTCTCAAATGCATCCTCTTATTGCAAGTCTGACTGTTGGGTACATTTAGGAAGATTATTGGAAGAAATAATTACTTTGCACATCTGAGCCATAATTATTTTACTTGGTGATTTTAATACAAAACTAGGACAATCACTTCATGACCTCACTTGATATAGTGGATTCCAAATGATTTTTGGGGGGTAATCATCCACTTTCAAAAGATTTAAAATATATATTTTTCTATTACATTAGCAAGCTAGGTTGTATACCTTGTTAGGGAAACTGGGTTTCTATTGTCATAATCATTTTCTGATTATTAATAAATTAAAGTGTAAAAAATGTTTTGGAAAATGACATCAAAGCCACAGATGGCTATTAGATGATGTGCCAAGTTGACACCTTTCCCTATCTAGGGGTAGTCTTCTCTGAGACTTGTCTGCCTTATCATCAAATGAGTTTACTCAGAGCGAGGGGCTATCTGAATTTACTGCTCAAATTAATAAATCATTTGGATTCCTTAGCCCCAATTATTACAGTATATAATGCCAAGGTATCCCCATGTTTTTGTATGGAGTTGGGATCTGAGGCTTAAAACACATAGCATCATTAGAACAAACACAATCACAACATTGAAAAAGCATCTTCAGTTTGGTTAAAAGGACCTCAGCTGCTGTAGTTAGAACCGAATTGGGAATCTATTCAATTTGTTCTTTGTCTAAAATCAGGGCATACAATTGTTGCTACAAAACCAATGCTATGGAAACTGACAAGACTCCCAAACTGTCCTGTTAGAACAGACAAGATTTCAATTACAGACCTCTCGGTTTGTATCACTGACAAATTATATCAGGAACTGAGGTTTCCTTGTTTCTGGTCAACTGTCTCTGGAAAACAAGTTAAAAAGATTGTTGTACAAAGAATTTTGGATATTGAATTGAAAGAGAGGTAGAGCCATATGCAGTAAGTCTGGTACATTGAAATGAATAAGCCATTCTAAATATTCCTTCCACATTTCCAAATACTTGTATTTATGAGCACTAGAGATAAAAGATATAACAAATATGTTATTTGACTGTTAATTGTATAAGGGAGGAAAAGATCAGTATCTTGGACCGCATAATAAATGGCCTATTGGGATCCTTATATTAAAACCAAAATATTTCATGTATGGTCAGAATCCAGTGATTATATACTGTATAATACAGCTTTGTATTTGAACAAAAAATACAGCTGAGAACTGTATATGTAGACCTGATTTCTTTTACTTATTTCTTTAATTCTGTTTTTAAAGTAGGGTCTTATTGTTCTGTGTTTTGTATTTTGTATTCTGATATGACCCGATGGCTAATCAATAAAATATTACCCACTTACAATGAATTTGATTAGTTTTTGCTTCAAAAATTAAGTGAGAAGTTTAAAGGACAGGCGCCAAGTATGAAGTGGTATGTGAAAGTGATGGAAGTATAGAATAGAAAACAATATGAATAGAAAAGTGTGGTGAAGCATAACAAGGTGTGCTTTTTTTGCATATTGTATAACATATTGATATCCAGTTTGGTGCAGTGGTTAAAACATTAGGCTAGAAACGGCAAAACTGTGAGTTCTATTCCTGCCTTAGGCAGAAAGTCATCTGAGTGACCTCAGGCTAGGCATTTTTCATAGCCCTAGGAAGAGAGCAATGGCAAATCATTTTTTAAAAACCTTATCAAGAAAGCTTAAGGGCCTTGTTTAGGCAGTCTCTGGGAATCAGACATGATTGAAGAGAAGAAGAAAAACATTAGGAAAGAAATAGAGTGATGGGTATTATATTGTGGGACTATGACAGGGGTGTCAAACTCGTGTCGTCACAGCTTCGACACATGATGTATCAGGACATTTTCCCCCTTCACTGAACTGGGCATGGGCATGGCCATTGAATGACGCATCCAACCCACGGCTGCGAGTTTGACAGCTCTGGGCTATGAGTATCTAAAAGCTCTTTTATAACGTTAATTGCCAAACTACTTATGATTTAACATATTTTCTAAAATAATGAATGCTAGTTAATTGAAATATCATTTTGGTATTTTTTGAATATTTTAATTCCCTCCTTTTCAATTCTTTTTTGCTAGTCATGGATGAATATGTTAGAAAAAAAATCATTTTCTCCTAGACAAAATAAGAAGTATGTTTAATATGTTTCCTGTGCCATGCTGAATCCACCAGGAGCACAAATCTGGAGACAAGAAAGGAGAAGAGATTGAAAATATAATGCTAATTCTTTGTAGCTTAATTGATTTTTAGAAGCCACATTAACAATGATTTATCACATGCTTAATTATTGCAATTAATAATATTGCAACAGAGAATCCTACCCAAGATTTTTTTTAAAAATTTAAATTGCATTTCCACAGCTTCTACAACTGAGTTAGATGTGCCGTTTTGAGAGAAGGCAGAAATAATCACATAGTGATTTTTAGTGTGTGTGTGCTGATAGAATTGCACTGAAATTCATATTTTCTTATAATACAGGTGTAGTTTAATTAGTTTTTGAAATAAACAGAAAAGGAAAAAATCAGGGAAATGGCTGGTATTTTCAATTTGTTAAAGCTGTTTTGAGGATGGAAAAATATTTAAGAGGATTTTTTTTTTTTGCAAATAACTGTGTAAAAAGTACAGTAATTTATTTCTGGTATAGGAATTTGAAGAGAACAAGGGCAAACAAGAAAATCAAACTGCAAACAGGTATTACCACTGTAAAGAATTAATTAAATGATTTTTATTATGTAAATCACAGAATCATTTTTTTCATAGTTGGAAAAAAATTCTATTTGCCTGCCATCATATATATTCAAGGGATTGTTTTGACTCAGGAAAGCTGTTACCACTCACTAATTTTCAGTCAAATTGAAGAAAGGTTGAAGTGATAGTCTGGTCATTTTCTATAAATGGATTGGAGGAAATATCTTGCATGGTTCCTTCCATTTAAATACATTTTGTCTATCTTCATTTAAACATCTAAAGTTAAAGAACCATTCATTCATACATCTCTTTGGAGAATATTTCATTAGTGATGATATAGAAGAACAAGATTTGTTAATCATGTAGGACATGCAGTTGTTATATATTTAACATATTGAATGAGTGAGACTTTTGCCTTCTTAAATAAAATTTAGAATCTAAAATAAAATAAAACAAAGTAAAATGGAAAAATAGGAAGAGGGAGCATTTCTATCTGAATTATCCAAAATAGAGATAGGGTTTAAAACAATAAATCAAACTGGCAATTAATGCTTTACATAAGGGAGAAACTGATGCTTCCTGTCATGTAAAAGCTATTATTAAATATGATAAATTAAACACAAAAATACATTTTCCACTTTAAAAAATATGAAGCAAAATTATCTATAAAATTACCGATTTACCCAAAAGGGGATCTAAAATAGGCTAAGATATTTTTAAGAATGAATGAATGAATGAATGAATGAATGAATGAATGAATGGAAATAATATTCAAATTAATTTTGTTCATGAATTATAACTCTTTTGTAGTATAACTTTGGTTCTCACAGTGGGCCGAGGTGGCGCAGTGGTTAGAGTGCAGCACTGCAGGCTACTTCAGCTGACTGTTAGCTGCAGTTCGGCGGTTCAAATCTCACCGGCTCAGGGTTGACTCAGCCTTCCATCCTTCCAAGGTGGGTAAAATGAGGACCCGGATTGTTGGGGGCGATATTCTGACTCTGTAAACCGCTTAGAGAGGGCTGAAAGCCCTATGAAGCAGTATATAAGTCTAACTGCTATTGCTATTGCTATTTATTATACCAGTCTGTGAGAGGTATGAGATAGCTGAATTAATTTCATTAATTGTACCTGCTGGGATGATGAGTTACAATTGAGATAATACCATTTGTTTGTTTTTTCTTTCAGTACTGATTAGAGCCATACTGAAACCTTATGTCACTGATAGTGCCCTATTTCAGGCTTCAAACTCTCACTCACATCTGGTGAAGAATAAGTGCAGGAACCTTGTACCATTCAATTAATATATAGTTGCAAAGTGTTGATTAGTTTACGTTTTCAGGAATACTTTGTTTTATAGTATGTTTCAAGATAAGTTTTCCATTATACTTAATTGGAAATTAACAATGGCTACCCCCTATAAAGAAAATCATTATAAGATGTTCTATATATGGCATCTCCCCTCAGCATGGCTCTCCAAAATATTTAAAAATCTGCCCCCAAATTATTGGAAGTAGAAAAAAATACCAGGCACTTTTTATCATATGTGGTGGACATGCAATGAGGCAAAGATATTGGAAAATGATTCAATCATGGTTGGAACAAATGGTGGGAGAACAAATTTTGTTTAAACCAGAAATTTTTCTCCTAGGTATTATGCTGGAGGGATTTTTTAAAAAATGTACTCTATCTAATTATACATGTATTAACTGCGGTGCACAAACTTATGCGCAGTTTTGGAAAAAAGAAAAGAGCTAGATATAATCAGAAAAGTTTTGGTCTGTGCAGAAGCAGAAAGGCTCACTCTTGAGCTTAAAAATAAAGGGGAAATCAGAATATTTTGAAGTCTGGAACAGATTTTATGATTGGTATAAGACAAGGTGACAAGACTGGAACTAACTGTATATGTTGTGATTAGACAGAAGGATAGCTAATGTATTAAGTAGGCTAATAGTCAATGGATAAGACTAATTGTATATAATGTGATTGTATGGTCACTTCGACTTCGTGGTACTGCTTTGTTTTAAATGTAAAAACAATAAAAATATATTTTTTAAAAAGAGAGATAAGTTTTCCATTATCCTAGGGCCGTGATGGTGAGCCTATAGCACGCGTGCCAGAGGTGGCATGCAGAGCCCTCTCTGTTGGCATGTGTGCCATCGACCCAGGTCAGATCTCTGTGGCATTTCTTTTGTGAGTTTCTTTTTTCCTGCAAGTGATGAAACAGAAGCTCACGAAAGAAAAAGATCTTACCTCTTGCCACACTGCTGGTGTTGGGATACCCTGCCTCCCACCAGCCAGTTGGTCTTTGGGTCTCTGCTGCGCATGCAAGCATGTCCATGCATGTCCATGCATGCATCCATCCTTAACCAGAATGAAAGCAAACCATTATTTCTGTATTTCCATATCCTGCTGATTGTGAAATTTAGATTTATATCCAGTGCAGCCTGTGATTTACCTACCATATAAAATTAGGTCGCATTAATTGGAGATCATCTTTCCCATTAGCATGCTAATTTCATACTAATTTCCAATAATGTTCTCACATTATCTTGGAAAATTCTGAAAATAATTCAAGGTAACTATGTCTTTAAAACACATTGAGTTCCAATGTTGCTAAGTGAATAATGATAGAGTGCTTTTTACACTAATGCTACCCTGTCTAAAATTATGAAAATAAAGACATAAATCTTTAAGTATAATTATTTCACTATTTCGGAGGAATGAAAGAAAGATGGTAATGCTGATGCCTAGGTTAATGCCCTTAAAAGATGTGAATTTAAATAGGTCACAGGAAAACTATTTGTGTGGATTTCTAATAGATTTTGTTTGTGTTCTGGCACGCAGCTGCTCATATTTTCTACCTGTGAAAAGCTCCAAGAGATGGGAAGTTGGAATGCATCTGAAAAACCAAGTAAGACATGGAAAACATGCAGAGCACACCACCTGAGTTCTAATGGGTCTATGACAATTTGCTTCTGCCATCTTACTGACTCACGATGAGGACAACTTGCTGTGAGCCTGCGTCTCTGCTTTGGTTTCTAAAACCAGGCCGTCTTAAGAGAGGTGAAAGTTTCCACCTGCCTGCACTCCTTCTCTGAAGGTTTCCTTGACTCACTTTCCAATGTCTCCCCCCCCTGCGAAAGGTGGTCTAAGCGGGAGTCATTGTTCCACACAGACCCAAACACCCTCCCCATCCACACACACAATTCTGACCTTGGGGGCTTTTATCCACATCCAAACTGGCAAGCCGCCAATAGCACCTGGGCTTGAGGAGAAGAATTTCTCCTTCAACATGCTGCACCTACACATGCGCATGCGTACATACACATACACACACAGTATTCCAACCTTGGCAACTTTTATGAGGAACTGGCAGACAAATTGTGATGTGTACTTCGCCCCTCCTGTTGTCTTTAGCCCTTCTAGTGAATCAGAGATTTTAAACTGTCTCCTCTGCATATAAAATCCAGAATATTCACCTAGTATTCCTCTTCCCCATCCATCCAAACTTTAGGGGGGTAGAGAGGAACAGATATAGAACATCTGGGATATGGCAGATTTTTTAGAATGAACATCAACTGATAAAATGTTGGATGAATCTTCATTGGAACAGGCAATTCCAGTCAAAAGACCAGCAGACTAATCTGATGGATGCAGGAAAAAGGGGGCAACGAGTGTTTAGTCCAGCTTATTAGATAGGAAGGAGGAAGCTAAGCCATTAGTGGAAAGTGATGCCAAAATCCCAAGTGCAATCTTGGTGCTATTTTGCACATCTGCTTCATGTTTGAATGTGACTTGGCCACATCTAGATGTTCCTTTAAGAAGGCTGTGAAGCCTATCTATCTTGGAGAAACTTAATGGCCTAGGGAATAGTGGAATCAAAAGCTTTTGAGGGAAGGCAACATATGTAGCAGCCCTAAACTGCTTGAAAGGAGACATGGTGAATGAGGAATCTAATAATTAATTAAACAACTTTTGCTGAAGACAGTAAATCAATCCAGTTGTCCTGTTGGTAAGCGAGAACAATCTTAACACTTTTTGAATAATTCATTCTATTCTGTTTGTCTATTGGGTTGCAAATTAATGGTTATGAATGTTCAGTAAGTGGAAGGGGCCTTCCAAAATGTAGGTGTCAAAAAAATCCCACATGATTATTGATTAAGGCCTTATGCCCTAACGAATTGTCTTTTGAGTGGATGATAGACTTTTGCATGAGGCATCTTTGGGAAACACCAAAAAGGGTTGTATATCCTTTGGAGTCTTCAGACTGATAACAACATCCACAGAAACTGTGTACAAGAGTGGCTGGAGCAAACTGGCCAGTTTAGTGGTAGATTTCTTTCTTTACAGTCATGGACCAGTAGAATACAGGTACAAGATTTAAAACACTAAAAATTCCATGTCCTTTTTCCACTGTCAAAGCTTACATCTGCCACATCAAGCAATGTGTGCCATTTGTGTGCATGTTTCTGTTTTTTGTGCTTATATGTATATTCCTTCAATTTAGGAATACAACTTTTGTTCTTGACTGGTATACACGGTGTATATGGCAACTGTAGTGGCAAATAATGGTCTTAGAGCCACAGCTTGTTTTTTTTTTGCAGCCCTTGTTTTTTCAGTCTTGTTGTTGGTTCTTTCCTTTGCCCATGATTTTGGATCTGTGTAAACCCTAGAACAGTGTTTCTCAACCTTAGCAACTTGAAGATGTCTGGACTTCAACTCCCAGAATTCCCCATCCAGTGAGTGTTTCTCACACTGCCCTAGAATTTAAAACTATCAAGATGAATTTTTAAAAATTCTTATTATTTTGTATCATTCATGCACAGTGAATGACTACGTAGGAATGTGCTATCTTTTGAAGATGAGATACTTTCCAGAAAACACAGTTGTCCCTCATGGGTTAATGATAATGTGTAGATGGAGATGTGTAGGAGGTGTACAATGTCATTTTGTAGCTTATATATTTAAACCCATAAATCCTTACAAAATGGAAGGAATATAATTTAATTCTCCAGATAGCTAGAGTATGTTTCTTTAATTTTTTTTTAGCAGAGACAGGAATGACTGCTGTTGTGTCATCATCCGCAACACAGCACTGAAAAAGTTGTAGGGGGAGAAAGCAAGGTGTCATTCTTTATATTCCTGCAAATAATGACAGTTTAAATGATAATGTAATATATCATCCTCCTAACAGTATAATTATCTAGACTCCCTTGTAGATAATTATTCTGGGATAATTTTCAGCTTCTTGAAAAGTTTTTACGACAGATTACATATGTTTTGACTTTAGTACAAATTACCATTAAACGATTTAACTAAAGTGTTTGTAGGTAGTGAGTTCAGTTGACACAAAATTTAAAATGTAGATAACACTGGAGCAATCCAAATCTAATCAGGTTAGAGAAAACATTAATCAATACATATTTTCTTAGTATTAAGCTGCTCTCATTAAAAATGTCATGCTTCACACCAGAAATATCTATTTTGCAGGAGTTCATGCAGTTACAACACTTCACCAATATGGCTATTTTACTTTTCTGCTCACTTATATGCAGAATTTTTACCTGCTGCAATTTATACCAATCAAATATTGCTATATGTGCCTGTGTTCCAGGATTTAATTGTTTTTCTTTCATGTTTCTGAGTCAACATATTTTTTTTACTCCATGCAGCTTAACTATATTTGATAATAATTTGGCCTGCTGTTGCCATATTTATGTGTTGTAACTGATTTTGCCCAAGGATCAGTAACAATAATCCTTTTGAAAACGGATAAGGCCCTCTAGCTGCCACTTTGCATATACAATAATGGTTCCCAATTCTTGAAGATAGCCATCACTGATCCCTCCAAGATGGTGGGTTGCTGATGGTCCTGACCGGCATGGCCATACCGGTAGTGGCCTGGAGCAGTATGGTGGCTCGCTTGGCCCACCCGTGCTCTATAGCTGTATTTATTCCAAAAGGCACACTGCACATGTACACACATCGTGTGGAGCCTGTGGATGCCCCGACAAGCAGCTGGGTGTTGCAGAGGCGGTGGTTTGTGCATGAGTGCACAGGGCACATCAGGCGTGTGCCCAGCTCACAGGCTCGTGCGCCGTGCATGTCAGGCACGTGCACGGACAGACTGCGATCAGCGTACCGGTAATGACAGTAAGAGCAACCCACCACTGGAGCTCTTGATGTAATCTGTATACTACCAGAGATTTGAATTCAACATTAGCCCTTGTTAGAAGTTGTGTTTCTCAACATAAGAAAAATACTGAGTACAGGTAGTCCTTGATTTACGACAGTTGAGACCAAAATTTGCATTGCTAAGCAATGTTTGTTTGTTAAGAGAGTTGTGCCCCATATTATGACCTTTTTTTGGTCACAGTTATTAAGGGAATCATGTTAAGCAAATCTGGCTTTTCACGTTGATTTTGCATTTTCATAAGCCTGTTAGGAAGATTGCAAATTTCAGTTGTAACCTGAATGATAAACTAATGGTTGTATAAGTTGGGGACTACCTGTGCTTAAGCAATAAAGTATCTGTAGAAGAACAGGCTGCTTAGAAAAAAAATTCAGGTACCTACACTGCCTTTTTCCCTCCTGTCTTCCCCAGTGTCAGCAAGGCAGAATTGCCAATAAAGCTGCAAAATTGAAGGAACTGTGTATTTTGAGATTCTGCCTCAACCAACAAACAAAGTAAAGCAGCTGAATAAAAGAAAGTATTTTTCCCTTCAGAGAGATTGGATAGTCCAGAAGAAAGATATATAGAATACGAGAAAAACAGAATAACAGAGTTGGAAGGGACCTTGGAGGTCTTCTAGTCCAACCCTCTGCTCAGACAGGAAGTCCTGTACAATTTTAGACAAATGGTTGTCCAGTCTCTTCTTTAAAACTTCCAGTGTCGAAGCATTCACAACTTCTGGAGGCAAGTTGTTCCACTGATAAATTGTTCTAACTGTCAGGAGATTTCTCCATACTTCTAGGTTGCTTCTCTCCTTGATTAGTTTCCATCCACTGCTGCTTGCCCTGTCTTCTGGAGACACAGCAAGGAGGTGAAAATTCTCCTGGTCAAAATGTAGGAATTTTAGCCTTGAGGAAGGCAGACTTGTGTGCAGGCTGTGCCGAGCTTCCCAGAGCCTCCTCCATTCACTTGAGGCACCCCATAATTTATTGTGATACCATTCTGCTCTTTGCTTGGAATTTGACTCTCTCTAGTCTATAGAGGCTGGCTGAAAGAGCTTTTTGCCCCCCACCAAAAAAGAAGCTGTCAGCTCCTTTCCATCCATGAGAATGGAATGCTTTAATTGGGGTACTATCAGGGCAATCCAAGAACAGCATAGAACAATCCAGCCAAAGTTCAGTTCTTTAGTTGCTCACACCATATAGACAGAATCTTGCCAGATTAAATTTATGCTATGTAACGGATATACTCTGGGAAATTCTAGAGAGTGACAATCCTAAGTCTTTTCCTCTGCCTCTCATCCGGGTTCAGGCTGCATTGTCTCTTGTTTTATCTTCTCCCTGGAATATACTTCCTCCTTCCTGTTAAACTGCTGCTTCACTATAGTCCATCATACCACTTCCCCCTTTGTATACACAATTAATCAGAAGTGCAGTAACGGAGATGTACAGGTTGTCGAGCCTCCAAAACTTGGTCACGTGACTGGTGGGGGGGCACTGCACAATGTTTTATGATGGCCAAAAGTGCTTTCCAAAGTGTTAAGCACCCTTTCCAAGGCTACTAGAATTTTGAACAGTCATTAAACAACTGTCTTAAATTGAAGACTACCTATAGATATTAATCCATGGGATATATGCCTGCTCAGAATCTTTTTCATCTTAGATAGCTGCTAGGTGAGAGCCCTACACTTCATATCCACCATTCATCAATCCTATTGAATTCCTTCATTTTTGACCACCATAATAATATCACATTCACTCTTCTTTCAAATTTCTCAAAATTAATGCATTGAAATATTTTTTGTTTGTTTGTTTTTATTTTTTCTCATTTTAGTTAATTTTGCCTACTCTTTTTTTTCAAAGACTGCATAAAATTGTTCAACGGGACACCTTTCTTTCCTGTCTCAGAGAGATTTATGTGCTGATATTGTGGGAGGAGCCTTCTTCATAAACTGGTTTTTTTGTGCTGTAGTGATGGCTATACAACTTACCTACAGTATGTAAGCACTGCCAGATGTTCAGTAAACGGGGTTTATTATTTTTTCTCTAGGTTTCCTACATGTTGCTAAAATTGTCAGTTCTTCTGCAACTCTGCTACTGTCATTTCTGTCTATAATTGACTTGTTAGCACTTGGGAAAGAAGATGACATTTTGCAAAATTACAAGTGAAAAATATTTATATATTCTTCCCTCATTGAGAAAATGGGTAGCCACCTCTCCACTTTATCAGTAGCTGGTTAGCAAGAGGATCGTGAAAGATCCACTCTAACAAATGCACAGCTAAATTGGGCACTGAAATAAATATATCCTATTGCCAAGGTTTCTGTAATTTAGCTCTCCCTTAAAAAAATCTGTTAAAAGAAGATGCTGAGAATCATACTTTTTAGTTGTAAATGACTGATAATTGATATAAGTAATTCTTGCTGTCCAGACTTTTTAGTTATTTTTCAGGCACGGCACAAAATTACAGAAAATGATGGAATAAATAACCATTAAGATCTGCTTCTCCTGACTTTTCTGTTTAGCCATCTGGAAATCACACAAAAAAAAATCAAAACTAATCACTCTGCTTTTTAGGGATACACATCTCTGTTTTTCAATTGGTTCCATGTATAAAGGAATGCGGTGACATGGCGTGGAGAAAACATTAAGGGAGTGGAAATAGCAAGTTCCTTTTCTAGAAAGGAAAAAGAAGAAACTAATTCTATCTTGATTGATCTCTGATTCCTGACTTGGCATATCTTAAAAAGCTGATACCATGTCATCTTAAGCTTCAAGAATCCTAAAGGCACCAAGCTTTCCTTTATTTTAACCAGTGGGCATTTCAGATAGATCTCTTATCTGAGTTATATCCCAGGAAAGCTTATTGTCCAATACCACAGTTCTTTCCTCAGAAAGATCCATTTTTGTTGAGGTCACTTGTGTTGTATTCTTTAAAGTGATTTTAACATAGATTTCTCCTTGGTGTATATGGTGTTGTCACGTTATGGCTCTGTTTGGCAACTGAGTGCCCAGCGCTCCTTTGGAATGCTTCCTTTGTTTGCCATATGGAAAGCAAATTGGGAAGCTAGTACACGCTCTTGGCTTTAAGATTCAGCCTTCTTCTCAATTTGATATACCCATCAGTCAAAGTCACTGTGGCTTTGGCAGTTCTAATTATAATGTTCTGAGTCTTACTGAAGGCATTTAGACATTCCTGGGCCAAGTCAGCTTCTACACTTTCAATTTTGCACTGTACCATGATTAATTACAGAACAAAAAAAAAGTTTATATTTCTTATTCCGGCATTTACCAACTAATTCTATTATAATGTAAGCATCAAAATCAGGCTCCAACTATCAATGGCATTTTGGACAATGGATTCTGTTCTTTATGCAAGTCTTCATTCCGATCTCAATTCTGTCCCACTTGAAGGATTTGTTTTCTTTACTCCTCCAATATGCAATGCAGGTTACAATGCTGGCTTTTTCAAGGATTACCATATTTTTCGCACTATAAAACGCACCTGCACGTTAGCTTTAGAGCAGTAGTTCCTAACCTTTTTTTGGCCATGCCCCACCTAAGCATCTCTAAAATCCTGATCCCTCCCCCCCGTGATATATAATTCCTACTTTACTCAAAAAGTGAACTCTACTCATGCGAAGGAAGCCTAAAAGGCCATTAACTTGGTTTAAACAAGTTCAGATTGCCCCCATTAAAAATCAAATTGCCCCCCTGGGGGCATGCGCCCCACATTGGGAACCATTGCTTTAGAGGAGGAAAACAAGAAAAACAAATCTGCCTCTACCTCCCAGCATACATTTGGTATACATCTCGCTAGCATCCTTGCAGCAAAAATCAACAGCCTGGTCAGGTTCAGCATGTTATCGCAGCCCCAGCATGTGGCTCATCGGGGCTCTGCTCTAATGCACCCACCACTGGTCAACTGACCTAAGCTGCTGCCACCGCTGGGGAATGCTGAAGCCTTTGCTGCTGAGCAGCTGATTGGCAGTTGGATTGGCCTTCCAGAATACCGTTGATCAGCTGTTCTAGGTGGTGGGGATTGCCACTGATCGTCACCGCCATTTGCCACCACCGATCGCCACTGCTATTCTCCGCCAATTGCCACCTATCACCACCGGTGGCATGCCACTGCTGCACCAACCCTCCTCCTCTTTGCCACAATATTAGCTCTATAAGATGCACAGATATTTCCACCAACTTTTTTTTTTTGGGGGGGGGACTACATCTTATGGTGTGAAAAATACAGTATACAAGGTTTTCTATCCAGAAAAATTGGACTTCCCCTTCCTTCCTTCCTTCCTTCCTTCCTTCCTTCCTTCCTTCCTTCCTTCCTTCCTTCCTTCCTTTGTTTTCTTCTTTTTCCTTCCCTCTTCATTCTCCTTTCTTCTTCCTTCCCCTCTTTTGCTCAGTTATTTTGAAAAAAATATTCAGCAGAAACAATCTGTCCATCATATTCACAATCTTATTGTTAATCCTATAAACTCTTTTATATTTCCATCATTTGTACTGGATTAATTTATTCTTAAACTTTAAAAAATGCTCAAGAAATGGGAGCAGAGAGGAAAGATCAGGAAAAAATATTTTATTTTCTAGTTATATCAGTTTAGCAGAGTTTAATATATGGATTTGCAGTAACTGATATTTGCTTTAATACTGAAAAGTTGTAGTTCTACTTATTGCTTGTATTGTTTGCCTAAGCTTAGGTTGTCAAGAATTGGGTTTAAACTATGAGATAATTCTTTGCTGTATTCAGAACAAGTAGTAGAAAGTTGGATTAAGAGAGCTTGAAACAAAAATAGCACTCTTAAATTGTGGAAAATATGGAAGTATGGAAGTTGGAGTTAATTTAAACTTCACTGCTAAGTCATGAATTATGCAGAAGAATTATTAAAATAGATACTGAGTTCTGTAAAATCTCTTCAGGTTGAGCTGATTCCTAGCGACTTCTTTTTTGTATGTATGCCTTCAAGTCAGTTTTTGAGTGCCTGGAAAAGTCCCTGTTGTTTTCTTGATAAGGTTTTAAGAAGTGGTTTGCCATTGCCTCCTTTATAGGACTAAAAGTGACTGGCCAAAGATCACCCTAAGACCTTGGGCACTAGAACTCACAATCTCCCAGGTTTTATCTGGATGCTTTATCCACTACACCAAACTGGCTCCCTAACAGATCATAGATGCATCTGTTTGATTTCCTTAGTGACAATGGTTATTGTTTCCTTCTTTGGAAGTTATTTTTCCTAGTCAAATCTACATACCTGCAATCCATGGAAGCCTCCTCAGTCAAGAATACCTATCTTCTGAGCCTAAATCAGTGATGGCTAACCTTTTTGTCATCGCGTGCCGAAGCACGCCCATGTGCATGCAACAGCGCATGTGCGTGCCTGCACCCATAATTCAATGTGCGTGTGACATCTCCCATGCACTCCACACATGTGCATGCATGCACGACCCCTGTGCGTGCATATGTGCCCCCCCCAACACTCCCCATTCCCTGCTCATGTTCCCAGTCTCCCCCCTTGTCCATTTTTGGCTTCCAGGTTGGTGCAGGAGGTTTTCCAGGCCCAAAACAGGGCACAAGGGGAAGCCAAAATGTGTTAGGGGGGGGAGCACACCCTGTTTTTGCCTGGAAGGCCTCCTGCACCAACCTGGAAACCAAACTGGGGTGTGGGGGTGCTGCATGAGCCCCAAAAATGAAATGCAAGTGCCTGCGCCCTGTCCCCTCATGCATGCACACACGCATCCCTGCATGCCCCCCCCCCCGCCTGCTGCACATTAATGGCAGAGACCCAAAGATCAGGTGGCCACATGCACATTCACAATGGAGCTGGGCTGGGCTGATGGCTGCCATGCCTGCAGAGAGGGCCATAGATTCACCATCACAGGCCTAGATCAAATCAGCTTAGTATTGCTGCCTGCTAGGACAAATATTGGTCAGTGACCCTTAATGGGATATTTGCATTACTGTTTTAACAAAATTCATGACAGTGGATTTATAGATGATTGTTTCATGATTCCAAAGCCCTCAGATTCCACATAGCTGAAATAAAAAGCAATGGGTATATATTTATGCAATGAAAGTGATGTAATTTAAGTACCTATATTCTTTTTCTTTTCAATCTTATTTAAATATGTCCTCATGCCAGATAGCGGGGGAGGTTCTAGATTTTCAAGGAGCTGATGGTATATATTTAATTGCAATTTTGTGTTTCGTCTCATCTTCCTCTCATGGTTTCCTTTGGAGATAATAGAGTTCAGTTGTGCACTTCGGGAAAGACTGAGCTTTGGAACAATATTACCATTGTAAAACTAGATTGGAAGGAAAAATTCATTTGTCTGCTAAATATTTGATATAATGGAAGAACAAAGCCCGTTGCATGTAAATGGATCATTTCCACACTGCCGTTTATCAGTGTCTTGCTATATATGGATTTTACTGTAATTATAACATGAACTGGGTTTTAAAATATAATTAGTCTCATTAATCATTATATTGAACCTAGTAGATAATTCTGTGAGCTAACGCAAAAGTTAATCATTTTTTGCATGAATAAGTACCTGGGAGCCTTAATGGGATCATGTAGGAGCAATTCCAGAAACACAAATACATTCATTCGAAAGTTATACAAAATACTAAAATAAGCTTTATGTCTGTAACGTCTATAAAACAGCAGATTAAAAGCAGATTAAAAGCACCATCAGCTGAGATTTCATAAAATGTGACCATTTTTGACAGTTTTCATACATTTAATTTTATCAGTATTAATTTTCTCATACCTGTTTTTTAAACTGCCTCATTTGAATCTAATGTTGCTAATATTTAAAGGTTTCATAAAAAAGACAAATACAAGAGAGGCATGATAGTAGCAGATCAATTTATCTCCAGACCAAACGTTTTTTTGCTCTTCCTTTCTTTAGAATTTGGGAAAATCAAATAAAGCTGAAAAGCAGCAGACTCAAGAGACAAAAAGAAGGAACACATAATTAATGTATTAAAGTCATATAGATACAGTACCTATCAGATTCACTCTACACTAAAACATTTTGAACCCTTTTAGATTTTAAATATTTCTGTACAAATATCTCCTAAAACATTATCTGTTCACTATATGAGTTAATAACTCGATTAAGAGAACCCAATTAAACTAATGAGTCAAAAGCATTATAAATGTTCATTTGTTCCTTGAGAAAAATGATTCAAAGCTACGTGTTTGTGTGTGGCAAAAGTAGGGCAAATGGATTGTGGTAATGGCCTAAAGAGACATAATATATGTAAAAGATTTTTGATGTCATTGAAAGTTAATGGATGAAATTTTTCTTTGGAATAAATAAGAGGGTCTTCGTTTTCAAATACAAATTTGCATGTGTGTATACACTATATTGCCAAAAGTAGTCGCTCACCCATCCAAATAATCAGAGTCAGTTGTGAGTGTCTACTTTTGGCAATATAGTGTATGTTTATGTACACTACGACTCGATTGAACATATAGTTCAAATGAACAATTCAAATTATCGAAAGCAGTATACTGATCCAGGTTATTTTGTTTTAAAAACTTCCATATTTGCTTCAAACCTTGACTTTAAAATGGATTTAGACAAAGCAGTAGAAGATAATATTATAATGTCTCATCATTTTTTTCTAGCTGAATGTCTTTCAATTGTATAGAGTTCAACTCTCAACATTGTTAACTAAGGCCATGTCAACTTGGAATCCTTGGAGTTGAATTTCATACATCTGGATGTGCCAAGTCTAGAATCATAGGAAGCATACTTTTTAGCAGTAAATGCTGAAAAATAATAACATGTACTGTATATACTCGAGTATAAGCCTAGTTTTTCAGCCCACTTTTTGGGCTGAAAAAAGCCGCCTCGGCTTATACTCGAGTCAGTGAAAAATTTGCCCGAAATGGAGGAGAAAAAGGGGCGGGGCCATGCCGCTGGGTGACACTCGTGAATGGCCCAGTGCCCCTGTGAGTTTCCCCTCCCTCTGTGTCAGTTTGCCGCGCAGCGCGCACCACACCATCCCCCCTCCTCACGTTCTAATGTAATGCAGGGCTGTCTTACGATTCCCCTTCCTCCCCCTCCTGCCGCTCTGCAACGATGTCCCACCTCCTCCTTGTTATGGCAAGCAGCCACATAGCGATGTCCCACCTCCTCTGGTACAGTGATCCAATGATAGGAATCACTGTGCCGTGTGTCATAGGAGGCGGGACATCGCTCCCGCGGCTGCACGGGACATCATCATCACAGCGGGACATCAGCATCATGAGGTGAGTGAAGTATTTCATTGAATACACCGCTAGTTTACTGTTTTTCTTTGAAATAAATATTCAAAAACATTATTGGTATCTATTTTTATTTTTGAAATTTACCGGTAGCTGCTGCATTTCCCACCCTAGGCTTATACTCGAGTCAATAACTTTTCCAGTTTTTTGTGGTAAAATTAGGTGCCTCGGCTTATATTCGGGTCGGCCTATACTCGAGTATATACGGTATTCTTTTTATCTGTTCTCCATAACTGAAATAAGATATTCAATTATGAAAACCAGGGATTGGAACTGCCATGCCCTCAAGAGTTTTCTTTCGCCTCAAAATTAGGCTTGCTGAAATCTCACAAACATTGAGAAATAAGGTTTGGACATTCTTGTGAAAAATCTCATGAGATTTAATGATCTCATGAGACCTCACAAGAGATTGCTGAAATTTGAGATTTTGCAAGGTTTTAGCTTTCTCTCCCCATCCTGATGTCTGAAATTTGACACCAGGTAGACAGTTGTTTTACTCTACCTAACTAGGTTCCTGTTACATAACCAGTGAGTTTTTCACATCTTGTATTATTGGCTGGGTGGGTGATACTGTAAGGCAGGGGTCCCCAGCCCCTGGGAAGTGGCCCACTACTGTGTCGTGATTATTGAGAACTTGGCTGTGCAAGCAGCAGGCTGGTACATACATCCTCAGCTCCACTTGCAGTAGAACTGCATCTGCACGTGCGTGCATGCCTGCCCACCACTTGTGCAAGTTGAGCTGCCCACTCATGTGCATCCTGCCATCCTGCCACTCCCCTCCCCCCAGCTGGGCCACAAAGATTGGAGATCGCTGCTATAAGGCAATAGAAATTGTAAATGTGATTATGGCCACAATATTAACAAACAAATAACTTTTTATGAATATTATCTTAAATGTATGGTATCTCATCAGTGGACTGGTAATATTATCTTTACAAGTTTGTGTGTTTTATGTAAAGCTATTGCCATATAGAAATCAGTCCTGCTTCAGGTGTTCCAGAAAAACATTTCCTATGCAACTTGTGAAAATTTGAACTGGAAATCTTTAAAGTTTGATCAGAAAATGTTACAATGCCTCAGAGCATTACTGAAATTAGCAGATGCATTTTTCTGAAAGATAAAAGTTAAAGCTTTTAAAATGTACTGTATATTAATTGTTGTAATATATCATAAGTATTTCATCTGAAACTTTTGAGGAAAATAATTAAAGCATGCAAAATGTGGTTTAAATGTTAAATTATGTAAAAACATGAATATAAACATTTAAAGAAAAACATCTTGTCTTACATTGCTCAAGTGAACTGGAACTTGATAGCCATTGAAATTGATAGTAGCAAATTAAATGTGTCTTGAACTTGAACCAAGAACACATTGTTATAAAAATCTGCTTCAGAATATTAATGGGACTAATTAGGGATACTGTATTATCTATTGAAGCACACTGCAAAACTCGTTATACTCAACAAATAATCTAAAGATTTTGCTGTTATGCTCTCTGTACTCTGTCCCCTCCTCTTCTCTTTTGGTAATTCTTCATAGTCCAATTAGAAATATAACTATTGTTGAGTACTATTGCTTTTTGTTTGTCAATAAAGTTCTTTGAAAATCAGCTGAATTGCAAAATACTATTGATAACTTGCCTTTATTATTTATCATGAGGCTTTTATGTTATTCATATTATCGGTTAAAAATATTGCATTCCAGGGTGCTACACTTTTCATCTCCTTGCTTAACCTTTTGTTGGTTTATCTAACTATATAATAAGATACGATATCTGTTGCTTTCAAGAAAATGATTTAGATGTTGCAACATAATATTCCATAAATTGTTTGTTTGGTTTAAGAGCATGATCAGGTTCTCTGGCAAAAAAGAACAGGGCAACAACCATTTTTTGAAGGAAGGAACAAAAAGTGTTACTCTGTACTCCCTTTCTCCAATCGCAAATATTATTTCTGCATGCATTTTCCTGCTGTAGTTTTAAAATACTCTTTTCTGCCTTATATCTTCATACCAGTATGAGCACAGGACAGGAACAGATTAACGGTGTAGCATGGATATTCCTTCTACCTATGAATGTGTTTGTCTGTCATCAAAGTAACTGATTCTGTTTGATTAAGCCCTTGAATAATCAGAGTTCCTTTGAACTCTCTCATGTTTTCTGTCTAAAAGAGAATGTGATAAATTATAATGCAGTGGTCACCTACATGATGAGTGAATTTGTAACTTCAGATCCAGAATTGATTTTCAGTTATGAAAGTGAGGCAAACATAGGTTGATAAATTGTTCTATCTATGCTCTCTTGATTTTAAAAACTAATACATACATATATGACATCCTCCCTAGTTAATGCTGATTAATACAATAAGACAATATTAATTTCCCACTCTTTATAAAAGAGGTCAAAATATTTTTAAACTACTCAACAATTAAATCTATTTACAAATTGTTAGCATGACATCTATATACTAACATGAATAATAGTAATGGAAGAAAGAATTGAAATAACAAACTATTATTATAATAAATTCATAGAAGATTTATCACAGCTTCACTCCAAGATCATCCTAAAAAATTGACCCTAATTGATCCTGGATCAAATATCCACATTTGTTTCTTAATGCCATGTCTGATTAAATCCAATCTCCAAACCAATCTGTCTTCCCCCAAAAAAGCCAGATGGGATCATTTCCTAATTAAATATAATAGGTTCATTCCCACTCTCCTTCAAACCCCTTAAACAAAACTTATTTACCACTTATCCACCCAAAGAATTCTCTACTATTTACGGTAAATATTCAATAAAATATAGTCCATATGTAAATATTTTCACCATCCAGAAATGTATGCCATGTTTCCATAGGGAAATATAGAAATTGATAAGAGCAACCAAATAAATCAAAGAGAAAGCAGTAAGAGGAGATAAAGTCCAGCAGGGTATTGAAATAAATCAGGATTCAGCCAGCCAATTAACATTTAGAGATCAAAAAACAAAAGTTCAAGAAACGAAGTTAAAAGTCCCAGGCTTGCTTACGAAAACTCTCTGCTGGTATGAAGACATGTAAAAGTCCCTTGACTTTCTGGCTTCTCCCAAAGGAATTATAGTCTTCAAGATTCCCATGATTATCACTAATTTTACTGTTCAATAATGAACATAACTTTCAACTATGGTTGCACCCAGCCAATGTTTAATATTGCAGATGAATCAATTTAATCCAGCAGAAATGATTGTTCATGTTGATCTAAACCATGCTTTGCTGAACTGGATCTCTCCTAATGTGTTAAAAATATAAACCCCCAAAACCTCACATTAGTTGAAAATACTGGAAGTTGATCTCCAGGACATTTGGAGGGCATCAAGTTGAGAAGGATTCAAAATATTCCCTATAGCTTTTAGAATAGATGGTATAAGAACATATGCAGACGTTTTTCTGTAAGCCAGATCCGGGCAATTGAAAGTCTTCAAACTTTGGAATGACCTCATTCTTTGGTTTAATTACAACATTTAAATAAATGTCCGCTTTGGAGCTGGACTACTGCCTCATTTTTTAAAAACTGTCCTAAATGGTACCTAGAAAAAAATGGACACATATAAGAACTGTTACAGAATTGTTGTGAAGTTTGGGGGGGATGGAAACTCTAAATTTAAATCCATAAAATAGCAACAAAATAAATTTGACTATTATACTCACAAGACAGAAATGCTTGCTATTTAAATGCTATTTGAAAAACCACATCTACATAAAAACGAATAACTGCATTACATTAGTTTGACTAATGTAATCATACAGGCATATACAAAAAAAAAGGTCAAAGAAGACAAGGCAGACCCAGAAGATGATGGAAAGACAACATTGAAGGCACCATACAACATCAGTTAACAAATGTTGAGGTCACCAGAAGAGCAACAGCAGGAATTTTATATCTCTCCCAATATCCGAAGCAGTAGAGCAGGGGTGTCAAACTCACGTCTTCATGGTGTTGTCACATGACATATCAGGACTGTTTCCTCCTTTGCTAAACCGGGTGTGGTCATGGCTCGCACGTGATGCATCCAGCCCATGGGCTGGGAGTTTGACAGCTCTGCAGTAGAGGAAGAAGAAGTAAAAAAGAACAAAAACCATACAGCACAGAAATTGTACTCACATATTTTGGGAAACACCATGCTATGGAAGATTCAACCGAGTGTCCTCATAGACGACTAGTTGAAATTGTTTGTAGTGGCATTTTTAAAGAAACAATGGAAGGGACAAATTTAAATAAATCATTTTTCTTTTTCACTGTATGACACAGTATATTCTTCAGTGTTATTTTTATCCAAGCAATATACTCCAAAAAGTTAATTGATCATAGCTAAAACTTTGCATATCCATTTACAGTGAAATGACGTAGAGAAAGAATTGGGGCATTGATACCACAGGAAGGATAGGAACAGAAGAAAAGAGAAAGAGGGAACAGTTTTGTTTTAGGATTTGTTTGGCAAGGCTTTTCTCATTTTGTATTCTGCATGAAAACTCTGACATCCATTCAGCTAGTTACATATAAGTATGCACTGCAGTACAAATTTAATTTAGATTAAACTCTTTTAACATAGTGGGATTGCTTTCCAAATATTTGTTTTGATTTTGCTGTACATTTCCATAAAATTAGAATTCTACTTGTCTATAATAAGAACAGTTTAAATCAAAACAGAGCAACATGGATTTTCCAGGAAGTTTTTTTTCTCAATTACTGTATTTGTTTGAGAAGAAGGCAGATTTGAATTTAAGATATTTGTACTTTAAAAAAAATGTATCTGCTTCTTTTACCATATATGTCTTCTGGTATCGTATATTCTTATGAGTAAATTAATCCTGGGAAAATATAACTTTCTTTACAGCTAATTAAAATAAAAAGGATCAGGATAGGATTTTACCTGGCTCTTTTAACTTAGGAACAATCAGACATCCACCATCAACTCCAACAGCTGATTTCATGAATTTTTTCCATTACAAATAGCTATGCTAACATATGAAGCAGAGCTAACATACATTTGGAAATGTGACCAGGCAGTGTTTTTTTTTTAATGTCAGCTGTACCATAGTCATAAATAATGGCAGGCAACACAGCTAAAGTTATATTAAAGATTGTTTCACACAGCTCAATTTAAGAGAGCAGAGAAAATTTCAGGATCAAGAAAAGGCTTTCCCTTAATCCTGACTCTATTTCTCTGCTATATCCTGTACTGTGCAGTCTTGTTCAGTTAATATTGTTTTAAATTGTTATTCTGGGTTCAGAGGAGCTAAGTAATAAATGATTGATATTTATTGATAAATGATACAATATTAATAAAGAAAGATGCCACAAAGAAGAGGGAGTCAAGCTACTCTCCAAAGCACCTGAGGGTAGAACAAGAAACAATGGGTGGAAACAAATCAAGGAGAGAAGCAATTTAGAACTAGGGAGAAAATTCCTGACAGTTAGAACAATTAATAAGTGGAACAACTTGCCTCCAGAAGTTTTGAATGGTCCAACACTAGAAGATTTTAAGAAGATGTTGGATAACATCTTGTCTAAAGTGGTATAGGGTTTCCTGCCTAAGCAGGGGGCTGGACTAGAAGACCTCCAATGTACCTGCCAACTCTGTTATTCTATATTCTATATTAACCAGATGTAATCCAGAAACAATAGATTGATTTAGATCCTGCCCTGCCCTCCTAAATACGATTACAGTTTCAGAATGTTGTCTAAATTAGGCTTCAGCTTCTTCTTCCTTGTTCAGTCTCTTATAGTCCAGAAACAACTGACATTTCTCAGGAAGTAAGAGACGAAGTGAGAAGTGATCATTGCAGTCAGATGGAAAGATGGGATATCTAATAATCAGTAAGCAAATCTGTTGGGTTTATAACTAATCATGATTCAGATTGATTTAAAGCCTAAAGGTGCATCTTGAGATAATCTTCTTTTAATACAGATGGAAATTATTTAAAAAAAATATCCATTATCATATCATTCTGAATAGGAATATTCCCTCTTTGTACATGTGGCTATAAAGGCATGTTTAAGTTCAAAGATTGGGGACACTAGCATTATACTGAATCATCATTTAGTTTACATTTGTGTTTAGGGTTGAATAGCCATTAATCCCAAATGTCCATTAAATTCAACTTTATGCCATTTGTGTGAATTCCATATTTAATGGAATTACATATTTGTGTAATTCCATAATTGATTTCAACAATGTAATTTACAGTTAAAAACCTCTTCTAAGAAAATTGTCATTAGTTCATAAAATGTGTTATATCCAAAGTCTACATGGTCCTTCAAACTGATCACTTACTAGACTTCTAAGGTATCATGATATCATCTATAATATGTTACCTAGCTATGTTTTTGATCCAGATCATTGAAGAATCTGTTAGTTCTGGAAGATAAATCTTTACATGGCAGTTTGCTATGTGGGTTCACACTGGGATTGTAGCCTTTCTTTTCCCAATAGCTTACCAAAGGTTTACATAAAAATGTAAATGGAATATTCAGTTAATACAATAATTGAAAAATCAAAACTTAGTTTTCATTATTAGTATAAGCCAACTCCTAGAAAAGGATATGAAAGAGATGAAAGGTTTTGATTGTTCATATGCCCTTCCTATTTGATTTTGATATGTGCAGAAGTTCCTCAACAGATCACAGTCTGAAAATAATATCTCAATATATATTGATATATTATATAAGACTCAAGACTGGTCTTTGTTCTTAGCTTTGAATATGGAAAGGAAATGCTAAGGAAACAAGTGTACAGTGGGAGAATCTCAAATATTTATCAATATGTCATTGTTCCTTAGAAATCATCTTATTTTCCCAGTACGATTTCAAGGTCACTTAATTCTTTTAAAAAAATATGTTAATGGTTTAATTTCATTTTAATGATATTTTTATATGTTCAGTAGTGTTCCTTCAAAGTAAATGGATTTATGTTCAAGTGGATTTATACTTCATATCATATTGTGGCTTTATAATAAGTTTCAGATTAAAATTCCAGGCAATTTTGTAAATGAAAGAGAATATCAAAATCCCTACTTGCTAGAGAATGCATTAAGCATTTTCTTTCAGTTAAATATTAAATTGGGTTGTTTTGCTTCTGGTTATATTTTATCTTCAAGGTAAAATAAAATTATGTGTTTTAGGTAGTCTCCACTTATAAAGTTACCTTTTTAAAAGTAAGTATTGTCTGAAACACTATGTATATAAACTATCTTTCAGGTTTTTTTTTAACCTAATCCAGTTTTTATGTGTAATGCACCAGGCTTAACCCCCCCCCCCCTTTATTACTTAGTATATAACAAAAATGGAATAATCTTATATGAGATTAGAAGTAAGAAAAAGAATTTGTATCACATTTTTGATATTTAATAATAGCTATTCTAATTTTAAAGAGAAAATAAGATGGCCTTTTCAGTATTAAGAAATACAAGATGAATATATTAGAATGAGATTCACACAGTATTAAACAGTTAAGATAAAGCTGTAGAATAAGGCAGGATGAAATCACTTGCTTATTAGGAAATAGATAGCAAATCCAATCCATTCTCAACACATGACTTCTTGGAAGGCTAATTTCTGTATATTTTAGTTGATATTGGCCCTTTCCTGTCTTTCCTAAGGGTTCATCTCACTGTTGCGGGGGTGGGCTGCTAGGGGTTTGCATGGGTTCGGGTGATCCTCTAGATAGGATAATGCCCAGTTTGGTGAACCCCCAAATGCCACCCCTAACTGGCCCCTTTCAGCCCACCCCTCTCACCCCTCCCAGGAGACTCAACGTGGCCCATTCATCATGTCAGGTAAGTGCAGGGCCTATGCAGAGCCTGGGGAGAGTGAAAAATGGACCTACTGAAAGTTCCAGAAGTCCGAAAACAGGCGTCCGGAGCCCAGGGAAGCAGTTTTCACCCTCCCAAAGGCTTGAGGAAAGCCTCTGGAACTTGGAGAGGGCAAAAAATGCCCACTAGGCCACGCCCACCCAGCAATGGGGCAGCGAACCCGTTGCTGCAATTTTTGAAACCAACCCCTGGACTGTTCAGATAGATATCTGAAAATGCACACCAGAATGTGAATGTTGAATGTGACAAGTGCAAAAACAAAGATGAAATAAAGTTCTGGACTCCAGCAGGGAAAGTTATTCTGGCTGTTCATAACATTACAAATTACATCTGCTGATATTCCTTTAAATCAAACATGCTTATTTCTTTGGGATCCTGTGAACACAGCTTTTTTTTTCAAGCAAATTCAGGTAAAATGCCTTTTAATAACATCAATTTTATTAACAATTGTTTGAAAAACAGAGCCAAAATTTCCTTAATAATCACAATGTCTTAATAAAGATTTTCTCCTGTCTACCATCAGCCAAGGCAGCAATGTAAATCTGTATACAGTTAGTCCTTGACTTACAACAGTTTGCTAAGTGACTGTTTGCAGTTACAACAGCATTGAATAAGGGGACTTATGACCAGTGGTGGGATTCAACCAGCTTGCACCTATTCGGGAGAACTGGTTGTTAACTTTCTAAGCACTTCGGAGAACCGGTTGTTGGAAGAAATCTCATTTTGTTTTTTTCCCCACTTTACAGGGCTAATCCTATATGGAAAGCAGGAAGGAAACATTCTGGTGTTGTAATCTTTATTGCTCTGCTTATAGAAACTGCCTCCCTGGTTAACCCTTATTACATTGTAACAGCTAAGGCGAAGCGTCCATTGCCCATTGACATTGAGTTGGCCATGCCCACATGGTGACATGATCCCCGAGTCCCACCTGCCCAGCTGGTCATTAGGGCAGATAACCAGTTGTTAAATTATTTGAATCCCACCACTGCTTATGACTATTTTTCATACTTATGACCATTGCAGCATTCCCATGGTCACATGATTTACATTCAGAAATTTGACAACAGACTCATGAAGGTTGTCGTGTCCCAGAGTCCTGTGATCCCCTTTTGCGACCTTCTGAAAAGCAAAGTCAATGGGGAGCCTGATTCACTTAACAATCGGGTTACTAATTCAACAACTGCACTGATTCACTTACCAAATGTGGCAAGAAAAGTGGCAAAGTGGGACTAAACTCACTTAACAAATTCCTCCCTTAGCAACATAATTTTTTTGGCTCAATTGTGGTTGTAATTTTAAGGGCTACCTGTATCTGAACAGAACTCAGTTTCCCAATCATGGAAACCTTCAGCTGTGAAATAACATATAGAAATATATAAAGCCTATACAGAGCTGTCTTACCCATTATCTTTTTTTTTTCCTGTGGAGGAAGAATGCAGTTAGAAAAATCAAGGCCTTTTCAGACTCTCATTGGAACCTATTGCAACATTAGTAGGCAGGAATGGGAAACCCATCCATCTGCTTTTATTCACACACCATGTAAAAGTTTGGTTTGAAAAGAAAATGCTTTGTTTCAATTGTTTCACTGTTTTCCTTCCTCCTAGCAACAGCCATTGTGCTGGATTCTGTCATGAATTGGCCTGTAAATGTCTTGAATGCTCAGTGCCCCTTTTAGCTCAAACGGGTTTTAAAATCAGCTTGATCTAAAGCAGTGTTGGCGAACCTTTTCAACACCAAGTGCCGAAATGGGAGCATGTGTGTGTGTGGGAGCACCGGAAACTGGAAGAGCAGCTCCCCAGCATGCATGTGTGTGCCAGGAAGCTGAGCTTCTGGTTTCCAGCATGCACATGCATGCTGGTCACCTAGTCTTCTGGTTTCTGGCACACATGTGTGCACGAAGACCAGCTGGCCAGCGCGCATGTGCATACTGAAAACCGGAAGTTTAGCTTTGCACATGCGCATGTGCTCCAAGGAGCTGCTCTTCCAGTGCTCTCGTACTGTGAAGCTCAGCTGACCGGTGCGGTAGAACCTGGAAGAGCAACGGGCGATGGCTGGTGTGCCCGGAGAGATGGCTCTGCATGCCACTTCTGGCATGCATCCCATAGGTTCGCCATCACGGATTTAAAAAGTCAAGATATGCAAATGGTACTGTTTCCCTGTATATTGAGATGCCCAGTAAGTTCTGGTTGGGCCAAGGAATTGGTCAATACTTCTAAGGATCAAGATTCCAATTCACAAAGAGGACCCCCACAATAAACAGAGAAGTCTATATGTGGGCTAGGTTTTGTAGGAAACCTAGTCCACATGGAGGGGAAAATTCCAGGACAGAGTCCTCAAATGAAATGTGATTAAACAATTTTAAATTGTTTTAAATTTTAACAATTTTAAATTGTAACAACTTGGGTCTAATTTGGATGCAGTTATAAATAAAGGGTGATCTTTTACATTAACCTAATAAAATGAGGTTGCTAAAAAAAATGAAAAATGACAAGGGAACAGTGAATTACTTGTAATCCTCAGCTTAAAACAACGATTTGAACTGGAATTTCTCCTGCTAATTTAAGCGTTTGTTAAATGAGTCTCACCCAATTGTACAGCTTTTCTACAACTTCTTTGTGGCAGTGGTTGAGCAAATCGCCACAGTTGTTGAGTGAAATATGTGGTCATTAAGTGAATCTGGTTTCCCCTCATTGATTTCTCTATTCAGACTAAGCAGTGCATGGAGAAAAAAAGATTGTAGTGGATGTTCAGCACCATCTTTATGGTAAGGATTTTGCCAATAGCGGATGAAGCAAAACCTAAGCCTTTCCACTCCTGATGGTGGCTTATCCTGCGTTGTTTTCTGCTTCTTCTTTTTTTGTAGATGCCTCTCGGCGGCCTCCCTGATAGTGTGGGTGAGTACATTTGTTCCATTCCAAAACTCCTGATAGCCACTGAGTACCTCAAAGCAAGTCTGACTAATTAGCCATGTTATACAGCTCTTTATGAGCCTTAGTGTGTTCCTCAGCATTATCTGATAACCAGAGGACATGTGTGGGTGTTTCTCCCCCAATTCTTCTTTTCATTTTTATTGTTTCAGCGCAGGGAGAATGTGGGCAAAATGACCACGCAAATTCATTAGGGCGTGCTGCTTTAACAAACATGCAGAGAGTAGTAGAGGCTTAATTTTTTAAAAAAAGAATGTTGTATTTAAGTAATAATGAAAATATCCTTAGGTAGATATCTTTACGAGGTCAAATCCAATTATTCTGATAATAATGCTGTGTTTGTGTATGTGTTTGCACTGCCTTCAATTTAGGTACACTTTGGAATGGGTGTTCTGTCTGAAGCTGTCTTTCTCACCCCTTTTTACAAGACAAAGTCCTAAGAGACAGAATACAGGCATCCTCATGCAATTGGGGTTCAGACCAGTGGTGAAATTCAAAAATCTTTTTACTACTGGTTCTGTGGGCATGGCAGGGGAAGGATACTGCAAAAATCTCCATTCCCACCCCACTCTAGGGGAAGGATACTGCAAAAAACCCCACTCCTGGCTGAAAGAAATTGCAAAAACTCTATTCCCACCCCACTCTGGGGCCAACCGGAGGTGGTATTTGCCGGTTCTCCGGACTACTCAAAATTTCCGCTACCGGTTCTCCAGAACCTGTCAACCTGCTGAATTTCACCCCTGGTTCAGACTGGCCACAGGATGGGAATGTGTTTTCCAGTGCAAACGCTCGTGAGAGAGAAAGGGATCATATTTTGCCCTGCATTTAATCTCCATAGGAGGTGCATTGAAGAGCTGAAGTGGCACAGTGGTTAGAGTGCAGTACTGCAGGCTACTTCAGCTGACTGCTAGCTGCAGTTTGGCAGTTCAAATCTCACTGACTCAAGGTTGACTCAGCCTTCCATCCTTCTGAGATGGGTAAAATGAGGACCCAGATTATTGGGGGCAATATGCTGACTCTGTAAACCACTTAGAGAGGGCTGTAGAAGCACTATGAAGCAGTATATAAGTCTAAGTGCTGTTGCTATTGTGATGGGCACTATTTATCTCATTGAGCCATGTGTGATTATATATGACAATAATGGAGCCAAGCTGTAAATCTTGCACCAGAAACATAATATTCCCTCTTGTAGAACTGCCTGCCAAGAAGTACCAGCCTGTTTCTTTACCAAAATCCATTGTCCTTCTTTGCCAATTTTTTTCTACTTATGTTCTCATGGGAGGGCAAGCAAAGCCACAGTGTTGTCATTGCGTAGGCAGGTGAGATTGATTCTCACATCAACCTGCTTATTATGCCATCTTGACTGAGATCTCCTACTGAAATAACTGCCATACATTAAGAAAAATTATAATAATGCAGCAGGACGTTAGGAAAATGATGACTTCAAGCAGGTGCAAAAATGAACAAAAGCATGCAAGATACAGCTGTTGTTATGGATCCTCTCATTCCCATCTGGGAAAAAGCACTTTTGCATAGAAAATGAACAGCACCATTTCATCACCCCACTGGTATTAAAGTGTATTGTAGAAGCGTTAATTTGTTCGGTACAGATTAACTTCAACATGACCATTCTTGCTATTCCTATGGGAATAATTCTTTCTACAGACATACAAGATACTAACACTTCTTTTATATGTGTGAAACAAAATTTCAAAGCTTCCCATATATCTCATTCATTCTGTACCTCTTTTCTTTTTTCATATTTGCTTTAGAGGGTTCCAATTTAACACAGTGCCTTATTAATACTTTTGCAGTTATTTGTCTAAAGCTGCATTATTGTGACCTGGGGAATGGGTGGAGTAATTCTGGTTTGGAAAAAGCAATGAACTTTCAAATATGGATAACTATCTTTCTCAGGCTAAAATGAAGCAATTACAATAAAATATTTGGAAGAGGGCTGTTGGATTCTGATTTTCAAGTAGTTTTAGAATATTCTAATTTTCTGAAAAGATAGAAAAGTTGGTTTTGCTTTCAGAAGTGCCCTTGGACTGGGATACCTGACAGATTGATCTTAACAATCAACCCAGTAAAAGAAAGGCAAAGTACCAACCCACCCCCCAGAGTTATCTTGTGGTTGCTTCAGATGGGTCTCCTATGCATGATATTTTGATTCCTAAATGTTCACCCTCTAGTAATACATGAAGCATCTATGAAGCCAGCTT
This sequence comes from Thamnophis elegans, assembly GCF_009769535.1. NCBI lineage: Eukaryota > Metazoa > Chordata > Lepidosauria > Squamata > Natricidae > Thamnophis > Thamnophis elegans. Next base: position 40,852,658 of record NC_045551.1, read on the forward strand.
TTAAGCACCTTAAAGTCCTGTGTCTTCACTTAAGCTATCAACATAAGAGGCATGCATGTATGATTTTTCTTCTTGTTTCTCTTTCATTTTTTAAACTGAACGTATTATTTTATATTGTTTTATATCTGCTTTAATCCAGTTTGCATTTCTTAAATGATTGGAAACATTATGGAGAAAATGGCATTCAAATATAATAACTATGCAAACCAATAGAATTCAGACTAAAATCTGTATTTATTTTATGTATTTTCAGTGATGGCTAACCTTTTTCTAAAGGTGTGCCAAAATCGTGCCCTATCTCACACGTGTGTGTGCGCCACTCACCTGTGCATGCGTGCACAACCCCACCACCTGCGCATGCATGTGTGACCCCCCCCCACGCATGCATGTGAGATCCCCATGGGGGCTGGTTCTGTCCTCCCCAGGCTCAGGAGTCTTTCCTGAAGCCCGGGAGGGCAAAAACTGCCTCTTCCAGCCCGCTGGAAGGCCAAAAAATCAGCTGGCCAGTGTGCATATGTGTGCTGGAGCTGAGGGATACCATGCCTGCTAATATGGCTCCTTGTGCCATCTGTGACATGTGTGCCATAGGTTCATCATCACAGATATAGGCCAATTCCCCAAGGGACCTTTGGAATCAAGTGGTTCCATTAAATGCCTGAGGTGGACCAGACAACTCTTTGGTGAGGTTGATGGCTACCAATAACTCTAAAGTACCCTAAGAATAAAATCACCATGAAATATGTTAATGTATCATGCTCTTAGACATACTACCATCCAGTGGTGGGTTCTGGATCCCATTGCAACTAGTACACTGTAACGGAGCCCAGTGTCCACCACATACATGCACACATGCGTACTTACCACCCGTGATGCTCCAGCTGCTTGGCGGAGCGTCGCACAGGTGCCGTACGCTCTGTGCACATGCAAAAAAGCCCCAATCAGCTCAAATACAGGTAAGGAGGGAGGGAGGGCAGGTGGGCCCTCCGGAGCACCATCCTGGAACGGTACCTGGTGCTCCCAGCAGGCACCGTATGCCCTTACCGGGATGTACTGGTCGTATCCTACCATTGCTACCATCTATCCCAAGAGTAAACTAGTTCTAGTACCTGGATTGCCTTAGAAGATGGACCTTTGGTGACCTGAAAAAAATCATGATTATGTTAGTAGCCATGAAGTTTGGTATCCGTTGGGTTTCCTGATTTATATGACTTTTTTCTAAAATATCTTCTGTATCTTATACATACTCTCAACTGATTTGAAATTGCTTGTCAAAACAGTGGATATAAATCCACTAAATAAAAAAAAATCTGTTGGGTGATTGGATGTTCTGCTCAGTATAACTGAAGCAAATAGTATCAATGCCTATGATGCTTAGAAGGGTAATTTAGGAAACTGGCTTATGAGCCAAATATTCAAGAATAATAAAATAATAGTCTTCATTTTCAAAGAAGTAAAAACTAATTCAGAGATGAAAATGTACTGACACATGTGGCATTCCCACTTTAAAACCAATTAACTCAAGTCTCAACAGAATGAGTTTTTTTTTTAAAAAAACAGGGTCCCATCATTTTCAGAGAAGTGTTAATATACATCATGTGTTTACAAGAAGTGCCAATTCCACAATTATTTTTCATCCTAGTTCCTGCTTTATTTCCCTTTTATCACAGTAATGGACACATACACTAATATGTAATTAATCTGGAAGGAGGGAAAACAGATTAATTCCAAGTTGACTATTCACCTCTTTGACAGATGACACAATATTGGAAAGTTCATTAATATATTTCTTTTTGCTAAGAGTGAAGGTATGGGAGAACAAGGCAGCTATGTACATGCAGAACTTGCCTATCTATATTCTGGTTTAGCATTTTGCCTGAAACTATTGCAATCTGTATGTTATGAAATAAATTATAAGATAAATGAAAATGAGATAATTGGAGACAGGTGTCACAAGGAATATGTAGATTTTCACTATTTCTTTCAAACTATTTTGGAAGAGCAGCTTTAGGGTGAAATGTATTTTTTTTATAAAATGCTATCTACCCTTCATTTCTACAGCAGTGCCAAGCATGTCTCAGAAATGCCCTCTTTGTCCTCTGATGCTTCCTCGATTGACTATTGGATGAGATGATCTCTTATGTTATCCTAGGAGACTTCTCCCTGACAGAAAGCTGTCTTTGGGGAAGGAGGTGGGTGGGGAAAGAGAGCTGCAAGCATTGTGGATGTTTAAAGGTCAAACAAGGATGCAACAGATCTGTCAGCATCTTCTACATGTTACATTTAAGTGCATTTCCCCAGATGTGATTTGCTATAGATCTTTATTTTACATGCATTTGTTGTATTAAGGATTTTTTTTCTTTCAAATTAGAGTTTCCGGAGAATTTGGAATGAGATTATTTTAATCAGCAATAAATTAACATAAGGAGGAATGAGGAGAAGCTAATATTCTTATTCTTAACAAAGTTCAACTAACAAATATAATTTTCACACCCTTAATTCAGTCATTAGGTCAAATCATTAATCCTGTAAGCACCCAAGTGAAGCTCTGGTCCCTCCTAAGCTTTCCTTCAGCAGTCATACATTCACCATAAATATCTTCAGGAGAAAAGCCATTGTCTTTTGGGCCTTTATGCTATAAATAAAACTGATTGAAAAGACATTGTGGTTTCTATCCTGTAGATATTTGTGTGAATGCACAAATGCATTAGATTGATATCCAAAGAGTTGTGATGATGGGGTATTTGGGAAGTTGACATGCTGAGCATACATGCTGATGGAAAAAACTACAGTGTGGTGGACATCTTAATTCCACATTGGTTCATCACTGTTGCACAACCTGCATTGGTTGTCACGTTCTGGTGTTCACGTTGCATACAAACAGAGATGTTTGGTGAAAAACTTTTATCTCTATCTAACAAACTATCTGATAACCAGCACTAAATGACAATGATGCAAGGTAATCAAATCCAAGTCAGTTCTAACCAAGTTAACACCATCACCCATATATATACACCATTACTCCACCCAGCTCCACCCACAACTCCACCCAGATGACACCCACCCACCATCATCAATCACCATAACCCACACCCTCAGCCACATCCCCACTCAGTGTCATCATAGCTTCTTTCCTGGTTAGCCATCCGAGTAAAAGAGTTACATCAGAATAGGCAGTTGCACCTGAGTAGAAGAGCCACATGCAGCTAAGGCTCAATCGACATCAGAGAGGCAACATCAATGTGGCAGTGTTAGTGGCATGTAAGCATGGCCAAACGGGCATGGTGATGGACAGGATCCCCCTGGATGGCAGCCTGAGGGCTGACATTGGTTGCTAGTCTGCTTCCAAGTCCAATCAAAGGTATTGGTTATAACCTTTAAAGCAGGGGTGAAATCCAGCAGGTTTTTTTGAGTAAAATTTTTTTGAGTAGTTCAGAGAGTCGGTAGTGGAAATTTTGAATAGTTCGTAGAAGTGACAAATGCCACCTCTGGCTGGCCCCAGAGTGGGGTGGGAATGGAGATTTTGCAGTATCCTTCCTCTGCCATTGGCCCACCAAGCCATGCTCACAGAACCAGTAGTAAAAAAAATTGAATTTCACCAGTGCTTTAAAGTGCTTTATGGCATGAATCCTGGTTACCTGAGGACCTCACCTCAGTGGCCCACCCTACTAAATGTGACAGAAGAGCATGCTGCTGATCTCATCAGTCAAGGAATTCCAGCTGGTGGGGTACAGGAGAAGGGCCTTTTCTGCTGTGGCTCCCATCCTCTGGAACATTGGGTCCATTGAGGTGAGATCCACCCCTACCCATTTAGCCTCCCTTAAGAGCCTCAAAACCTGGCTCTGTTGACTGGCTTGGAGCTAATTGGACTAGTTATTGGACTAGGAAGACCTCACCTTCATCCTGTAGTATTCTGAAATCTTATCTCTATTTAATATTTAACATTTAATATTTTGTACCTTTGTTTTTTATGTTTGTAAGCCACCCAGAGTCGCTTGACAGTGTGAAGGGCGGCATATAAATTAAATAAATAAATTGGGTTCAATTATTGTTTTTAAAAAGGAGAACACAATATACAAAAAGATAATAAATTGAATGCCATGCATGCAAGTTTATGTTATGTAATCTTTCTCAAGCTCGGGATCACATTACAACATACAGAGCCTACTTAATTTTGGCTGACTTCGAAAAGCTAAGCTGGGCTGAGACTTGTTCATACTTGACTGGAAGAGCATCAGGAAATTCCAGGATTGGAAGGTAGCCTGGGAAGTGATATTAGAAAGTCTCAAGGCACTATTTCCATACTGTTGTACAAAAACTATATGAAGATTTAATCATCAGAGTAGAAATCAACTTGAGGGAATCTTTTAAACTTTGTGGTCCGAATATGTGAAAGGCCAGTATAAAGAATTTGAAAGTAAAATTATATATTAATAAAATGTAAACTGAAATAGAGTAAAGGTTATTTTCCTCCAAATGCATAGTAATTTAATTATTATATGAATGCAATTCTTAGAGATTCTGCAGAATATACCCAAGAATATGAGAAATCACAAATGTTCCTGGGACCTGAAATCAAACCTCTTTAATTTTCCAATTCCCTTTTAAAGGCATTGCAATATACTGCTTTATTCAATTAAATGAACATACTTTGTGCTCAAAAGACCCACTGGCATATTAACTAAGTTTATTGACTGAATTTGCAAAATGCTCTATGCTCAGTTGGCGTTAGCTAATTTGTATTTTGAAATATTCTCTGATTATTGTTAGACATAAGTTACATCTGTCTGCTAGGAGCCTCCTGCCAATCATTTTCAGTGGGTAACTCTAAGTTTTCATTGTAGGAGGGGAGGGGAGGGGAGCCTATACTTCTAACCACATTTCAACCAAAAATCTTCTTCATGTAAGATTCTGCTGTTTGATTGTGCTACGGTACTTGTAGAGCAAATTATTTTTGGAAGGAATTCTTTAACAATAAAGAAATGGCTGCAGGTCAAATTGATGGAAAACAATTATTCCATATTTGAAAGTGTTTTGCTGTTGGTTTAGCATGATATATGAATCTACCTTTATGGCTTAAAGTGGATGAATTAAAAGCATCCTATGGATGGATTAAAAAGATGCTAGGTTGGTTTATGTGAGACTATGAAAGAAGGAGTAGTGATATTGTAAAACTAGAACCGAGGTGGCGCAGTGGTTAAATGCAGCACTGCAGGCTACTTCAGCTGACTGCTAGATCAGCAGTTCAGCGGTTCAAATCTCACCGGCTCAGGGTTGACTCAGCCTTCCATCCTTCCGAGGTGGGTAAAATGAGGACCCGGATTGTTGTTGGGGGCAATATGCTGACTCTGTAAACCGCTTAGAGAGGGCTGAAAGCCCTATGAAGCGGTATATAAGTCTACTGCTATTGCTATTGCTACTACCCTGCAGCAAGTGTTGAAAAGAATTCCTATTTCTCATTTTATTTTATTTTATTGATAATATTTATATCCTGCTACAGTCTTCACAGTCAGGGTAGCAAGCTGAAGATGCAAGAGCATTTTTAAGGAGAATACAAAATTCAATTATAACAATCATAAATCATAATAACTCTGATAGATACCAATAAGTCATCGCTTTATAAGACACCATGGCAGTAATCGGAGATCTAGCTTTATTAGAAGAACAGTTTTATTTTTAGTATATTATGTTGGATGAGACAGCTATAGTGTTTAACCCTAACCCTAATTTTAAATCTTATCTCTTTGCATGTATAAGGGATCCTTCTCTTCTATCTTCATTTCATCTAAGGCAAATGCCATTTGTAATCTTTTTACTTTTTCTTTTCTTACTTATTTATGTCTGTTAACCTCTTCGTTTACCTTTTCCAGCTTCTTCCTTCAAGTGTCAATTTGAAGTTAGTGCCTCATAAAAAAGAAAGGTAGTCTCCCCTTTGTCAGTTCAATGCAATTCCTCTCTCAGCCTTAACCCTTCCAATAGGAATAATGTCCTTTCTCTTCTGTTGGTTCTTTGTGGATTCCACACAGCTGCTTTTTAACTCTTCCTTTTTTTGGCCACATCAACGCACTTAACAAAGGGATGGGGAAATGACAAGCTTGTTCCCTCCTTTCATTTCTCTGTCTCAGCCCAATTCAGACTGGAACAATAATAACAGTAACAACAACAAACTTTTGAGGCATTCGGTATGCTAAATTGCTGATTCTAGTTTCTCTACACTTATTGCCTGTGTTCCGGAGGTGGGTTCTTACCAGTTCCGACTGGTTTGGCTGAGTAGGTAATAACTTGGCCTGCCACGTCCCCGAACTGGTTCTCTTGGCAGTGTCATAGGCACCACCACCTTGCTTTTTGCTTCTGCGCATAGCTTTTTTTTACTACCATGTATGCACACATAGCACACATCAAGCATGTGCGTACAACGCATCCCTGAGCAAACCGGCAGTAGTAGCAACTGGAACCCACCCCTGCCGTGTGCCCCCACTCTTTCTAGGTCGGATCACATGGTGACCTGCTTTACCAGGCTCAAGTATGGTTGTAATTCAAAAACTACCTATGCAGATAATCTTCAACTTAGACAGGAATGGAGTGTTGGAATACAGTATTCATGTATTTTATACAACAACTAAAGCAATATTCAGTACAGATACACTATATTGCCAAAAGTATTCGTTCACAACTGAGTCTGATTTTGTGGATGGGTGAGTGAATACCTTTGGCAATATAGTATATATATTCTTCAATCAATAGATAGCAGGGTTTTTAAAGTTTGTAGTTGCATCTATGATATAACCTATGCGATAGTGCAGTGGTGGGTTTCAAATTTTTTAGAACCCCTTCTGTAGGTGTGGCCTGCTTTGTGGGAGTGGCTTGCCAGTCATGTGACTGGGTGGGCGTGGCCAACTTGTAAAATGTGGTGAAACTCACTTAACAATGCTCTTGCTTAGCAACCAAAATGTTGGCTCAGAAACTCTGGCATGTGAAGCATGCAAGTCTTAAAGCTGTCAAGTTACAAGACCCTTGCACCCCTAAACCTTTAGAAAAAAAACCCAGGGGAGTTCAAACTTGATAGCTTTAAGACCTGTGGACTTCAACTCCCAGAATTCCTCCTCTCGATCTTCATCTTGATGATGTGCGGATGGGCAGGGGTAGGGGAGCTGGAACTGGTTCTAAATGGCACAGTAGATTTGTGGAATCTCTTCTATACAAGAGGTTAGAACTGGCAGGAACCCACACCTGTGATGGTGGCATCTATTGTATACTTTATATCTTTTCTCTGTATAAAAGTTTCTTGCTTCCTTGTCGCAGTTAAGCAGAAAAGCACATGTGGACTGTGCACTGTTTGTGGACTGTGCACTGTTTGTTCTGTAGGGCTATATACTGCCTTGGACTTCCTAAGGCCTTTCCCACCCCCTGAGATACACCTGTGCATTGCTTCCCACCCTTGGGGTTCCCACAGCCTCCTCCACCCCTCACAATACCTTGCGTATCTTTTGAAGATCTGCAGAACTCAGGGAAAAGGGAAAGAAAGTACTGCAGGCCTTTCTTGTAGCCGCATTGGGTTGTCCATTTGAACCTGCTGAACTGCTGTCGTCGGCAAAGCAGCTCTTTCCCCTCTGTCTGCATTGCTTCTTTAACTCATCATATTTGCATGATGAGACCTACAGTACTTTCTTTCCTTCCCACCCTCACCATCCTGAGATCTGCAGATCTTTGGAAGGTAAGCAAGGGATTGTGAGGGATGTAAGCAGCCCAGTGCCTTTGAGAACCCAGAAGGGCAAGGATGGGGGGAAGAGGTAGGTGGGTGTGCTGCAGTGTTTCTGCAAAGTATGACTTCTAAAGAGCTCGCTCAGTCATTCATAAAGGCGATTGATCAGGTGACTTTTGTAGAATTTCTAACTTTGAAACTGGGTCATATATAGCTCTTTGGAGGTCTGTTCTAACTTTCAACAGTCACCAAATGATGTGCTGTATCTCTCGGATTACCGTATAAGGATAATCCTTAATAACCAATTAACACATACATTATATGAACGAAAGGTAAGTGGGTGAAAAGGAGAACCAATAAAGTTACGTTTGGTTAATCAGATTCTGAAAAACAAAGAACTGAGAAGTTTGTTTATTTTTTAAAAGCAATATGAAGCAGGAAATGGATCTGTTGGAAACAAAGTTGATTTGCAATAATAGAAAGCTATAGATAAATGTAATGGATGGTCTTTCATCTTAGCTATATTTTCCATGCCTTTATTTTTTTATTTTTTGCTATGTAGTATTTAATATATCTTGATTTGAGGGAATCTTAAAATTGGGTAGACAACTGTACCTCTTTTCTATAATGCTAATATGAAATAACCCTTGTTTCTTTGTTTTGATCATTTTAACATGAGGTCATATATACCCATCATATGTACTGCTATATGGAGAATAAAAGAATGATATTCAATATATTCAATATTCAATATCCTGTAGTAGTAATAGTAGTCGCAAGCAAGAATAACAACTGCAACAATTTTCCTTTCTGACTATGATGAGGATGATAGATTATTTATTTGTATCCCTTTATTGTTTTTACAAATAACTCAAGGTAGTGAACATATCCAACAGAACTTCTTCTTCCTATTTCCCCTACAACAACCACCCTGTAAAGCAAATTGGACATTTTGTATTATGAGAAGATCTGAATTCACTGTTTTAATCTTACTGTATTATATAGGCCAAGTTTATGCATATCTATTCCCAAGTAAAATCGAACTGAGTTCCAAAGGTTTCATATAATCTTAGGCTTCAACCCCAAACATTCTTGCCTGTGGATAAACCCTAAGTCAGATTTGTTTAATTTTATGTACAATTATATTGGATTAAGACAATAATTTCAATAGGATGCAATTCGAGCTAACATCACTGGGCTCTCTAGATTATTTCCAAGTCCTTCTAATTCCGCAGCAGTTTTGCAAAAGAAATATGAACTGTATTCCAGTGTTTCACATTGACTTTTCTGTACTTTTCCAATGAGCTTGACCGGATTATACAATATTAACTCTTGTATGGTTAATGTTTTGTGCTTGTGAATGTGTTTGCTTATATCTGTGTGTTTAATGTAGCCTGTTACACTAGAAGTGCTAATAAGTAGGACCTGTGTCTACTTGTGTTTTACTTTTTACTGTTGAATCTAAAGGGAAGAAGGTGTTAATCACATGCAAAACAGGGAAAGTGTAAACAAAATATCTGTGTGGCTGATAATATTTATATGGTTTAGTCTCACTGATGACAAAGAATATCTGATGCAAAGTATAAGCCTTATGTGACAGTTCTACTTGATGCTGTTATCCCCCAAAGAATAAAAAACTCTGTAAAATATATTAAAACTTTGCAGAAATATAATAATACTTGCAATAGCAAGCTTCATCCTGCAATTTTTCTGCACCTAAATCTCTGCACTGCAAAATTTCATTAATTTAAGGACAGCATCTAAAAATGTGAATAATCCGGAGGATTGCTTCTTAAAATAAATATATTGATGGATGTCAATTCATTTTCTGGCTATAATTGTGTAGTAATGAAGGAATTTCTTTAGATTTAGAAAAGATGGTAAATAAGTTTGATTTCATTCAATCGAAACATAGTTTATTTCAAGAGCCAATGAGAAATAAATAGCTAGAGGCAGGAGACCATGACCCAACAAAAGCGCGAATGTCAAAAGCGCTCCGACAAAACCGCGGTGCTAAAACCGCGATGTCAAAAGCACGCCGACAGCAGCGCGCCGACAGAAGCGCGATTTAAGTTAAGGTAAGGTTTAGGGTTAGGTTTAGGGTTAGGTTTAGGGTTAGGTTTAGGGTTAGGTTACAGCGCGCTTCTGTCGGCGCGCGGTTGTCGGCACGCTTCAGTGCTCATTCATCGGCGTGGTTTTGTCAGCGCGGTTTTGTCACCGCAGTTTAGTCAGGCACGCTTTTGTCGTTCGCGCATTTGTGGTAGAACCGCAGGAGACAAGAGGCAAGCCAGAATATTGAAAAGAAGAAACAGTAGGGAAAGAGGGAAGAAGGACAAGTGTTGTTTCTAAGACAAGAAATTATGCACCAGAATTAATTTAATTAAGTGCTACTGGGCTGGCTGCACCATATTTTAAGGGCAAATTCCTGCCATCATCACCTAACAATAATATGTAGTTCTTCAAAAGGTATTTTGGTGATCTTCTTGATCCTGTCCTTTAACCTTATTCTTTCTCTTACTCTTTGTCTACTTTCCTCAACTTGCAAATGTTTTTCTACTGGACCATCTGCTGCAGGGCCCTGTCAATAGAAATTGAACACTATCTGAAGACAAGCGATGTAGGGCAGATCCTTGGGAGTGGTGGGCATAGTGGAACAGCACAAGATAGCCTTCTTGAGGGACAGCAGTGCCACTAAGCTTAGAAGTTGACACTGAGTCTCTACTTCAGACCCAGCTTTGGTGCACTGTCCAGGTGCCCTAGATGGGAAGGATTGAAGAAATAGAGAAATGTACCTCTTTTCATTGGTATTTGTGCATGACACATCAGCAAAGTCAAGTTAGGCATCTTCCAAATTTTTGACATGCTGAGCCCAAAACTTTTGCCATCACTGGTCATACTTTGCTTTTTGGAAAAGTGTAGAGTATATTCTCTCTAAAAAAAAATCCTGATAACTTTATAATCTTTTTCAACATGATTTTAGCATAGACTTTTCATTTTTCCTTAATCTAATTTATCTCTATTTGATCTCTTTCATGATTACTCTTGTGTAGTCCCTGTTTACCAGAAATTATCCTATAATTTCTTAAATATTCCCCCAAACAGTTCTTATTTTTCCATTCCTTTTTATTTTCCTCTATTGATATTCTTGCTTAAGACATATTTCCATGTCTATTATTGCTTTATGTTGACAGTGCATAAAGCCTTCATTACCATCCCCTAGCTATCATTAGAGGTTGCTTTCAAAAGATCTTTTCCTCATTAACATTTTTTTTCTTTAAGCCTCACAAGCCCCTTGCCTCTTTCTATAGTTTTTCAGGTTCTTTGCATATATGATATACTGAATCCATTCCTTACGATTGATCTCATATTTCACTAGTCAAATCTTGCTGGGCACTTACTCTCTAATTTTCTAAATTTCATCCTTAAATTTGATGCCCATAATTCTTGCTTTAACTTACAAGTGCCTTTTTCTTTTTCTCTATCATTTGTTTCTTATGTGATCAATGAATAACTTTGATGTTCATGTAATGATATCTACGTTGCTTGAAGTAGGTGTTTTCAAAGAATCCGAATTTTTGTTACAATTTGACTGCTCTGGTAAATAAAATCAAAATCCTCAAATAGTCAAATCAGAATAGGATATCCACAAATAAAGGATTGTCCCATAAAAAGTAGGAAATGCTACTCTGACATTAGTCCCAAAAACATTAACCTGCATGCTTTCTTCAAGATATAAACCCAGAGCAAAGGATATACCTATAGTGAACATAAATCTCTTTTGATTTACTTGTCAATTCAAGGCAGAAACATATTTTCACATTAATGCTAATGTCTGGATAATTATCACATTATCCATTCTGATGGCTGGAGCTAGTGAGTTCTTTCTTGTTGCAGCTTGCTAAAATTTAAGCATAAATTAATTTTGTATTTTTACTAAAATTAGGTCCAGTCTTTCAGAAATATAAGGAGGTTGTCATGAAGTCTACTGTTTACTATTACATAAAATTTTGTCTCTGTAGCAGTATGGTGAGGTCAGTGTATAAAGCACCTTTCTCAAACTTTTCCACTTAGATTTAGTTATTATTCTTATTATTCCTAAGTAGCATGAATACTGGAAAAATGGTTCCATATGATTGGCATTCATGCATATTTCCTGGTTTTCCTCCCAAGTGTTCCTCATGCTTCATGTATGCTTCTTTTTGCCCTTATATTCAAAAGAGATAGGAAAACCAAGTGCACTTATGTGGATTACATTCAAAACAAAGTTATAAATTGTTCTGTAATTGGAATCTCCTAATTTTGTGAAAATATTCTTTTGCATTAACCTCTTGGTTGTTGTTAGTGGATAAAAGATAAATGAAAGCAAGAATGTCATGTACTTCAGCTGTTTGCCACAACAAGGAGAGCTGCTTGTCAGAAAAAAATTGCAATACAAGACTAATATATTAACTGAAAATTAAGAAAGATTTTCCAATAAAATATTCATAGTAATTATTCCACTCCTTTCTAGTAATTATTCCTTCCAAGAAGAGAAGAAATCAATTTTTGTTCTCTACAAGATTTATCTAGAAATTTTCCTTTCCACTTTTCTGATTCCTTCATTATTACAATATGTACATATTTAAAATGATAAATTTTAACTTTGCTTTGCCCCTTAGTTAGCCTGAAATGATAAGATGAAAATATTTCCCTTTATTATTTCACAATCATATTCTTGAGTGGTGGGAATGTAACTGAAGGACGTTCAAAAACCTTGCAGCATGACTGTGTGTCCTCATATATCTACATTCTATTTTAAATCATAATTGCAAGTGAAATTGTAATCTCAGATAGAAGTGTATCATATAATCTTTCTCATTGTTCTGTAATATTATTTAACTGTTTTAGTTGCCTTGTATTAAATATGAGGTTTTTGTTTCTCTTGTGTCAGCGTTATTTTCCGATTTAGAATTAATCAGAGTTGTTTCTTTTTGTATCAGCATTATTTTAATAGTCAAAATTTAATCAAAGTGGCTTCCCTTAAAAATAAAATTAGGCTTTATGCTAATTTAATATGATATACTTTTTAGTTATGCTGGGGGGAGGAGAAATTGATTATAGAATCACATAGGGGACTGGTTTGGTGTAGTGGTTAAGACATCAGACTAGAAACTGGGAGATTGTAAATTCTAGTTCTGCCTTAGGTACAGGTACTTAGCTACTCTTGGGCCAGTCACTTCCTCTCAGCACTAGAAAAGAAGCAATAGTAAACCACTTATTAAAATCCTTGCCAAGAAAACTGCAAGGGCTTGTTGTGTCAATCTCTGAGGAGCAGCCATGATTGAATGCAAGGGAAAAAATGAAATGAAAACCATTTTGTTTAATCGGCTAACACAGAGATTACAAGCTCCGATTTAATAATGTATCAAAAACAGATACATAGAAAATTACATTTTTTTTTTCAAATGGGGCTTTAGGCTTTGTTGTTGTTGTTTGCAACCAAACCAAGCAACTACCATATTTTTGGAGTATAAAACTCACTCTTTTCCCTCAAAAAAGAGGGTGAAAATCTTGCTGCGTTTTATACACTGAATACAGCATTTCTGACCTACCAAAACCCCAGCCCCTTTGCAAAAATGACATGCAGAGAGTTTGGGAGGCTTGCAAAGTGCTTCTGAGGGCTGAGGAAGGCAAAAAAGAGCAAAAAATGGCCTGTTTCCCCCTCCCCAGCCCCCAGGAGCACTCTACAAGGCTCCCAAAGCTCTGCATGCCCCCCCCCCCCTTTGCAAAAAATGAGAACAGAGGGTTTGGGAGGCCTGCAGAATGCAAAAAAATTACCTCTTCAAAATCATGGTGCGTCTTATACTCCGGTGCATCTTGTAGTCCGAAAAATACAGTTCTTTTAACTATCCTATACAGCCGGATGCATTATCCAGATTTGATAACTCTAATGCAATGCATTTCAGAAGAGTGGTGACTCTGCACTTGCTTAAATTGTACAGCTCCCATTGTGTGATGTCCAATAATCTGATAACATGGATTTTGAATTAACAAGACAACAGTAAGGAAGTGAACCATTATACCAAAGCAGTGGAATCTGACATGAGCTATTAAAGGTTTTAAACATAAGTCATGTCCCATCCTGAAGGATAAATAAAGAGAAGCAGGACTCAGCTTAATTTGCTGAGAAAAAGATGTAACAAGTTCTGTTCTTTCCCCCTGGTCCTCCATTTTTAAAGAAATGAACAAGGAATGCAGTGATTTATAAAAGTATAAACAATATAAATTAAGTCTTCGCTTAATGAAAATAGCAGCCAAAGTTGCATTCAACCTATCCTTCAAAAACTATTTACTTGCTTCCAAAAGGCCATTAAGGAGGGGGGCAATGTCTTTTTGCCAAAACGCCACATAATATATTATTAGGCACATGAATTGTTCATTGAAAAGTGTGAAGCAGGAGCACAAATATGAGCTTGAAAACTAATGTATTATAAAGATATTCTCCTAACGGTGAAACTCCATTTCAGTTTTCATATTCAGTTTACAAGAGGAAAAGCTTTGATAAGTTTTCAGAGGTTACAGTGTAAGATAGATGTAAGCCAGGGCACTCCAAAATTCATGATTATTAGTGCACAACATCTCAAAATATAACAAAACTGGAAGCTTTTTGAGAGGACCTGACAAGAGGTTTTGGTGTGAGATATCAATATAAATGATAACTATTTCCTCACTTTTATCTGAACCAGGAGAGGTGGTGGAACAGCTGGATCAGTGCTTGCAGTTTATTATGGATTGCAGGAGGGCCATTAAAGTGGAAATGAGGGAAACTGTTTCTCAGCGGATCTCATATTTGAAGGACTGCCCCTTTCCCATTATATCTGCCCATCCCATCAAGTCTGGCAAAAGAGATACATTGTTAAGTCCCACCCGCTAAAATGCTATAACTGGTGGGAGCCTGGAGACAGGCCTTTCCTGGCTATGGACTGTTTAGATTTGTAATAATTATAATTGATTAAAATATTTTAGTATTTGAAATTTTAAGTGTGATTGTATTTTTGGAGCTGCAGGTATGTCAGGGTGCAAATCTAAATAAATCAAGGAGAAGAAAGCTTATCATACTATTTACACCATAGTAAACTAGCCATATTCTGAATGGTCAGCTGATTTGTCCCAAATGTTGCTAAACCTGAATGCTGAGCAGCCTAAGTCAACTTTGCCGATCGGAAGCATAGTTCCTTGGGGCTTTGAAAATACATACTTCAAAAACTGATCATGCCTGGGTAGAACAAAAGGACCCGAGTGAATCAATTCTAATTATTGTTTTGAATTGTTTGAGTTGTTTTTCTATACATAGATAATATACCCATTGTCTTGTTCCCTACCCCATTTCCTTAATCTGTGTGGCTGAATCTTTTTTATAAACAGTGAGTTATTTGGGTTTTTTTCCTAGATACCTAATATAATATAGAACAATTATAAATAGGGTCACTTCCTATTACATATTAGTGTTTCCCCTAATAATAATAATACTTATTATTTTTCAGATTATTGCTAAGAGATGAAAGCTTTCAGGTGTGAATGTCTGTATAGCTGTTTAAATCTTCTTAACCATTTGCTACAGAAATACCCTTTATCCTCCCAGATAGTCTATATTCAGTAAAATTAAGAGATGAATGCCTTCAGTTATTACCTGCTTTGTTTCTTCTCTAATGTGTGCAGTGAGCTCAGTTTTTCCTTAGTACATAGTAGACTATTTGCTGATATTTTTACTCTTCCTATTTCTGAAAATATGCATTGTAGGAACAGATGCTTCAGGCATCACTTCATAGTATTCTGTTTTGGCATCAAATAACCCATTAGTTTATATTATGTCAAAGATGTAGCTGTTTTAACATGTGATACAATAATTCCTTTGTTGTCACAAACTATTAAGTGAATATTGTTTTGATGTGTCACATTCACAGTGATTTAAGCTTTAGGAAGTGGTTTTGATGGAGATAGCAGTAAACAAGCTGGGGAACCTAATAATGAAGTACCCCTCCCCCTTTCTTTACAAATCTAAACGTGAAGTGATCAGTTTTGATGAAAGAGATGGCTTAACAGATAGGACTTACACCTTGCAAAATTCATCTGTCAGATGTTGCTTAAATTCTACTACAGCTTCTACCTTTCTGCTAAGTTAACTATTCAAATACATAGCTACAGCCACAGCCTGAGTTTGTCATTTTGCTGCTACAATTGGAATCATTATAATTCTCCAGTTTATCTACTTCAGTTTACCATCCTCAGATACAGTGGTGTATTTTCATTATTTTTACTACTGGTTTGCTCGCACACACTTGTGCACAATACTTCTGCGCATGCGCAGAAGCGTCTGGGTGCATGGGCGGAGCCTCCCACCACCACCACCACCAGTTTGCCCGATCCGGGGCAAACCAGGAGCAACCCACCTCTCTTTAGATACCTCTCTGATTTTGCAATTGTCTAATGTTTTCATATAGGTAGTCCTTGACTTATGACTGATTACTTAGCAACTATTTCAAGACCTATTTGAGGTACTTACAAGTGGGATTCAAAGTTAACATTGGTTCTCTTCCCCCATGGCCACTTTGGACCCTCAGTAATCAGGCTGCATTTACAATCATTTGCAGTGCCCCCAGGAGTGCAACTGTTTTTTTTTTTTTAATGGTTTTACTGAAAACTGATAGGAATGATTTTGGGCAGAACCAGCCACAGTGACTGTGTTCTTTGTTTAACAACAGCCACAAAAAGTTTGTAAAATCAGGTCAGCAGCAACTTGCTTTATGACCATCATGAGTTATGAACCCTGTCCATACAGGGTTCATTATAGTTGTAACTTGAGGACTGGCTAAATTTTTCTTTCCTCTCTTCTTATACTTTTAAGAGTACTGAATACTTCATATGCACAATCTCAGACATCTGAACCAAGGATGAAATTCAATTTTTTTTTTACTACCGATTCTACAGGCATGGCTTGGTGGGCGTGGCAGGGGAAGGATACTACAAAATCTCCATTCCCTCCCCACTCTGCGACCAGTTAGAGGGGGGAGTGGATCTGGAGAGAGGAGTGGTAGAGGGGGAGGGGGAGTAGGGTAGAGGGGGATGATGGAGGGAAGATAGAAAGTTGGAGGGTGGTGGAAGAAAGAAGTGTATGGAGAGTGGAAGAAGTATATTGGGTTTCTATTTTCTGGGGTATTGTTGACAAGAGGAATTGCTGCAATTATTGTTTAATACTGTATGGTGTTGGCTATGCACAGTATACATGTGAGTGTATGAAAATGAAAATGAAAAAATAAAAAATATTACTCATAAAAAACCTTAAAAAATAAAAAGAAGAGAACAAACTATTCAAAAATTCTGCTACCGGTTCTCCAGAACCTGCTGGATTTCACCCCGATCTGAACTATTGTTCAAATCTGAACTAATGACCATCAAGTTACAACATAGTTTCCATCCTCTAATAGCAAACAGAAATCTAAAACTACTTCTTGTAAAGAGAAATAAGAACTATCTATCCAGGCAACAGAAGCTCACTGCCTTTTCTGTCTTTGGCACCCAGAAAAAAAATGGTGTTCTTCTGGGCAGGGGTGTCAAAATCAATGCCCCAGGGCCAGATCTGGCCCATGGGATGCTTAGATCTGGTCCACGGTGTCACCCTGGAAACAACAAAGGACCAGTCCATGGTACCTTTGCCAGTGAAAATGGAACTCCGGAGGGTATGTGCAACTTTCCTAAGCTCTGTTTTCCATGGTAGAGAGTTGCAGGAGGCTATCACAGCTGGAAATGGAGCTCAGGAGCCCTTCCTGCAGCTCTCCCAAGCTCCATTTTCACTGGCAGAGGGTTGCAGGAAGTCGTTGCAGCCAAAAAGAGACGTCAGAGCACTTGAGCCGCCACAGGCAACCCCGACATGAGTGATGTCGAGCTGACCATGCCTGCCTCAGCACCCTGAGGCCAAACACAACCCTGATGCGGCCCTCAATGAAATGGAGTTTGATACCCCTGTTCTAGAGATGTTTGCTTATATAGTATTTAACGTCTGTTTACTCATAGCTGAGATCTTGTGGCTATTTTAGAATAAGCCATTGCTTCATTTTGGGAGCTGGAAGGACACTGTATTATCACTACTATTTTTGTAAAGGTGACTATACCAAAAGGTGTTATAATCTACTGTGTTTCCCCGAAAATAAGACAGGGTCTTATTTTCTGTTGACCCTCCAAATAAGGGGTTGGCCTTATTTTCAGGGAGGTCTTATTATTTTTCAGGTGCAGGAAGCAACAAGCCACCAGCCCCACCCTCTCCATCCCACCACCTGCTTGCCTGCGGCCACAATGACCCAAGTTTTACTTGCACCCTGGCCTTTCTCTGCCCTGCTTGCTGGCCACAGAACAGCTGACTGTGCTGCTCTGGCCTTGGGGGGGGAACACTCTTCCTGGCAGAACGAACACACACACACACACACACTCTCTCTCTCTCTCTCTCTCCAAGGCAGCCACATCCCTTCACTAACTTGCTTTCCAGCTCCATTCTTCACTCCACATGCAGGACAAGAAAAGTAGACTGTGTGCCTATGGCAGTGGTGGGTTTCAAATTTTTTAGAACCTCTTCTGTAGGTGTGGCCTGCTTTGTGGGAGTGGCTTGCCGGCATGTGACTGGGTGATAGTGGCTTGGCAGTCATGTGACTGGATGGGCGTGGCCAACTTGTAAAATGTGGTGAAACTCACTTAACAATGCTCTTGCTTAGCAACCAAAATGTTGGCTCAGAAACTCTGGCATGTGAAGCATGCAAGTCTTAAAGCTGTCAAGTTACAAGACCCTTGCACTACTAATCCTTTAGGAAAAAAAACCCAGGGATGTTCAAACTTGACAGCTTTAAGACGTGTGGACTTCAACTTCCAGAATTCCTCCTCTCACTCTTCATCTTGATGATGTGCGGATGGGCAAGCGGAGGGACCTGTAACCGGTTCTAAACGGTACTGTAGATTTGTGGAACATCTTCTATTGAAGAGGTTAGAACTGGCAGGAACCCACCCCTGGCATATAGTAAAAAAAGTACCAGAAAATACCTTCCAAGTTCTCGCAAAAAAAAAAAAAAAAAAAAGATCTTGCAAAGTTAGAAGTAGTCCCACAAACTCCTTTTCTTGCCCTGCACATGGCAGTGGAGAATGGAGCAGGAAAGCAGGTTAGTGGAGGGATGTGGCTGCCTTGAGGGGGGTAGGGATCTCTCTCTCACACACACCCACACACCATCCTTCCCTTGGGAACTCTGCACAGACGCAGAGAAGCCTTCAGATAGAGCATTTGGGGGATGTGTGTCTGCGCTGAGATCCCAAAGAAAGAACGACTGCCAGGGGGAAAAATGGGGGGGGGGATTTTGCCTCTTATCCTGTTCTGAGTCTGTGCTGAGCTTCAGAACAGGGTAAGAGAAAGTAAAATCTCCCCTCCCCATTTTCAAGCGGTTTGCAAAAATGTCCCATTCTGATCCTTCAATGCTGCAATCCTGGAATATGCTGAAGGCTCGAAGTGGGGCATTTTTGCAAATGGCTTGAAAATGTGGAGGGGGATATTCCTGCCTCTCCCCCTGTTCTGAAGGTCAGCACAGATTGAAAACAGGATAAGAGACAAAATCTCCCTCCACATTTTCAAGCAGTTTGCAAAAACGCCCCATTCCATTCCTTCAATCCTGCAATCCTGGATAATGTGAAGGATCGGAATGGGGCATTTTTGCAAACCGCTTGAAAATGGGGAGGGGGGAATTTTTGTCTCTTATTCTGTTTTCAGTCTGTGCTGACCTTCAGAACAGGGTGAGAGGCAGGAATAACCTCCTCCACATTTTCAAGCTGTTTGCAAAAACGTCCCATTTCAAGCCTTCAATGTGAATACGCAGGTGAGAAGCGAACTCTTATAGGCATGAAAATCCATACACTTGGGACATCGGAAGAAACCCTGCGAGGAGATGCTGTTGCCGAAGTGCGGGAAATCCCCCCCCCCCTGCAGATTGTCCTTTCAAAGAGGAGTTTCACCAGGACGAAGTGGTGGCTGAAGGCGGTGTTTGTCTCACCTTCATCCTGGTGAAACTCCTCTTTAAAAGGACGATCTGCAGGTGGGGGGGGGATTTCCTGCACATCAGCAGCGGCATCTCCTCGCAGGGCTTCTTCCGATGTCCCAGGTGTATTGATTCCCACGCCTTCTTTTCCTGTTCCGTGGATGGAATTGCGAGCTGTGGTTGTCACCGTTATGTAAGGAGGGCATTTGGGTTATGTTGCTTGGCCTCCAGCTTCTTTTGCGAGCCGCAATCGGCTGCAAAAGCGACCGGCGTTTGCTGGAGGCAGAGGCCTGAGCGGCACCCACGAATCAGCTGTTTTGTGAATGGAGCAGCCCAGCTGATCCGATTAAGGGGCCAAGAAGCCCTGAGGTGACCGAGGAAGGGAAAGGTTGCCCCCTGTTCTGGCTAAACTCATCCCTTCACTAGGGCTTATATTCGGGTGCAGGTTTATATTTTTGCCCACCCCAAAAATCTGGCATGGGCTTAGTTTCAGGACATTTTGTATTTTCGGGGAAACACGGTAATAAGTTCCTTTTGCCATAGCTCCCTAATGGTTATCACACCGCTGCAATCATTTCAAATGAAAACCTTCTATGGAAAGGAAACTGGAACTCAGAAGACTGTTATTCTTAGTCAAAGTGTCAGCCTCTGCTTTGCTTGCTTGCTTTCGGCTGCCATGGAAACGGGGAGAGGGGGCATGGTATTTGGGCTGCGAAATTGGTACAGGAATGATATTCAAAAAGGGAGTTTTGTTCTCACCATCTTCTGCGCATGCTGATGGCTGATTTTGGACCTGGTCAAGGCCAACCGTCCTGCATACCAACCTGATGATGCTTCTTGGAGATGCAACCCACATGACACCTAAGGGAGTTGCAGATTGGGCAATGGGGTGGGGGTTGTTGGAGGGAGGGGGCTGGGCAAATGTTTGATATGTATGATTTCGTGCTTTTCTGCCTCAGACCTTGGTTTACTTCACTGCTATCTATTCATATCCAGTAAAAGTACTTTTAATTCCTCAAACAATGGAGTTGAGAGATTTCTTTCTTGGTTACTGAAGGAGGCACACCTGACACAAAGTTTCTTTCCCTTCATGAATTCTGTCACATCCCCAAATGTAGTTATTAAGAAAATGGTACTGTCACTCAGGTTTGTCCTTTATAATACAGATATGTTGCAAAGTTACTTTATGAAACCTGATCTGAACTGAACTGTATCTCCATATTTTGAAGGATGGTTAGGTCAAAATCCTTGTTATTGGAAAAAGGCATTCAGGACTGGGGAATACATAGCTGTGCTGATACCAAACTAATGAAATGCATATTCTGAGTCATAAAACAAGCCTCCTCTTCTGTGGATGCAGTAAATGTGTGGAAACTGTGTCCTGTATATGTATTCATGATAGTTAGTGGAATTCATTTTTAGGCTTAAACAGGGGAAGTATCAATAATGAATTAGAAAAATTATGCTTTTAAGGCATTGCCTCTTATTACATTGATCTTGTCACAAAGATGTCTGACTATTTTTAAAGGAGGGGTCCTTCCTGCTTTCTGAGCTTGCTTGTTTTTTGCAGACGTTTCATTATGCAAACTGGGTAACATAATCAGTCCTATTTTTAAAGGATTTGTGTTGAAATGCCTTTTTGTCATGTCTAGCCCACTGTGTTGGCAGCTTAAATTTATCTTTAGCTGTTCCAATTTTAACATGGTGGTCACAAGAGAGGAATGGTTGGGAAAAGAAAATGGAACTTAAAGAGATGGGTAAAATAACTTCCTTGATTAGAGAAAAGACAATATTTACATTTATTTCTCAGTGGAAACCCTTTAAAGGCATTTTGCATGAAACTGAAAAACTTTTGACTTGTGGCTTTGTCAAAATACTTCCAAAATACTTTTACTTGTGATTTTCAGGAAAAAACATAGATTAAAAAGTGAGGTGTTTTGTTTTGTTTTTGTAATCGTAGAGTAAGATAATTTTGTAAAAAGGCTTATAGCTGCTTGAAAGGAAATTGGACATTCTATTTTTTACCTTTGCTTTCTTCAGTTTTTATTTTTCTCTCATTTATTACTTCTGTATTAGTTTTTTTGTTTTCTTTGACTTTTAGAACCATTTATTAATGAAGTAAAAAAAAAGAATCTTAACAATAGGGTTTTATCTTTCTGCAAGACTCAAGTCTTGTTTTGGACATAATGCATAGAAGTTGTTTGCTGAGATTGGTGATGATAAGGCCAAGAGTTGTGATCTGTCCAGCATATATTGACCACATAGGCTGAGGACAGGCTTTCTTCCTTCCAGTCTCTTGAAATCAACCTCCACGGCCATTTTATCTAGAGATCGGGAGAGGCTGGGCACCTGAATTCCATAGAGGCACCTGCTTGCGTAATGTCTGATTGTGAAGTGCAGGATAGCCTTTTTGCCCCTCCTCTTTGTTTGGATGCTGTCACCCAGTTTGTTTCTGAACACAGTTTTAGGTCTTTGTTTTGCAAGAATGGTGGGCCCACTTCAGAAATAACCTAAGAACCATGGGGGTGCAGAGATTGGAATCAGCATTACAGGCTAACTCACTGCTCACTGCCAGGAGTTTGATTCTGACCAGTTCAGGGTTGACTCAGTCTTCCATCCTTTCGAGGTCAGTAAAATGACAGCCCAGATTGTTGGGGGCCATATGCTGACTCTGTAAACTACTTGGAGAGGGCTATAAAGCACTATGAAGCGGTATATAAGTCTTAAGTGCAATTGCTAGTGCTTTTTCTGAGTGACTGTTACAGAGCACCTTTACCAATGACCTTTTCGTATGGGCAACTTCAAAATGATATATTCCAATTCAAGCACCCCTTTTTCACACATTAGGGGAATGAATGATTGCTGTGTTTCTCTCAGAAACTGTCCTTAACTTGTTAACATGTTCCTCATTATCACCATAAGAAGACCGCTTGTTGGCATTTTTACTGAAGTAGAATGAGCTTTGGCAGACTCTATAGAATAATTAATGCTGACATATTCAGCGACTGAAGAAATGCATGTTAATGTGGTCATGAGGAATAGCTCTACATTTGACTGTATGTCTGTCAAAAAGAGCATTTATTTAGAGAAGTTGCTAAATGAAGATGGCTGATAATCTATAATGTTTATCCAAGTATCAAATAGTAATTAGACCATACACTATATATGAAGAATTTTGGTATTCATATATACTTATTACCTGAATTTTCAATAGTAGTGACTTCCTTGGTGTAAATTATTTCACAGTACAAATGTAAATCATAGATGTGAAAAAAATATCAACCATGGACTCTTTTGGAAGTAAGAGGGTGTTATATAGCCATTAAACTTCATAATGGCATAAGTGCTCACATCAAGTCAGGCACACTATGCCTTGCTGCCCTCAGTGATTTATAAAGTAATACTTCTTCTCCTTCATCAAGTCAGACAAGTGATTTTTTCAGCTCTGGCTATGGCATTCTGTAGTGTATCTAAAGTAGCATGTTGATCTTCAGAGCAAAAGGCAGACTAAATAGGTCTGTGATGGCACACCTATGACACGCATGCTATGACACAGGTGGCACATGGAGCCATTTCTTAGGGCACATGAGCCATTGCCCTGTCAGCTCTAGTGTGCACGGGCGTGCTGGCCAGCTAATTTCTCCTTTCATTTTCTGCCATTTTTCTCCCCCTGGAGGTTTCAGGGAAGCCTTCTGAAGCCTCTGGAGGGCGAAAAACAACCCTACACACAAAACCGGAAGTTCAGGAATGAACTTCCAGTTTGCGTGTTGGGCCATTAGGAGGGAGAAAAACAGTCCTACAGGCAACCCAGAGGTTCCTGAACTTCCACTTTGCGCGTTGGGCCACTTTTTGCCCTTTGGAGGCTTCAGGAGGCTTCCCTGAAGCCTCCGGAGGGCAAAAAATGGCCCAACATGCCAACAGAAAAACCAGAAAATGGGATGTTTCCAGACTCCGGAGGGCCTCTGGCAAAGATTCTGGAGCCTGGGGAGGGCGAAAAACAGGTCCACCATGCTATCACATGCCAAAAGCAGGGGGAATGCGGGGGAGCACACACATGTGCAGTGGGAGGGCGCATAGAATTAAGGGTGTGAGCATGTGCACACATGACTCTCCCCTCACTCCCCCGATTTTGGCACGCGATGGCAAAAGCCATCACTGGAATAGGATATGGTGCCCGGCTCTAGACATCTTCTACTTGGCTGCCTAATAATTAGTCAGGTTCTCAACTTGTGAGATTCAGCAAGCATCTATCTTTCCTCAAACGTCTGAAAATAAAATCAATAACAGGTGATCTTTTCCCATGCTGTCACCTGATTTTCCTGAAGTGTCATGAGTGACAAAGACTAGCAGATT
Organism: Thamnophis elegans; assembly: GCF_009769535.1. Classification (NCBI taxonomy): domain Eukaryota; kingdom Metazoa; phylum Chordata; class Lepidosauria; order Squamata; family Natricidae; genus Thamnophis; species Thamnophis elegans. The sequence continues at coordinate 40,876,754 of NC_045551.1, forward strand.
ATAAATACCTCAGGATACTCATGCAGGATAACAAATTGAGATAAAATTAAGAATGAAAAATTACAAGAAGGCAACACCATGGGAACCCAGCAATAAAGGATGTCAGTAGGGCATGTTTGTGCTATACTTACATGTAGATGGGGGGAAAGTGCTAAATGTTGCATTCAGGTATCAAGCTTTTTCCCATTTTCAATTATTATGTTTTCAAAAGTTGCTTCCATGATAGCAGTTTGCATTTTTAAAAGCTTTTATTGTAGAAACATATGTTAAAAGGTAGAGTAATTTGCATTTAAAAGGCAATTAATGTGCAGAAACAGCTATATAATGTACTGGAAAGTGTTTCAAAGCTTCATATGTTAGGAGACATTTTAAATATAAACCTGTTGTAGCCCAGCAGGAGCTGCTGGAGCTGCAAACAGACTCCGACAGCGAGGGGCCTTATGAGTCAGCTCTGGAAGATGTGGAGGACCCTGGACAGGATTCTGACTCCGAGCAGGGATCAAAAAGGCTGGTTGACCAGCAGGAGGCGCCTGAGGCATGGAGCAGCGGTGAAAGCCAAAGGAAGTGTGCTCCTGACATCAGGCCTTGGAGCAGTGGTGAGGAGACAAGGGAGGTTGTCCTGGATTCCATGCAACGATGGGCAGATCGACGTAGAAAACAGCTACGCAGATACAAAAGATAATTGGATCCAGGGGGTTGTAATTAGGCTTCTCTCAAGATAGTATTTAAGGAGAGACTCTGGGAGGAGTCTGGTTTGCAGGATTCAACTTAATTCTCAACGCTGGAGAAGTTGTTATCTGTATCTGTCGGAGTCTGCGTTGCTGCCAAGGTTCTTATCTGTTTGTTGTGCTTGGCCTTCAGCCACCAAGATTTGTGTTTCCTGTTAATAAAGAATTGTGGCATTCCAGCTAAGCTTGTCTCGGCATTCGTTACTGGACGGAAGAGGGGGTCAGAACATAAACCATTGCAAAAAAACAAAATAAAACAGACATTTTTTTTTCAAAAAAAATTATCTGACAGACCAGAATATCATCCTGTAATTTATTACAAATAATAAATTTAAACATAAATTTAAATTTCACCCTGGCCTGGCTGATAAGGAGTCGAGCTCTGTAGCTCAATGGTTAACACATCTGCCTAAGAGGCAATAGAGCACAGGTTCGATTCCCAGCAAGGGTATGGCTAGCTGATGAGAGCTAAATAGCTTGAAATAGATCTATACTAGTCTCCCTTTATTTATTTATCAGCACAAATATAACATACACACACACACACACACACACACACACACACACACACACACACAAATAGTCAGAGCCCACTCAATGAAAAATTGAATTCAGTAAATGTATAATTTTTCAAACAAAAAATAATTTGAATACTTTTTCTTTTTGCTAAGAAACAGAAGATACTACTGGTGAGAACTGAAATATTTCTGATGGCAAGCATAGTTCATATGTACCCTTTCGAAGGGAAACAGGAAGGCCCTAAAGTAAGACAATTATACTTCTGAATTATTTCTTAGTATTATTCCCTGGGAAAACCTAAACAGTGTACTATATTTAGATTTCAGCAGTTAAATATTAACCTGTCTGAGAACTAGGATCTTTTTTTTTCTTCAGAGATGAAACAGCAGAGTTTTCTTAGTCACACAGCTGCGCAATTCTGCCCCTCTTTTCTTAAAATATCAACTCAGTGTGGTGCGTCAGGGAGATGTATAATTTGAATTTTAATGATTTTTATTGGAATATTGTTTTTTTTCTAGAGAATTTTAATCTGTATTATGACTGGTATTGTATTATCTTGAGAGGTAATGTATTATAAGCAGTAATGTATTATTTTGAGAAATACATTTAAATGAAAAAGCTGGAGGGAAATTAAACTACATTTACTACTAAAAATCACCATAATAAAACTTGTATTATTGTTGATAAAAAATACAGAAGGGCAGGGAATTCTTACAGACAAACAATTTACAATTCAGATAGAGTAAATTAAGGGTGGAGAAATGCTCACTCTTTGTTGAAGATACCAAGAAGAAATATATGATATACAATCCTATAATATACAAGTACGGTCAAGTGCATTAAATACTTTTAATATAAATTCAATGCAAATAATGTTAATATAAATAAAAAAATAATATAAAGCTAGATTTTAAAAAAATATCACTACATTTTATATTAAATGGTTTTCACCAACACCCAGTGCAAGAAGTAATAAGATCAGGAGTGCTTAATATGACCACTGAATAGTTCCCTTTAACTGTTGGATTATTTTGACTTCCGTTATCATATGGTTGAACTTATGGGTGGGTTGCTAACGGCATTACTGCCTGTTCGATGCACGTTAAAATGCACTGCATGTGTGTGCGCATTTGCACATAAATAGGTCTGTTCATGCGCCAAACATTAAAAAATGAAAAAAATAAATAAAATGCAATGAAAATCGAGATGGCGCCGCCATAGGAGAACCAGTTTGGGGCGTGGCAGGCCTGGGTCACTGCTGGTTCCAACAACCCAGGCTGCCAAATCACTACCGGTTCAGCCAAAGTGGCCCGAACCGGTAGGAACCCACCACTAGATAGTCCCTCAAATAAACTGGTCCCAGGCCATGGAAGATTTTAAAAATGATAACAAACATCTTGAATTGCTCTTATAAGCCCATAGGCAACCAATGCAGCTCAGTGAATAGTAGTGTTGCATGCCCCAAATAATTGGTACCATATATAACTCTTGCATTCTGTACCATTTAAGCTTCTGAATGCTCTTCAAGGACAGTTCCATGTAAAGTGCATTGCAATAGTCCAAATGGGAGAGCATAAGGTTATGTGTGACAGTGAGTAGGGCCTCCCAGCCTAGAAATGGTTGCAACTGGCGCACAACCGGAAATGTGCAAAGGCCCTCGTACCATGGCTGCCATCTCCTCTTTGACCAGGAGCTATAAGTCCAAGAGGACCCCTAGATTGTGCATAGTGTCTGTCTAAAGCAGTATTATCTCATTCAACAATGGAAGGTCCCTGACACAAGAAAACCCACACATCTAAAGCCATTATGTCTAGCTTGGGTTGAACCAAAGCTTACTACACTCTGTTCAGATTTCCACACTTCAGATCCTGAATACCATGTCCAAAGCATCACTTTGGTGGCCTGGGGTAAAGATATAAATATCTTTATCAAATACTAGTGATATCTCACTTCAAATCAGGGGGATGACCTTACTCAGCAGCCTCATGTGGCCTTTGAAGAAACTAACCTTAACTTTAATTGAAAGAGAGACATTATCTTGAGTCCCGCCCTTTCCCCTGTTGGCCTTAATTGTCACTTAGAGGTGTGAACAAGATCAGATCCTTGTTTGGATGTATTAAAGAGGGTTTGCTGTCTCTTGGGACCAGTGTCATCATCTACACAAGACCTTCCATTTTGGATAAGACATCTGTTTCTATTTAGTCATCATGCTGTAAAAATTGATTAACTGGTTAGCCTACTTTTTAAAAGACCAAGGGGTACCTTTCTTATGGTAAATCAATCAGCTATTTTGCTCATGCTACAGAAGGGAATAAGGACAAATTTAGCAGCCATCCAAGTTAAACGTAGCTGGTAGTGAAACAGATGCCTTAAAAGGAGAAAAAAGAGTCTCTAGAATCCTATCTTCCCACATTGATACTGCTATTATGAATTGAAAGAATTATTTGTTTATGTTTATAAATGACAGCACAGTCCTTTTTCTTACTTACCTTTTGTTACTTGTATCTTGACTTTTTATGTACACTGAGAGCATATGCGCCAAAGACAAATTCCTTGTGTGTCCAATCACACTTGGCCAATAAAGAACTCTATTCTATTCTTCTATTTTACTCTTAGTATTGAGAAATTTTAAGAGTTATTGTTTGCAAGAAGCTTCTCAGTTAATAAAGTTCTATTTTTCTGAAAGGATCCTATATGGGTGTTAAATGTTTTCCTCAGATCATCTTTTTTTACAGAAGTAGCTGTAAAAGGGTGTTTGATAAGAAAAAAGAAGAACTTAGATTGTTACTTGGAACATTGTTAGAGGGTTTAGGACAACTCATTGTGACCAACTCGCCATGGCCAGCTTGCTACAGGATAATTTGTCATGGCCACTCACCATGAGACAACTCACTTTGGAACAAGAATTACACTAATATTAAAGAAATGGTGGAATAGAATCAGTAAAGAAATGATGCAAAATGAAATGTGAATGACAAAAATTAAAATATTTTAAAAGTTATTTTAAATGATTAAATTGAATTGTTGAAATGCCATGGCAAGGTTGGCATTTCAAGTGAGTTGGTGAGTTGGCAATGGCAAATTGGGCTTGGACAATCTGGAACTGTGTGCCTACGGTCCGATCTAAGCATAGTACACAAAATTGTCTGCTATAATGTCTTGCCTGTCAATGACTTCTTCAGCTTCAACCACAATAATACATGGGCAAACAATCAATACAAACTCAAGGTAAACCACTTCAATCTCGATTGCAGAAAATACAACTTCAGCAACAGAGTGGTCAATGCCTGGAATGCTCTGCATATGTAGTGTGAGTTGACACTTCCAGTATTGCATTATATTGGAAGCTCCTTATGCTGCAGGTGGCCTTAGAACAAAACCAAGTGAAAATAATACAGTTGCTTTGCAAAGCTGCTCAAAAGTGGAAAGTTCCATGTTGTTTCACAAACCAGCTTTCAGGTGCCAGTGGAAGAGAATAAGAGGTGCTTTACCTGAATACGTCCTTGATTTGAAGCATCCATTTGGAGCTTTCTCTGATCTATATATTGATCACATTTGATCCATATTTGATAGCGAAAGGCACTCTAGTTTTCAGACATATTTATTTAAAGAGGTTGCCTCAAATTTATATCCAGTTTTATATACTGAAGTGGAACAAGACTCTGGCTGTGTCTCCAAAAATTACCAGACCTGGCAGTTACTCAAACCAATTTAGTTTAGGCTGGAGTAGCAATTCCGTTTATTTCAGAACTTGATTACCAGTCTTTGAAACTACTGAACCATAAATACAGATTACAGTGTTGGGTATGCTTTGAACACATCACATATTGTTTGGAAACAGAAGTTTTTAGATAGCTGCCAGTTGTTATCTGCATGGAAACAAAACAAAACAATAATAACTACAGTAGTCAAAGCTAAAAAGAACAACATTTTCAGAATTGTTGAAAGCATAGAGTACAGTACCATTCAAAATTATGGTCCAAGAGCTAGGATACTTTGTTCTAAATTTATTTTCTTTTGCCAGACACACCTTAGCAAACATATGATTTGATAATACATTGTACATGTGAAAACTGCAGTTGCTATTTCCACTTCACTACCACAATGTAGCCAAATTGAACAGCTTTGTTATCTCCTCTTTGTTTCAAGAGAGCTCTTGAAGCTACAGCAAGCCTTGACTGATTCACAAGTCTTATTGTAAAAATAACTTACACACTTGAACAACAAACAGTTAAACATTATGAACAAAATTTCTACCACGTTTTCCCCAAAATAAGACAGGTTCTTACTTTCTTTTGACCAAAACTCCCCCCCCCCCAAAAATAAACACTTGGCCTTATTTTCAGGGAGGTCTTAGGAGGCGGCAAGCATGGTCACCTCATGGCTGCTGCTCTGTTGCAATATTATCCAGGGAGGGCTTATTTGGGGGGAAATTGGGTATGTAGGAATGGGATAAAGCAAAAGTACACAAACTTTTTCATTAAGGTTCAAAATCACATTCATGATGAATATGATATAGGGTATATTCAGCTTACAATGATATCAATATTTGTAAATAAAATATATATTCAAGCTCTAATCCATTAGAAAATAAAACATTGGTACTCCTTCCTCTCAAAATCAGCTATCAAGTACAGTTGAATTTAGGCACAGATAAATACTTACCAAAGTGTTAAAAGAGGCAAAAGAGGCAGTTAAGTAAACTATATGTTAATGAATATGAAACGTATAGTGAATAAGGAAACTGCAAGGGAATGTGCCTTTTATGACCAAATGACTCTAATTCCTCATACAACCAGAGTTTAACTTCAGATCAGATCAGATCAAGTTAACAGAGTTGGAAAGACTTTGTAGATCATCTCGTCCAACCCCCCGCCAAAGCAGGAGACCCTACACCATTTCTGACAGATAGCAGTCCAGTCTCTTCTTGAAAGCTTTCCAATGATGAAGCTCCCACGACCTTTGAAGGCAAGCTGTTCCATTGGTTGATTGCTCTCACTGCCAGAAATTTTCTCCTTATTTCCAGGTTGACTCTCCCCTTGTTCAGTTTCCATCCATTATTCCTTGTCTGGCCTTCAGGTGCTTTGGAAAATAGCTTGACTCCCCATCCTCTCTGTGGCAACCCCTCAAATATTGGAACACTGCTATCATGTCTGCCCTGGTCCTTCTCTTCACTAGACTAGCCATGCAACTGCTCATCATATGTTTTAGCCTTGAGTCTCCTACTCATCTTGGTTGCTCTTCTCTGCACTCTTTCTAGAGTTTTAACATCTTTTTAATAGTGTGGTGACCAAAACTGGATGCAGTATTCTAGATGTGGTCTTAATAAGGCTTTATATAGTGGTATTACTACATCATTACATCTTACAAAGAAAAAAAAAACAGATGCCAAAGGCACAGTTTATTTAGGAAGGATGGAGAGATGAGATGAGAGACTGAAATAATGTAGCATGTTTACTTTATTGACTATAGCAAAGCCATTGATTATGTTGATTAGGATTATTCAACTTTGACAGCTTTAAGACTTGTGGATTGCAACTCCCAGAATTCCCCAACCAGCATGGCTGACTATGAAATTCTGGGAGTTGAAGTCCAAAAGTCTTCAAGTTGTCAAGGTTGGACATAACTGGTGTAGATTACGCCAATATGAGGAATATGTTAAGGATAATATGTGTACCAGAATATCTGCCTTTTCTCTGGAGAAAAAGAAGACCAAGAGGCTGCTATAAAGAACTGAGTTTGGAGAAACAGTTCAGAATAGGAAAGGCAAAGAGACAGGATGCACATAAGCCGAGGTGGCGCAGTGGTTAAATGCAACACTGCAGGCTACTTCAGCTGACTGCAGTTCTGCAGTTCGGCTGTTCAAATCTCACCGGCTCAGGGTTGACTCAGCCTTCCATCCTTCCGAGGTGGGTAAAATGAGGACCCGGATTGTTGTTGGGGGCGATATGCTGACTCTGTAAACCGCTTAGAGAGGGCTGAAAGCCCTATGAAGCGGTATATAAGACTAACTGCTATTGCTATTGCTATTGCTATAATCTGTTTAACTTGTACACTGATTATATTATCTAGGTATTTTATTTATTCAACTTGTCTGCTGCCACATCCCATTTGACTTCCAAATTGGTTGACAGTAACATAACTGAAATGATTGACAGCTGGAATTAAAACTGGAGTTACAAACACTAATAATTTGAGATATATCGCAGAAAGCCACTAAAATTTGAAAAGAAAAAGAAAAGATTCAGAAACCCTTTTTAAGAAATAAAAATGGTAAGTGAAAAATCTGGGTTAATGTTAACTATAAAAAGAACCAGCCACAGATGATTATAGAAGCAAATGTTCTAATAATTCTTACCTATAAGAAACTTTTTGTATTCACTAATAGGAAGAAATAGTGTAATTCTGTTGTCTCCCATAAATATGAAATATATTACCCTCCAACCACATCCACTTGAGTATTCATCAAAGGAATCACTTTTTCTTTCTTTCTTTTAATCTTATGGTTAGTGTCCCAGGGATGCTTTTTCAGGAGGCAACTGTACTTCCTTGTTTTTTCTTCTGAAGATATTTCACTTCTCATCTAAGAAGCTTCTTCAGCTCTGACAGAATAATAGGGAATGAAAGGGCTGTCAGAGCAGTCAATCTTGTCAAAGCTGAAAAAACTTCTTGGGTGAGAAGTGAAACGTCTTCAAGAGAAAAAAAACAAGTAAGTCCAGTTGCCTCCTTTGGGACAACCATGACCTGGATGACTGAGAATCTCTACAACCCTTATGGTTAGTGATTGCTTATTCTTTTGGGTATCACTGCAAGCATTCCCAATCTCTCAGAAATACACTATTCATTGTAGCTACTTTTTCTTGTCAACCTAAATTACTTTTTGTGTTTTTACAGCAACTGATTATAAGTTACAAGTAGTTCTTGCTTACCAAATGCCTTGCAGCAACCATTTGAAGTTATGATAGTGTTGAATAATAACTTTGCAACCAAAGCATGCCTGTGTTGTCCTGTGCCTGAGCCACCCACCCCCCCACTTGCAGAGTGGAGAGTTTGTAGAGAAAAGGATTACAAGACAGTAAGCAAGCACACAATGGGGAATATACAGCAAAAGTAATGCACAGGCACAGACTGTTTGTCTAGCATGCTCATGAATCCTATTCCTGAGTGTGCCAGGCAAATAGTTGGCATTAGTGTATTCCTTTTGATACATATTCCCTATTGTGTGCCTAGCTATTTTCCTGTAATCTCTTCTTCTTCTACAAAAAATGTAAATAAAAACATTAATTTACTTCTTGATATCTACTCCACCACCTACATTACAAATGGTGGAGGAGTGGGGAAAAAGGAAATAATAAATAAAATAAAATTGAAAGCAGAGCCATGGTCATCTGATTTTCCACTTAGCGACTGTGTTACCAATCCCAATTACGGTTGCTAAATTAAGGCTATATAAGAGCAGGTTTTGTGATCACTGCAAAGCAGAACTGGTGCAGCATGTTAATTTGTTCATTAAAACATATATTAGTAAATTATTATTGGATGTTGTTATGTAGCTTGCTCACATTATTACTGTAAGCTTCATGTGTACAGTCCAGATTTGTCATTTACTAAGAAAAAACCTCTTTGAATTTTGTACCTATTAGCACTCTTGTTATTACAACTTAAAACTCTTCAGACATGATTCTATTATGTGAATGATTAACTGATTGCAAAGTCAATTTATATATGTTAAAGTTCTTATAAGAATGGAATTTTGTTTATTCCAGATAATTTAAGATTATCAGCAAAGAAAACTTACTAGAATTTAGTAATGCTATAATTGATTAATTTCATAATTAGCGTACATATAATGCACTATGTAATTCCAAACATATGAGATAGCTGTATCAGACTAATGAGTTGTATGCTCTGATAGATATTAATTAGGGTTTTTAAAAATAATTCTTAGAAAACATAAGTAATGTGATCAGGGATCACTAATCATGATGGTTTTTGTTTTAAAGCCCAACCATAATACTTACAAAATCATGGTATTTGATCCCATGAGGATTTATTAAAAATTAATCTTACTGGCTGACACATTACCTTATTTTAATGTCATATATGAAACCAGGCACCACACAGTCTAACAAAGGAGAAGAAGACAGATTGGTTATAAAAAACACAGCAGAAGTGTCTTTTTCTTGTAAACTGAAAGATAAATACAAAAAGGGAAATTAAGCATGACAATATATTCATTATCCACTAGGTTCCAGCCATTATATGGATTTTAAGACTGCTTGAATCTTACCTGGAGTAATTATACAATTCTTAATATATTTTATTAGTGTTCATGAGTTCCATTTCAGGCACAGAGTCACTTTTGGAAAAGAAGATTCAAGAGCTCCTTTTTTAAGTTCTACTTCTTCAAACCACTTTTTTATACATGGGGATTGTCATAGTTAAGGCCCTTCACTTTGGTTGTCTGAAGATGAGTGAAATAATAAGTGAGATCCCTTTATGCTTCACAACAGCATCTCTCCCCAGCTTGGTTAATTCCATGCCTTCTTGGTTTTTCTCTTGACACTAAGTTTTTCACAATTCTGGTCAATGGATACATATTTCCTGTAACATACATAGCTATAGTAAAGGCAAGTCGTTGCAGTTTTAGCCTCCTACCTCATTCTTTTTTAATTCTCCTGGCAAATCATTGCTTTGGGGTGAGTCTACAACATCTCACCACAGCCAGCTCATCGTGGCCAACTCAACACAGCCAACTTGCTGTGGCCAACTCACTGTGGCCAACTTACCATGGAACAACTTGCCATGGGACAAGAGTTACACTAATGTCAAATAAATAGTCAAATAGAACCATTAAAGAAAGGATGCAAAAAGAGGGATAAAATTAAATGTGAATGAAAAAAATTAAAATAATGTTTTAATGATTAAATAGAATTGTTGAATTGTCCCACAGTGAATTGTCCAGTGGTGAGTTGGCTCACCAAATCAAAGCAATGATTTGGCAGGAGAATTTAAAAAAAGAATGAGTTGCCTCCGTGAGTTTGTGCTTATCGAGACTCGGCTTGCCTCGGGTTCATCTACAACATATAGTGTAATGGCTTCAATTCTATGTTTTATTATAAAATTGTCTTAATGTTTAATAAACGGTGAGCAGAGATGATTGAAATATAACTGCAATGCAAAGTAAATAGTAAGCAGCTGACAAAAATGAAAGTATATAATGAAATGTTTATAAAATATCAATTAAAGCATATATATTTTGTCTGTGTGTATGTACGTATGTATATGTATATAAAGGAGAACAACTGCATATATCACTCAAAAATATGTAACACATATTCTGAAATTAATTACTTTCAAAAATGAATATTTTAACTAAATCTGGAGGAAGTTATAATTGCAAAGTAAAATGGAACATTAGAAGAGAAAAGTAATACATAAACATTACCGATTGGAGGGTATTGTTATGTAATTTTTTTCCAAGATAGAAAATTGCTGCAAATCACTTTCTGCAACTTACCCATTCTTGTCCATTGTCCTTCCTTATTCCACTTCTGTCTTGCTTACACAATCCTAAATTGAACTAACATAAACAATAAAACATGGGAATAGAAATAATGCTCGGATTACAGGCTAATTCAACTTCATTAGTTGAATGTAGTTCAAATTAATGGAATTTACAGTAGGGTAAATCTAAATATGAAAAGCTGAACATTCCAACTGCTTGTGAATTTTGAGATTATAATAGTTTTCTCCAAAATAAATGCAAAAAGAATAGATACAAAAATGCATGCGGTATTAGAGTGGAATTAGTAGGGAAATTCAGCCTTGTAGAAATTTATTTTAATTTTCTTTCAATGTTTAAAAAAGAAGAAACCACTGACAGATATTAATGTACTGGAAATGTGTTGACAGTTGTATTCAGATGGTATTTACCACTTAGAATTAAGCCATAATTAAGCCATACATAATTAATATCAGAAATGGGGACATATTTTAACATGAAGCATGAGCATAAAAGTGTTCTTAATTGAGAGGACTACTAGGTTTACTAATAATCATAACATAACTAGGATTGTGTCGGTTCCAGAGGTTCAAGAGCCACATAAATCTTTGTATTGTAATAATATTTTTTATTTTTTAAAAGAATAATTTCAAATTAATGACATTAATGGAACATGAATGATTGATATTGCATATTAGACATTAATACAAATATATTAATTCAAAATTAAATTGTGCATACATTCATATACAGTAAAATTTCATAAATGTCAGAAAAATTAGAATAATTTTCTAATGTGAAGTGGATTTGAAATAGAAGAATGGAGCTATTTTGAATTTTTCTGTCTAATTATTGAATATTGTATCTTTTATGCTCTTTATTTTAATCATTTTGTTTATGCTCTTATTTATTTTATTGCATCGAGGAAGCCCAATTTTATTTATATTGAGCAATAAGTATACATAATTTATGTCTTTGAATTATTTGAATTACTTTATCATCACTGAGTATATTATAAAATAACACTGAATGTATTATTGTAGAAAAAATACTAAAGATATATTAGTACTATGTTTTAAATTCATTTCTCATACAGTTGTTGGTACAACATTTATATTTTATAGAAAAGTGAGAAATTTGCCTAGCTTATTGTCAGCAAATTTATTTTAATATTGTAAAACAATTAAACTGACAACTTAAAAAAGGATGTGGTAACTTTATTGTAAATTGTTAATTTGCTGAATAACTGTAAAAAATAAAGCTCTATGTATTTATAATTCTGAATTTATTTCCTGTAATAAACAGAAATATAAATTAATATACAGATAGCAGAAATAAATGAAACAGGAAAGTTTAACAAGTGTTCACAAATGCAAATTAGGAGAGATGGAACACCCAGAAATAAGAGCACAATTGAGAAGGAAGATTAATGAGAAGATTCCCATTAACAAAATAATCAGTGGTCAAATAACATTAACAACAGCATAATAATAATATTATGGAAATCATTGTCTGAATTTTCATTTCAGCTCTTTTCAGAAGTTACAAAAAAAAGTAAGGTCAGAGAAACTGCTCTCTGGGGAGATAAATATCAGTTGAGTTTAGAACAAAGCTTTAAATCTATCAAGTTATTTTTTTCCTTCTGATTCTGAGCTGTAAATTAGTCTTAACCTACTCTCTATCCTTTGTGGATTTTCCCTTAAGTGGTCCTGGATTTTCTTTCATATCCCCAAGTTCCACTAGCAACAATCTTGTTAAATTACTAAGTAAAAATTCATAATCTCTTCTAAATTCCTCTTCCGCTTAACTTCAGAATTTGAACCAGATTTCAATGCTAATGGCCCCATACTGAGTTTTTCCCCCTTCTGTATTATTTTTTTCACAATTGTATGAAAGTAATTGTTGAAACTGGAAACCTATATTCTGACTCTCCATGATATTTATTTTTTTTATAAAGAGAGAGAGAAATATGTGCCAGGTTTTTTTTAGATTTTAAAAAGACTTTTTAGAAGTGTAGCATTCATATGACCAATCTGTTTTTGAAAATACCTGTACTAGAAGAACTCACAACATAGAACTCACAACTGTATGAGAAAGACTCCTAGCAGCCTACTGCCACCGGTAGCCTCCCACCGTCCAGTGCGATCCCACAGGGTTGGCCTCCTCACTGTCGGCCAGACAGTGTTGGCTAGCAACCCCCAGGGGAAGAGCCTTCTCTGTGGGAGCGTCTTCCCTCTGGAATGAGCTGCCCCCGGAGTTTTGTATAATCCCCGACCTCCGGTCCTTCCGACGCGCCCTAAAAAGTTGGCTTTTCCAGCAAGCCAGTCTGGCCTGAACAAAAATAAATAAATTATTGATCATTGTTAATTTTAATTCAAATATTTTTTAAAATGTTATTGTTAATTCTAATTGGGTTTGTTTGGGATATTCTATTTTTTTTAACTTTTGTATTATGTGTTTTTATTTTAATATTGTAGGCCGCCCTGAGTCCTTGGGAGAAGGGCAGCATATAAATCCAATAAATCCAAATCCAGCCTACTTTACTGGTCTTTACTAAGCTAACATACAGGTAGTCCTCGACTTACAAAAGTTCATTTAGTGACCATTACAACAGCACTGAAAAATGTGACTTATGAGCATTTTTCACAGTACAACCTTTGCAGTATCTCTATGATCATGTGATCAACATTTGGATGTGCCTCAAGGTCATGTGATCATCTTTTGCGACCTTCTGACAAACAAAGTCAGTGAGAAGCCAGATTCACTTAGCCCCTCTTACTAACTTATCAGCTGCAGTGATTTACTTAACAACTGTGGCAAGAAAGTTCATCAAATGGGACTAAACTCACTTAACAAGTGTCTCACTTTACAATAGAAAATTTGGGCTCAGTTGTGGTCCTACGTTGAGGACTAACTGTACTGTAAACACAACAGGATTTCTATTTATATTTAAGTCATCACAATTTCAAGTTTAAGTGAGTTACAGTTTTAGTTACTTGGAGGTGATTTGCTGTCATCTTGATGATGATACATAATCTCAGTCCTTCAATTAGAAGAAAAAAACATTGTGCAATATTTCTCAGTTGTTTCTGAGCAATTCAGCTAGAAGCCAAGATTTGTATAACTTGAAATTCCTTGATAAAATTAACATATAAATAATATTGTAAATAATACTCAATACAAATGATGAGGATGCCAGAAGTACTAAGAGGAAACAAGTTACAAAGGTGTGCAAAAAGGTAATATTAAACATTAGCTCATAATGATTTTTTAATCCCTGTTAACATTTATGGCATTTTGGCACAAAGGTGGAACTCAAAAGTGATGCATTTCATTATTTCAGTTAGCATATATGTGTAGACATCTGTTATCCTTTATTATTTTCTGAACCCATTTTCCCATCAAGAATATGGCTATCCAACATCTACTGGAAGTCTTTAAGAAGATGTTGGATAGCCATTTGTCTGAAATGGTTTAGGGTTTCCTGTCTAGGCAGGGAGTTGGACTAGAAAACCTCCAAGGTATCTTCCAACTCTGCTATTGTATTGTATTGTATAATATGACAAGATCTTTTTTGTATGTTTTTTGCTTCCATGTTAATTTGTTTTGGGGTTTTGTTTTTATGCAACAATATTTTTTTCTGTCCTCTTCTTTGTTTCAGGGCTGGCCCAGATTATCTTTACTATAGAATATTTTAATTTTCATACATAGTTACATACCTAACACACTACTCTTATTTAGCATACGGATCCTGTGCAAAAGGTAGAAAAGAGTGAAAAATAATAAGAAATTAAAAATATGAGTGAGGTAAGATAAAGAAAAAGCAAAAAGTACATTACACTTGTTCAATTCACTCCTTCTGCAATCACAATTATTTCATACATTGCCATTGTTCTTTAAATTCCTCATATTTTTCACGTCCCCTATCTTTCTCATCTCCATTCAGCTATAACCATATTTTCAACCCGTATATATGTGTGTGTATGTGTATGTGTGTGTGTGTATGTGTATATGTGTATATGTGTATATGTGTATATGTATATGTATATGTATATGTATATGTATATGTATATGTATATGTATATGTATATATGACTGGATTGTCATTTATTTTCTCAACTCATCCCCTCAGTGTGCTGATTTTATATTGGTCACCCATCTTCATCTTCAATCAATATGGCTTATTCATTAGCCTATTTTTGTTTTACGACAACCACTTCTTTATTCTTGTTGTATTCAACTTGAGTTTCTCCTCATGTAGCCCCTTCACACTTCAGCATAACAAACTATTACATACACACCCTTTTGCAACTTTCATTAAACGTTTGTTTTTCACAGCAGAGCAGATACCTAACCACTACTCTAAGAGCATTCTCCCAGTTCTGTAGCACAGATATGCTCTTGCACATTTGTTAAACAAATTGCACAGCTGCTTCAAAAGTGGACAGCATCCACATTTCTGCTAAAGTTATTCTCTACATCTGCAAATTTAATGTTTTGCACAGCATTTATGATTTCTTTTTTCATCAATTATTTCATGACTTTTAACATTTAATTCTGTACTCTCAGCTAGACACCTTTTCCACCTACTTCTAACATAAGTGTATTTTTTTCTATCAAAATAATTCTACATTTTCTCTGCCTCTTTTAATTTTAACCATTCTTTGTTCTCTTTGGCCACATCTTTTGCACTTACACTTCTCTTTCTATGCTTAGCATTTTGCTTTTGTTTTCTTAATTCACCTTTTACATTACTTTTTTTCCCTTTTAAGATACTTTCTACCATTGACAATATTCTTAGATTTAAGAAATTATATTTCTTAGTGCTGTTATCACTGTCACTTCCGATACTATTCTTACTTTGGAGCAGTGACGTGCAGTGAGGTTTATGGCTAGTGAGGCACTGACACAGTGGTGGGTTTCAAATTTTTTTAGACTTGTGGACTTCAACTCCCAGAATTCCACAGCCAGGCATGCTCAGTTCCGATTTAAAGTGACAGCATTTGTTTTTCTCCTTTGCGAAAAAGTTTCCTTTATTCTTTTTCTTCTCCCTCCCCCTCCTTCCTCCCTCTCTCCATTCTCTCTCAAACAGACACACACACACAGAGAAGATGGATTGGACTATCTCTCCTACCCTCTTCCCTCACTCACTCTCTCTCAAAGAAACACAAACACAGAGGTTGGATGGGATATATTTTCAAATGGCTTGAAAGCAGCTCGTCTGCCATACCCCACCATTCCCCTGCTGCCTTCCCAAAACACCACCACTGCAAATGCAGCCTGCTGTCTGGGTGGGAAATGCCTGAAAGGCAATAAAGCCCACCCACCCACTCACCTCCTGCTTGCAGGCTGGGTTGAGAGAAGAGGCAGAGAAGCTGGAGGGGAGCCAATCCGAGCCTTTGATTGCAGGCGGAGCCACGTTGCCTTTTCAAACTTGTAATCCATGAAGCTGGGCTTCTATAGTTTTATCCAGCTGTGTGTGTGTGTGTGTGTGTGTGTGTGTGTGTGTGTGTGTGTGTTTGAAAAGGCAACGTGGCTCTGCCAGCAATCAAACTACACTTGGGGAGGGATCTACACTTGAGGATGAAGTTTGAATTCCTCCCCCTCCCTCCGACCCACACGTACCTTTTCCAGTTGTTTCAGAGAGGATTTCAACTCTGCTCTTGCCTGTCATCATGAAAAGAAAAAAAATATAAAAGGAAAAAGGCAAGAGCTGAGGTCAGGCTGAGCTAGTTGCTGCCAGAGTCACCATGGATGACTCTGCTTAACTGTTTAAAAAAACCTCTAAAAAAGCACCCTCTACAGGAGGAGGCAGGAGAACGACGTGCCTCACCTACATCAGGAATTTTTAGCCTTCTAACCCTTGCTTAACTCTGCTCGAGTGATCATAAAACGCCTAAAGCCAGACTAGATGAGGCACATCATTGTCCTGCTTCCTCCTGTAGAGGGCGCTTTTTAGAAGCTATTTTAAACAGTTAAGCAGAGTCAACCATGGTGACTCTGGCAGCAACTAGCTCAGCCTGACCTCAGCTCTTACCTTTTTCCTTTTACATTTTTTTCTTTTCATGATGACAGTGGTGAGGCTCTGCCTCCCCTGCCTCCCCTGACTTCACGTTCCTGCTTTGGACTACTGTTAACCTTTGCATTTGTCGATGTTTGCAAGGAGGAAGCAACCCAGCAAGCTCTGGAGCCTGCTTCTAAGATCCAGAAACATCTCTGGGTGGGCAACCTAAGTCCTGTGAACTGTGATGTCCCCAAGTTTTTATATGGATCTCAGGGTGCTTCCCATTTCCCTCTTAATGATTCAATGAATTGAAACGTTAGTGTTAATCTGAATTTCTGTGATTTGTACCTTTAGCATGAAACTCCCAGCCTATCCCAAAAGACTGAATGTCACCCTTAGCCTTAAAAAGTCTTTAAAAGATTGCTTACTCATGTTTGCTATAATTACTACAAGAGTCTTTGCATCTGTTTTGAAGAAGGTATAATTCTATCATGTGCAGTCATGGGAAATATCAGCTGTTGTCATTGCCTCTGTGTACAGACTTATCTGAAATGCTTGCCACTTTTAGAAATGCCTACAACAAATGGAAGATACAACACATAAAAAGAGGAGACTGTTATTACTATTAGTGTGAATTGGAAACAAAAAAAATATATTATTCCTGTGCCCTGGCTGCAGCTTTATAGGAAAACTAAGAAATTAAAGTTATTGTTGATAGGGTGTTGGTGGGTGTTGTTCAATTTTCACAGAATGTATTTTTTGTGGAATATAATGAGATTTTTGAGTGAGCTGAGTGTTTGTTGCAATGCAGTAGAGAGCTATATGATGGAGTAATTTTACTGCAGGTGAATTGAAAGAAAAGGTTATTGCCTGCAGGTTTGAGGGTTATTCTATTACTCATTTGTCATCTTAAAGCTTGTGTGTAGTTGAATTACATATAGTATTTTGCAACTCAAAAGTAACATCAAACTGCTTTTATTAGATATGTATAAATAGGTAAGAATCATATGTTGTGACTTTTTCTTAACCCTCATATATCATTTGTCCTGATGGAATATGACCAATAGCCATCTTGGGTGCCTCATATCTCAGTCCTAAATAATCCAGATGTTGCTTCAAGCATAACAAAAATTATTTAAAAAATGTAAAAACTACAAATTAGACAAGAATCACTGAGAGGTTTATCAAAGCAAATGGAGAATCTCCAACTTTTTTTAAACAAAATATTTAAGAAACATTATAAGGGAGATTTGAGTACTGAAACAACCTTTTTAAATAAGTGAACTAGAAAAATTACTTAAATTGCTAATTAACTTTGCTTAAATTGCTGATTCCTCATCATTGATGGGTTTGTTTTAACTTTTTTTGTGTCACATTTTGTTATATTAATAGTTTTGTACTTGATGATTTGCCTGTTCTTCCCACTAGAACCAAGTTTGTAATTCTTATTTGCAATTTATACCTTGCAAGTTATATAATGGATACCCACCATTTATATTGTATATTTTATTGTATTCATTATTGTACTAATATTAATATTATTTCCATTAGTACTCTGTGGAATAGAATGAGGACTGGCTGCTCAAAATTCCTTTGTTACTTCTTTTGTCACTTCTCATTGTTGAGTAGCAATTTTAATCTAGAACTTTCTGCTGTAAGTCCATCATATAACTACTATGCGACACTATTTTTGAGGAACTTGTACTGAAAATTGTAACTCTTGAAATCAGTTTGCTAGACTACAGTGCTGTTTTTTTTAATAGAATCCATTACTATAAATTTTAGCAAAAATAGCTATCATAGAGATTTTCTGTTTCCAAAGAAAAGGACTATCAGAGAAATTGGGATGTGTATGTGAATTAGCAATAAACTTCCTTTACTTACATTTACAACTCTATTACAAGCAAGTAGTCTGAAAATGATACGATTTATGCCTTAATTCTGTTTCTTTGAATCCTGCCAATATTTGTATTCTGCCGAGTTACTCCAATGGCCTCAAGCAATAGAGTAGGCATTTCTTTGCAGTGCCCTAGCTGTTAAAATGCCATCTGCCAGAGTGGGTAAAAGAGATGCCCTCTGGCTATATATTCTACAAAGAAATAGGTGTGGGTGTGTATACAGGCATATTGCCACTGCCCTATAGAATATTCTAGCCCAAAAAGTCATTATATTTTTCTTTTGAATTTCCATTTAATAGAAATTTCCTTTTCTATACTGGGGATTCCCACACACACACTGTGGACCAGAATAAGAAGGATGCCCTCCCCCAATAATGACCTATTTGGGACAATACCAGGAATTTAAGCCATAAAAAACATGCTTTTATATTGGGGAAACCTTTTTCAAAACAATCTATTGAGAAAATTGTATTATGTATGCATCTTTTTGTGTTACTCTAAAAATTGTGAGGAAGTAAGTTTTGCCCAAGCTTTTGATAGCCAGGTTTGCCCAAGCTCTTGATGGCCAGATGTTGATGTTTAGTCACTTAGTTTCCAGGTCTCAGTGAAATCAACACTTCTGTATTTCTCATGGTCACAGAGTACCATGATGAGCAAAATAGTTGCATCCTCCCTGGAGGATCAGACAACTAATAAGAGTAGGGCTACCAATGGTTTCTTTGTTTCTTGACTTATGTGCTACTACAGTTCTAAAGCATTTTGAGTGGCATACATTACTCATCTTAGGTAAGAAGATGGAAAAGAAAAAAAGGATACAATAAAATAATCAATTACAATAAATATTACATATTGATTTTTTCCCACAGGTAAACATTAAAATACAACTCATGAGGATGGACTAAAATTAGTTCCTTGGTCTATTTAAAAAGTCAGATTATAATGGCTTCCTGAAGCCCCATAGGTAGAAACTAATCTGCTATCAGGAGGTAAACTGTTCCAAAGAGATGAGGTTGCAATTGAAAAGGCTTGACTCTGTTCTTTAAAGGTGCAAATGGGTTAGCTTTCCCTTCTGAGACTTCTCTGGAAAAGGGCACTCAGTTCTGTTCCTGTTCGGTATATCCATTAATCATGTCCACCTGTATCTAGTTTTCTGCTTAACTATCTTACCTTCAATGGCCAATAATCTTTGACTGCCAACTGATCTAATATTAAATTGGTATTTTGTTGTTTGCTTTATATGTGTATTTAGTTTGTCATTTGTATCTAAGGTGATTCATGTCAAGATTATATTTCATTCAATGCAATAAACACTACACATGTTGATAGTAGGGGACCCAAATATAGAAAGACTACAGGTAACCCTTAACTTACAATCATTCATTTGTGACTGAAGCTATATTAGTGCTGCAAAAGTCACTTATGGTTAGTCCTCACGCTTATAACTGTCACAGTAGTCCTGTGATCAAATGATGAAAATTTATACCCTTGACAACAAGCATTCATTTACAATGGTTGCAGTGTTTCAAAATCATGTGATATCTATTTGTGACTTTCCCAGACAAGCAAAGCCAGTGGCGGATGTAGAATTCACTCAAACCTCACATGATGCATTACAGTTTTGATTAATGACTATGCAAAAAGGATTGTAAAATTGGGTGTAATTCACTTAACAACAGCAGAAGTTCAGGTCTCAACTGTGATCATAAGTTGAGGGCTACCTGTAGTAAAGCAAATCTTTTAAATTATGGTTGGTGAAAGGAAATGGTTATTATTCTCAAAATCAATAAGTTTTGGAATTGTTCTTTGTTTTCATCTTTCTCCCACCCCCTGCTCCAAACCTCACAAATTGGACCTTATCTACAGTCTTAAATATATCTATCCAGCTTAACTAGATCAATAGTTCTTGTCTTTACTTAGGAAAAGGATCATAAAAGGATCATAAATTATCTCCCTCCCCCCACTTCTTGTGGTGAAACCATATCTAATCTCAATCACATTACCGATTCTTCTTTTATCTTCATCATTTAACTTAATAAATTCTTTAAATGTTCATGTTTCTGTTAAAATAGTTTCTATATGCATGGTCAGATTTGGGATTCTGTCTTCATAATTCCCTTACTTTTCAGGTTTTTGAACACAAGGTATAAATAGATCAAAGTAAGAAAAAAGGTACACTGGGAAACCATAGTAATATTTTCATAGTGCTGTGCTGCATTTAATTAATTTAATTACATAAAGTATTAATAATCTGAACTTATGATTTATGAAACAAAATGCAGTGTTCTTACAAAATTGTAAAGATTTTTTTTGAAGATCAGAGAAATTTGCAAACGGTGCACACTATTTACACAAAAGTATACACTTTGAGGAAATCATCTTCAAACAATCTACATTCCTTTACTGGAAACATAAAGCTTCCAATAGTAATAATATTTTGCAGCATTAGAGCATCTACCTGAAGAGATACTATGAAGGCAGCAATCTCACAATGAAGGCAGCAATCTCTAACTTAGTTTTCATCCTGTTACTTGGACTTCCTCAATGCCCAACAGAAGCTCTTCCTTTTTTTTTTCCTGAACACTTCCATCATAAAGCATGTAGGGGGGGGGGAATCCTTATGAAATATTATGCACAATATTTTCAAAATATGTGAAGATGGAAATTTAGCATTTCTAATTTTTAAAATTCCCACATATTTTATGATTATTTTAATTAGGGTATTTCATGCAATATGTGCAGCATAACCTTTTGCTTAAGGAATCAAAGCTCATAGTGCCGTTGAAATAGAAGAGAATGGCATTTGTAGGCTCATTCTGTGAACTGGCAGAAAGAGAAACAGATGGTACAAAGGAGTGAGCTCCCACAGGAAGTCTCTTCATGTGCTTCACAGAATTATGTTAGCATAAATCTTAAATATTCTTCTTGTTTTAGGCGTTAAAGCTGCTTCTCTGCCATCAGCTTTGAATACAGAGCATCTTCCTGCTAAAATTGAAAGATGCAGTTCAGCAGCTTGTATACATATTTCCCGTAATTATTTCAAGACCAAATATATTCTAGAATGCCAGTGTTTCCATAGCTACAAATAACCTTGATGCATAAAAGTAGAAAGAGTAGGAATCACCCAGCTAGCCAAAGGCACTCTTAATAAAAAGTTGTTTAATATTTCTCAGAGATATAGAAGTAATATTTTCTTTTACTTCATCAGTGGTTAACAATCGTTTGTTGTATTGTGTATGATGGATTTCTCTTTTTCCCCCCAATTATCCTGTTAGTATCTCTTTGTACAAATATACTGACCTTTGATGTGGCTTGTGATTTTATTATGATACAATATAAATCTTTGTAGAGCAGATGTTTTATTCCCCAGTGAGTACCCTTAGGCTCTCTTCCATATTCTTGGTATATAAAGGTTTGCTCATTAATTACAATAATATTTTAAGACCTAAATAACATACAATAATTCTAAGAATACCCTCTATTTTCCCTAGACTTTATCCTTTGGATATATGAGCATTAGATATAAATGTCCTTGACAGCTATCCAGAACAAACACAAGCCCGTAAACACATCCTTGACCTGACCAACCACTGCCTAATCAACACATACTTCATCCATAATGGACAAAGATACAAACAGATAGAAGGAGCACCCATGGGATCACCCCTCTTGCATGTCATCATCATCACAAACTTATACATGGAACATTTTGAAACTAACACCTTAGATAAATCTGAACACAAACCCAAACTCTGGCTTAGATATGTTGATGACACTTTTGTGATTTGGCCACATGGGAAAGAAAAACTGAACAACTTCTTCACACACCTCAACAGCCTATACCCCAAAATGCAATTCACTATGGAAATAGAAGTAAACAACCAACCTCCCTTTCTGGACGTCCTAATCTATAAAAAAACCCAATGGCTCCCTAGGACACACCATCTACCGGGGAAAAAAAACACCAACCGCTACTTAAACGCACAATCCCAAATCCACCCTGCACAGATCAACTCTGTAGCCAAGACCCTCATCTCCAGGATTCTTACTAGCTGAGAGGGTAATGTGTAACTCAAGAATATTTATCTTTTCTTAATTTACATCAGTAAGATCCTTTAATGTTCCATGTCATTAGGCACAGTCACTGTTTAAAGTAATTACCAATAAAACCATTAGTTTGTATAGTGCTTTGGATTTGATTCCAAAAAGGTGTTTTTGAGTTATGTGATAGGGAAAATATAATATTTCCATCAATTTTAAGTCAGACTTATCAATGATCCTGATAAAAGATAGGATGGTGGGTGTGGATGGGGCTTGTGTGTGTGTGTGTGTGTGTGTATGGACAGGGCAAAGGACAAAATGTGTTATGATATTACACAAATACCATAATTTAAATTGTTCCATGTGTGGCAAACAGGCAATGCCAATTTTAGTGTGAGGACATCAATGTGCATATGGTACAATTTTGACATTGCTTCAATCACGATGGCACAGTGGTTAGAGTGCAGTACTGCAGGCTACTTCTGCTGATCACCAGCTGCCAGCAGTTTGGCAGTTCAAATCGCACCAGGCTCAAGGTTGACTCAGCCTTCCATCCTTCCGAGGTGGGTAAAATGGGGACCCAGATAGTTGGGAGCAATATGCTGACCCTCAGTTTAGAGAAGGCTGTAAGGCACCATGAAGCAGTATATAAGTCTAAGTGCTATTGCTATTGCTAAGTGTCTTTGGGTTAAGGACAAGTTCTATTTCTAACTCTAACTGGAACTTGTATCATAGTTAGAACTCATACTTACAAATGGCTTGGTAGAAATGGCAAATGGCATTTTCTTTCCTCAGGCCAGTGAGCCACTGGGACTGTGAGTACCTAAAAACCACTGAGACCACTGTATATTAAAATGTGAGGTTTTGGCAGTTCCTGAGGACCTTTACACCACTTCTATGGTTTATTGGCTTCTGGGGAAAAAGCACCATCTTTTTCAATGGAATTGAATACAAATTCAATACAAATTCCAATTGTATCTCAGGGTTGTCTTTAAGTCAGATGTTTTTTACCCAGGGACTGCCTGTAGTTGCTGCCATGGACAAAGGGCAATAAATTACACTTACCTTTCCTCTTCCTAGCAGGACTCTTGCTTGCTAAATTAAATTGAAAAGTCATGGAAATACATCTAAATTGTCTATTTATTTTTCTTTTAAAAATAATTAGTTTCCAAGGTTGTAGCTATGTTTTCTAATGTCCAAATCATTTCTCTGCTTGGCAGAAAATGGCAAAGAAGGCCAAAGTCCAAGGACTGTGATGTTGAGGACACAATTAGTAGAATATGTTTCCTTTTCAAGTAGGCTTTATAAGTGTGAAAGGATATCCCCATATTTTGCTTTTGTAGTTTGGTTGGAAGGAGAATTCTTTACATTCAGAAATGACATAAGTCATTATAAAAGGGAAAGAAACAATACATAGATTTACAGAATGCCCCTTGGATTTCTTCAAAAGTAAGATTTTGTTTTATAATGTTTTATAAATTATTTTAAACTGTCACCGTGTATATCGAACAGGGTATCCCATATGTTAAAATTTAACAGCGTAATGTAATTAGAATTGGTACAAATATGTCCATTGTCATGGGGTGGGGGGGAATCAAACTAGAAAAAAGAACAGTATAAAGAAAAAATAGTTGGAATGCTGAACAAGGCAATCCATATTATTTTGTTAAAAGGGTGGCTGTATATATATAGCTCCTTGCCTCCCAGAATTAGAAGCTATTTCAATAAAAACCTGAAATGTTCAGGTATACTAAAATCTATACAAACGTCTTAGGATGTAACGAAGTGGACTTCAGCTGGTTAGGAAAAACTTCGTGTATACTTTGTATGAGAGATAAGTCTGGGATGAAATGGCCAATTGGAAAAAGGAGATGTGGAATAAAAGCCTACATATAAATTCAATTAGTTGAACCATTTATATTGTTCTGGCAGCTTTCTTGATTCACACAGAGAAGCTGTTTTCAAATGAAAGTGGGTTGCCCACAGAAATGAAAGGCGGTTACAAGATTTTATTCCATTTGAGATTAGGCACAAATGTGTCCACCTCCTCAAGTCTATCAAAATTCACTAACAAAGAAATTTTACTGAGAGATGAATTGAATGGAAGCTGAGAAATTTATTGAGACATGAATAGGGCAGAAACAAATTGGGGTGGGAAATAGGTTGGCTAAATCTTAATTGTTGTTGTTTTAACCGACTCTTGGATATCCTTCGGTGTATCTGATTTGATGTTGTCAAGCCAAGGTATTCTTGCTTGTCCCTTCTTGTTCCACTAATCATTCCTAGCATAATTGACTTCTCCAAAATCTTAAATATGAACATCCAATGCTGTAAAGTACTGTACTATCACAGTTTTTTTAAAATTTAATTTTAATTAAATTAATTTTAATTAAATTGAGTGTGCTTGAAATAAAAGGGAAAATATTTCCATACATTTCTGTTTCATGCTATTCTGTTTGATGAAAAACAATCCAATTGCTTCAAAGCTGTTCTTAAGCTATGGCAAAACATAGGAAAAATATTCAAACTGACTGCAATGATTTAACAAGTGTCTCATGTAAATAAAATACATACAGTTAAAAAGCCTGAACTCTTCTGCCTTATGATCTGTGAAATAGTATTTGAAATGAAAGATCATGCTAAGGAACTGCTGCCAATCTTTTAACAACCTCAGAAGCTGACAATGATAAACAATGACAAACAGGATAAAATGAATCTGAGTCATGTTCAGTTATTGCCATAAAGTGTTCTGGTGAGATTTTTTTTAACAGATAGTCCACCATTGCTTTCCCTAACCCTCCCCATTTATCTGGGATTGGGAATGGCATATGGTTGAGGAATAACCTAAGTAGAATGTAGAGGTGCCCGTGTCTTTTTAGCAAGCAATATTACTACAGATGTATGCTTCACAAACCCTATATATGTTTTAGTTTAACTTTCTGTCTATGAAAGTATCTACATGCTGCCTTTTATTCCTGCACATTAAAAAAAAAATCTGACCAGGTGTTTGGGGAACAGAGAGGGAAACAGCATCTGCTTCTCCTTTTTCCCCCCCTTTTGGAAAGATGTCCATTCCTGAGCTAAGGAGTTTCACATTATATTCCATGGAATCCTAGGGTTCCCCAATTTGTTAAGTTCCATGAGGGACTAAGAGCAAAATTATTATCATGATCATCATCTTTGCTTTCTGATTAGGGCTTTGGGGATTTTTTTTTTGAAAAGGGGCCAAAGACTGAAAGTTTGAAAACCCAGGCTCTTAGAAAAGTATTTTTCAATCCCAATAACTTTAAGAGACATGGACTTCAACTGCCAGGATTCCCCAGGCAATTAAGACATTATAGAAGAAGATGCAACATTGTCCAGCATTGATCGATGGGTAAGGTAACAAATACCACTGAACATAAGAAATCTAGACTGTAAAATATAGAAAAACTAACATATCACTAACACATTCTCAACATTCATTCAAACCTTTTATTATGGCGGTAATAAAGATTTGATTATGAACATTAGAACTCAAAAGTGAATGTGAAAGTAATAATTATTATTAGTTATAAGGGTATATCAGGTGTAATGTAGCAAGGAATGATAATAATGAAAACTGAAACCTAAATGTCTTAAATAATAGCATATAGATGCAAAAGTGTAAGCATGGCCATAGACTTCCAATGATCTGGTCTATTGTCTCTTTTGAGTTCTTGATGATCAATTCCTGGCAAATTTTACTTGCTGCAATGCAAAACCTAGTGACTTTATGTTATAGTGAGATTACAGTACAAAAGTCGCAGAAGAAAAGTGAGGTTTTCCCTGAGACTTAAAGAGAGCAAAGGACCAAGCTATACAGGTAGACAAAAGAGAAAAGCTGAAAGAATAGGGTATGTGTCAGTGGAAGAAAAAAAAGTGAAGTGCATGAGAGATCTAAAGAAACCAGCTATGTATGGAGAATCTGAAACTAAAAACATTTAGTAGAGTGAGCTATGAGACACTGAAGTTCATATACAGTAGCTGGGAAAGGAGCAGCAGAGTCTTACAGTCTTATATGCATTCCCAAGGCAGAGACCAGCTACAGCTAACCAGCAATAAATAATTGTTTTCTCTCTCGTACAAACTGAGAAGAGAAGCAACTCAGTAAAAAGGAACAATTACCTGGCTACTTCAGATTTCACTAGGATCTACTGAAGTGTAAAGCTAGAAAGTGGAGGATAATATAAGGGTAAGGGTAAGATAAAAGAACGTTAAGCTTTTGAACAAAAGGAACAGAATTCCTGGACCTTAAAGGGGAGGACTAGGAATAGAATTGTGGTAGCAATAGCAATAGTACTTAGATTTATATACTGCTTCACAGTGCTTTACAGCTCACTCTAAGCAGTTTAAAGAGTCAGCATATTGCCCCCAACAATCTGGGTCATCATTTTACCCACCTTGGAAGGATGGTCTAGTATCAGAATTGTGCTAGGAGAGATTGACAGTTAAGAACACAGGATAAAATAAAATTGTGATTTGAGCAAGTATTGTCACTTATCACTTAAAGCTATACCATTGTCACTTATATATTTGCATATTTTGAATAAGCCAACTTTATATACCTACCAAAAGAAAAGGATTAAATCCCCTATTCTGTGGTCTGTAACAATAACTTAACTGATCCTCTCACAGAGTAAGAAGCAGACCTAGTCTTCAGTTATATTCCCTTGTACTGTAGTGTAGGAGATGAAAGCATTTCAAATATCACTAGAATGAACAATGAAGGAGAAATATGCTCAACTGATGAAATCTCACAATAAATATTCTAGGCATTGGCACAGAAGATACCACAGCTGAGGTCAGTGTTTCTCAACCTTAGCAACTTTAAGATGTATGGAATTCAACTCCCAGAATTCCACAGCCAGCAAGACTGGCTGGGGAATTCTGAGAGTTGAAATCCACACGCCTTAAAGTTT
Organism: Thamnophis elegans; assembly: GCF_009769535.1. NCBI lineage: Eukaryota > Metazoa > Chordata > Lepidosauria > Squamata > Natricidae > Thamnophis > Thamnophis elegans. Next base: position 40,904,386 of record NC_045551.1, read on the forward strand.
GCCAAGGTTGAGAAACACTGGCTAAATTTCTAATGCTTTTCACTTATGTAAATAATCAGATGACTTCATTCATTTAAATGCAGTATATCATGCAGTATCACAGTAATACCAGTAACAAAACAGCATGTATAAATTGAAAAATGGATACCAAATGCAATCAACTCTAAAGCTGGATCTTATGTAGAGCCTATTTTCTTAATTCCAGCTCAATGAAACAGTCCAATAAGGCTGCAGTCCCCAATTTTCCAGCTCCGGAAAGTGGTGGTGGTGGGTGGGGGGGATAGTTTCACATGCGCAACCTAATCCCTCCAATGCACAAATGGAATTTTGCATGTTCGCTATTTGCTTGTGCAGCCTAGTTCCCAACAAACTGTGGACTGGTCCAAGGACCAGGGTTGAAGATTCCTGCAATAAGGTACAAAAGGTAATAATTTAAAAACCCATTTCATTCTTCCATTTTTCTGTTAATAAAGTTGATCCATCAGGATAATCAACCCTTTTTTCCTTCCTTCCTTCCTTCCTTCCTTCCTTCCTTCCTTCCTTCCTTCCTTCCTTCATATTTTATATTTCTTAACTGCCCATCTCCCTGGGAGAGAGGTTCTAGGAAGTGCACAAAATAATCAATAAAATTAGAATAATTTAGGGGTAAATGTTTTAAAATTATAAAACAACATTATAAAATGTCAAAAGATAGAGCATTCCAAGATGGGGAGATTAGCAGTTAGTAACACAGGTACAGGAGTTCTCATCGGGCCAGCCAACTCCATGGTTGTGTGGGCTTCAGTGTCCCCATGTAAGGTTACATAGCCAAATCTTGGCCCATTTGCAGAAGGCCATGAGATTGGAGGCTTTCCTAATCTCTGATGACAAGATGTTCTACATCGCAGGAACATCAGAGAGACTTTGACTGACATGATCGGTAGCATACCTTCCCTGTCTGAATGAATGGGATGTGATGATGTGATGGGATGAAGCTGGTTCCATAGGTAGCCTGGCCCTATGCCATATAGGGCTTTATAGATAATAACAAACACCTTGAATTGTCCAGGAAGGGATATAATTGGCAAACAACATGAAGTTGGGTGAAGGCCATCCTGGCCATGGCTGCCACCTGCTCTTTGAGCAGGGGCCATGAGTCCAACAGGAGCCCCAAGTTACATACTGGATATGTCCAATAGTGCAACCCCCATTCAAGATCAAACTTCTGGATACAGAGGGACCCACCCACAGCCACTCTGTCTCACCAGAGTTCAATTGAAATCTGTTGTTCCCCATCCAGACTTCTACAGCCTGCAGGTATCATGAAAGGACACCCACTGCATCATTCAATTTACCTGGGATGGAGGTATATAGTTAAGCAACTTCAGTATATTTGGTGATACTTCATCCCATTGTGATCTCTCTCAGCAGTTTCATGTAGAAGTTAAAAAGGAGTGGAGAGGGTCCCTGTGGCACCCTACAAAGGAGGGACTGTGAGCTGGACTTCTTTCTCCCTTCCCTCCCTGGGCCTCAAGGGAAAGAGGTGAACCAAAAAAGTATGTTGTTCACTCCCAATTCCTTTAGTCTTCCCCAAAGGATTCCATGGTCAATGCTATTGAAAAGCCACTGAGAAGTCAAGAAGATTAAGGATGAATGCACCACCTCCATCCTGCTCCCACAGAGATCATAATAAGAGATCAGATTTTGCCCTCAAATAGATCTGAAATAGGGTTAGAAAAATCAGCTTCTTCCAGGAATGATGGAAATTTATTGGCCATTCTTTCTAGAGCATATTTTCAGAAACTATAGTCTGCAATTGGATGATGGTTTTCCAGTACTGCACCTGTGGCAGGTTTTTTTTTCTAGAGGGGGCACAGATTGCTTGTTTCAGCATTTTTAGATTTTTTTATGCATTAATTATAGCTTTGATTTATATTTTGGAATCCTTGATGCGCCATTTAGTTGCAATTAGTCATGATGGACAAGAATTGAGAAGAGAAGTTGGCCCTGCTGCTATGATTGTTTTATCTATATCTCATGGCATAGCAACTCTATTATATAAAATTCATACTATCTACCAGAAAGGATACCATTGTAAATGGTAAAGATCTACAAATCCAATTTGAAGATGATTTAGACCAAAATATTTTTGTTCATCTGAAGCAACAACAACCTCATTATGCTCTTAGATGAACAGAAAAAAATAATACCAGGAACAATAAGTGACATTAATGAACTTAGTAAATGTCAACTGCTATATCCTGGATCATATAATTAGCTAGTTACTACCTTGAAGATGCTGTGGGACAGTGGGTTCTAGTTGAAAAAAAGGCAACATTTTGCAACTAAGTAAGTTATTCTGAGGTCTCTCTCAGCAAGTAAATAATCAGTATAGATTTGGTCTCTGTGACCTGGGAAATTGGATTATAAAGCATTCAGTTGATTGCTTCCATCCCCTCGCTTTGCAGGGACATACTCTCTCTGTAGCTACCCTTTAAGATTGTTGAATGGGAAGCATTAAAGTGGCCTCTGGAGAATGCAGATGGTACTTCAGGTGGTTAACTGAAAATAGATAAGCTGCAGGAGAGATTCTCTGGCTTTCCTTGAGATCATAATAGGTCCCTGTAGTTTGGCTTGAAAAGATTTGCCATTCTGTGTCCCAAATGCACTGCCTGATTCTTTGGCTTTATCTGACCCTGAAAACAATGTGTATTCCAGAGAGAGGAACAGATGATCCCAATTTGTTAATAATACTGTTCCTCCTTTATGTCAAATATAAGAATTGGAAAGCAGCCAGGCTGCACGTAGATGGAATGACAGTATGGACATAAATCCCCCAATTTTTTTCATATCATTTCAGACGCATCCAATTTAATTCAAAAGATCTAATTACCCTGCTCATTTGATTTTGAAGTCTGATTCAACTGAATTGTCTCAAAACAATCTCACGTTAGAGCATTCGTATAACCTAGGTCCTAGGACAATAGTGTGGAAATCTACCATAGTGTTCATTAAAGGAACAGCATTCCTGTAGATGCTGACCTAGGATATTCCAGTGAGAAAAGGAAATCCTCATTTAAATGAATTCAAAAAATTAAATATATAATTTTGCAAGACAAAGATCATCATTTTCTTTCTTTATTTGTAAAAGTCTTGTTATTGATTAATAATTTGTTAAATTTATTAACATAAGGTAACCCATTTTTAAAAAAACTTCTGGGGTTTCCATAGGCTGTTGTCCACATGTGTTCTAAGTGGCTACTCCTTGTGAGGAGACCACAAGAGAGTGGCTTTCCATTGGTTTGAGCACTGGGAGATGACATGATTAGCCATCTTGCTTATAACTATAGCAGAGACTTTTAAAGAACATTAAGTAAATAAAATTCTGATTTTATAAAATTATAAACAGACTAGGAATCAAGATATTGAAAATGTTACAATAAGATTTTAGAATTAATTATAAAGTACAAAGAGATTCTTGTAGAAAATAGATCCCATTTTGGTTTTTAGATAACATAGATAAGCAATTTTATGATTTCAAAAAATGGATACTAGAGGGGACTAAATAGTTTAGACTGATGAAAAATATGCAGGCCTGTAAGATGACGCAGGACATCATTACAACAAAAATATTGAAGGAAATTTTTGAAGAATGGAATCAGAAAATAGTAGCCACGAAATTAACAATGCCAGTAATGATGTCTGCTTCTGTGGATAGACTATATCCAAAGTTATTGAAGAAATGACAAATACAGGACAAATTTTACCTGACAGAGATAGTATTGAAAATGAATTTACATCTGACAGGCTAAAAGAATGACTTAGAAAAGAATGCTTTACTGGATCTACAAAACAAAGTGCCCAAATGTTTAAAATTTAAAAGGGATATACAAATGACGATCTGGATTTTTTTTTTCTTACTGGATTTACAAAAGATGCTTATTAGGACCTTGAAGAACTCTGTGTGATGACTAAAGAAGAAATGAAGAGAAATAAAAGTTTTTGGCTTTATTTGAATGGATTAAATATTAAGACAGAAGTAAAAGAAAGGAATTTAAAGTTGGTTTATTTGATCCAGGTTAAAACAAGGTATGTTATTATTTCTGGCTATCCTTTATGAACTTTCTGCTGCACCAGGACTGAATGATGTTTTATGGATTTCTTTCCTCTTCCTTTATTATATTCTACTTTTCTCTTTCTTTTTCCTTGAAGTTTTTACTCTTTCTTTCTATTCTCTTTTCTTTAAATTAAATTTATATTAGATTTTACTATTGTAATCAAAATTCACATACACACATATGCATAAGCATATGCAATTAGCTACTCAGTGTAGGCTTTACTCAACAGCTCAAGGACAGAAATATCTTATAGAGATATTTTCAAGAATATGACAGTTAATTGACTACACAGTTAAGCAATGTAAGACTAGATTGGATATCTTATACTGTATATCTTACCAGGCCAATATACATGTGCATGTAATTTTCTGTTAGATGATATGTTAGTAGTTTTCAAAATTTACAGTATATAGCAGACAGAAATGAATATTCAGAATACAGTCAAATCTTAGCTATGGTCCTAGATGTAATAGCACTGAGAATATTTATTGGAATGGCATTTGTGTAGTATATGTGTGTGTGACAGTGTAGGTATGAGTAGTATTATTATAACTATTATAAAGTTATAGTATAACCATTATAAAGTAGAGCATGAAAGGTTAATGTATGACAAAGATCACTTTATTTAGTTTCACACTGTTTGAATTACAGTTTAAATTATGTATTTCAACTAAAGTTATATAGTTGCTTTTATAAACAACTGTATTGAAAACTAGACAACCTGAGATTTACTGGGTCAATGTTTCAGAGATATTTCTTTCTCTTTTTTTAGAAATTTTATTTTGTTAGTACTTCATATCTTTGCAACACATTACATTTTTTACCTATCGGTTGTGTCTGTTTTATCTATACCAATAAATCTTTTATAACTATGACTTCATATATTTGTGCATTTACATTATTTCATACATTTTTTTCATTCTATATGTAATATTCTATATATTCTATGTGTAACAGTTTTTACTACATTTACGTCATTTTGTGTAATATTTATTTGCTATAGTCTACAGAGATATTTCTTTACCAGATTCCTCAATGTCTTCTACAATGGCAAGAGTTTGTAATGTACTGCCTTCACTGGAAACTTTCTTAAAAATTTAGGAAGATATTCAAAAAAGTCTCTGCCTTGAAAGTAGGCCATAATGATTTATAGAGCACAGTCAAACCTCAGAAAATGTTTACGGGCTTTTGTATCATGTCATAAGGTCAGTAAGGAGAGTTAAGTCAATAAACCTAACCAGTTTATTATTGGTTTGCTTGTCCTGGCGTGTGTGCTGGAGCATCTGTGCAATGCTTCTGCACATGTGCAGAAGCATCTGGGTGGGTGGGCAGATTCTCCCACTGTCACTGCTACTGGTTTAGCCGAACTGGGAGCAACCCACTTCTGCATAAGATGACTTGTGATAGTTTTTTACATAAGAACATTTGCTAAATTTCAATAACATGGTGGTGATGGGTTCTGAATTTTGAATGCAGTTTATAAGTATCCCATTTGAGGTACCTTGGCTGGAAAAAAAGCTTTGCACCATTTTGCCTAGTTAAAGGTTATAGACACAATAATTTTAATAGTACAAGACACATGCACACAAGATTGTGATAGAAACATCCTAGAAGTTTGTGTGAAATGGGCCAATTTATATAAAGGATGGATTAGTTATCAACTGACATTGATGAGTAGTTAGGAAAAATTATTATTGTCTGTCTCATTGGAATAGGAGCCCAAGTTTATAGGAAAACCTACATGCCTGTGGTCTGCATATACTTTCTCAAGTTGAGTAGAAAAATCTAACAATCTCAGCTGCTACTTGTTCAAGTGTACTGCCCTTGTATTGAAATAAATTTTAACTAAAGGGGGAGAAATATTTTCAACATAGCCTTCACTGCTGACCAAGTTTTTCATTTTTGTGCGGTGCTACGTTATACTCAAAACTATATATATTGATTTACTACATGCATAAAACCATACAAGCTGACATAATATAGCACATTTATGGAAATATGTTTCTGATCAATGGTCTGAGGAAGTGGCTACTCCTAAGCTAAATAGAATCAGGCTGGGCTAATGCTTGATGGAAAACCTCCAAAAAAACCCAGGGCTTCGGGCTAAATTGGGAAGCAAAATAACATTCTGAAAGAAAGCAGTGGCAAGCCATTTCCATATGGCTGCCAAAAAAGCCCGCATGTGAATGTGTCTGTGAAGTCTCCAATAATTGAGCTCAACTCCAAGGAGCTTTTTTTTTCCTGGACAGTTGATAATAAACTGCTGTTGGCTCAACTATCATTTATGTGTTAAGGTTTTCCTGTGAAGCCTCATTGCCTACATTGCCTATGTAGCCTCAAGCTGTACAGAATACGAGGATTGCATCTTTAGGCGTTCATGTACTTAATATTTGAAAGAGCTATTTGTAGAATAGCAAGTAACCTTTAAGTTAGGCTTCTCCCAAACAGATATTACTCTTTGACTAAATTAGAATAGAAAACACTTCATTAAAACTATTGCTACATCTGTCTTGCATACACCCACCTAGGTTCTTGAAAACAGTTTTGTTATGAATGGATTTCAAGTACCTGAAAAAAGCCTGTAAGATAAAACCATGTACTTGAAATGGATTTCAATCATCAGAGTGCCCTTCCAACATAGCAATTACACACACACACACACACACACACACACACAATTTTAAAATGGAAAATACATTCCTTCTTTCAAGCTTTTCAGTTTTAAATGTTTCTTTCCCTACTCTCTGCCTGTGTTAGCCTTAGCACCATCCCCTCATCTGGTAGGGGGATGGATGAGCTTCAGTGAACCATCCTACTTCTTCATATGATCTTCTCTGGCAGCAAGAGAGAGGATAGCAACGAAGAAGTTTTATGCAGCACACAGAGCTATGGCATCTTCTTTATTAAGTCCAGAGCTGTAAGGTCCAGAGTAAAGAACTTCTACTGCATGCCGATCTAAGAGTCAATCCCTTGCATCCTATTTAAAAAGACTAGCTGATATGATGAAGATAATCTCTGTTTGAAATCAGTCCTAGATCACTGTTTCCAGGGGATTATCTAGTGGGCAAATTAGGCAATAGATGGTGTTCAGCAGATGTGAAGAAGGCTCAGTTAAGGTAGAAAACTGAAATAGAACTTAACTGATGTGTTTTTGTACACTGCATACGTATCAGATTTTCTTGCCAAGTTTATCTGCTGCTTGAGAAAAACAAAACAGAGAAACAGAATAACCAAGGGCAGGAAAAAAGCAGTGGGAACAGGAGCAACTTTTGACTTCCTGTGGACCATTCCATTGACTTTCCTTCTGGAAATTGACAGGGAGCATTGGAAATATCCCCTCCCCTTCCGATGAGGCAGGTAAATGGCTGCTATTGAGTGGGGGAGGGAATGAAGAATTGTGACATTGGCTGAGAAATTCTCATGGAGTATTGAAAGTTCATGCGACTGTAGTAGCAATCCGGGGCCTCAGCAGCAGCCACTGGGACTGGAGAAATCACATTTTCCCCAAATTTCATTCCCTTGGATGTCGTGGGTCTTGGATTTTGGACACATTCTCGAAGTTAGCCCATTTCAGATATCTTAGTTCAAAAATTGTAGCCCTATAATGTATAATGTTTTGCCTTGTCTAAAGATCATGATGAGATTTTTAGTAGTATATTGATGAATGGCTGATCTCTCCATGGAAGTTATGCAGAATAACCATATTACAAGATATCCTAAAAAAGCTTGCTTGCTTATTTATTCATTCATTCATTCATTCATTCATTCATTCATTCATTCATTCATTCATTTTATTTAGTTTGTCAAACATGCACGAGATAACAGGTATAAGTATAAACATGGACATGAGCACATGAGCACATGAAATGAGTACAAATAAATGGGGACAGTACGACAGGGATGGTAGGCATGCTGGTGCACGCCCCCTACACACCTCTTAGGAATGGGGTGAGGTCCACAGTAGACAGTTTAAGGTTGAAGCTGTGGGGGTTATAGGATGTAACAACAGAGTCAGGTAGAGCATTCCAGGCATTGACCACTCTATTGCTGAAGTCGCTTTTTCTGCCATCGAGTTTGGAGCGGTTTACCTTCAGTTTGTATCTATTGTTTGCCTGTGTATTATTGTGGTCAAAGCTGAAATAGTTGTTGACAGGTAGACCATTGTAGCAGACAATTTTGTGTACTATGCTTAGGTCAGACTGTAGGCGACGTAGTTCAAGGTAGTCCAAACCCAAAATTTCAAGCCTGGTGGCATAAGGTATTCCATTATAAGCAGAGGAGTGGAGTATTCTTCTCATGAAATACCTCTGGACTCGTTTGAATGAATTAATGTCCAATATACAGTGTGGATTCCAGGCAGAAGAGCTGTATTTGAGGATTGGACTGGCAAAGGTTTTGTATGCCCTAGTGAGCAGTACAGTGTTACCAGAGAAAAAGTTTCACAAAATTAGGTTAACAACTCTTAATTACTTTTTGGCAATGCTGTTACAATGAGCTCTGGGGCTTAGATAATTTGAAATGAGTACTCCTAGGTCCTTGACAGAGTGAAGGTAATCTATGAGGTCATATCCGCCCAGGTTTTATTTGGCGTTCTGATTTTTGTTGCCAAATGTGTAAGGCAAAGCATTTGTTAGTTGAGATTTGAACAATTTGCCAATTGTTTGACCATTCTGACACATGGTCAAGGTTGCTTTATAGGGCAGCAGTATTGTCGGTGGTGTTAAATAGTTTTATGACATCAGCGACGAGGACGCAGCTGCTTATAATATGATTGCAAAGGTCATTTATGTAAAGCAGAAAAAGAGTGGGTCCTACGCCACATATATGCTGCTTAGCTGGTAGAAACACTAATCTGTCTTGTGTGCTAACTAGGGTCAATCCCAATTAGCATTTGGTTGAGAATTTTACAAGTATAAGATAGATTGGGGAAACATATTGAAAGAAAACAGTCAATTTGGTTTTAATGCCAAGAAATCTACAATACATAAGTAAAACTAAATTCAACAGTGCTTTTAGAAATTGCATACTAGTTATAAGTTGTACAGATAACATAACAAAAATGTTATATAGGTAACATTTTTCAGGCTAATATTTCCTTCTTTACTTATGCTAAATTCTCCAGGATTCCTTGAAATATTGCTATAATTCTGTTTGATACCTGTCCAAAGTCAACTACTTGTTACAAGGTCATACAAGATTTTAATCAACTTTCTTCACAATTTAATTTAACCATGTTCAGAATCACTAGCTTTTTTCTGATGCTTGTTTCATTCTTCATGCAGAATCACAAGTGAGAGAAGGGGGAAACATGAAGTGGTAGAGTTTTTAATTAACCAATTCTTTGAGTTGAAGGTTTTAATTAATTAATTTGAAAAGGATTAAAAAGTACTTTTAAAAAGATGTATCCTTATAGAATGGAAACCAAACAAGGTCTCTATCAAACCTGAATCCCATTGAAAACCCTGAAGTGAAACCAGAGTAGACAACTAGATATCTGAATCTGTAATCATGGAACCATCCTGAAAAGGACATTACCTGCAGATCTTAACAATTAAGCAGGTTCATAATAGGAGAGGTGATCAATTTAGACATTCAGGCTGTATGTCAAATGACCTCACATTAATTTGTGCTTAACAAACTATTTGCAATCAGGGCAGTGCTTAGTGTAAACACCATATGATTCCTGGGCCTTGTAACATTTAGCAGTTTAGTCAAATGTGTGTATATACAGTATGCACACGCATTGTCTGTACATATGCACATACAGAATACAAAAATATCTTATGAACATTTCAGATTTTTTTAAATTAATCCTTTTGTCCATGTGAACATTTGGGTGGAAAATAGCAATCATATATATTAGTGGAGGATATTTTAACTGAACTGATATTTTTGAATCTCTGCTCTGCATTCATCAGTGAGGTTCTTTACAGAAAGACAACATAATTATGGATTCAAGTTGTCAGGATTTTCCTTTAAAAAAACACATACACAAAATAACGCATTTACAATTATAACACGGATCATATTTTCCTTCTCCCAAATTTGCTCTGATCTGTTTCTGCATCTCGAAACTCCATCCTTCGCTGGTTATTTTCTTTAATTTCTTTTTCTTTCTTTAACCTGTCTTTTTTTTTGGAACTCATGAATTCTAGGCTTATATGTTTGAGCTTATAGTAGCCCCAGAGACAATAACTGAGCTGCTTTTAATTTGCTGCCAAGACACATCATGAAGACCATGGGGAAGCACTCTTTTTCTGACAAGATGAAGCTGAATTATGCAATCAGGCATTCGTGCTCATGTGATTGAGAGACTCTGCAGTAACTGCTCTCCTTCTGCATAGTGGTTGTTATGCATCCTGTTGACAATCAACTCATCACTAAGTGCATCTTTCTGTGTCTTGTCAGTTGCTTCGGCTGCCTGCTGTTTCAAGAGACATGCTGTTCTTTGCTACTGGGTTGTTTTTTTGGTTTTTTTTTTCTGAATTGCCTATACACTCATTCACCCTGCAGTATATCTGGGTGATTCACCCAACTCCAACAAATTTGCCAATATCATAAGGTGAAGCTAAATAAATTGCAATGTTCATTCTTTCCCATTTTAAATAAGTTTGATTTTTCTCCCTTCTGATTAGAGTTAGATTTTCTACTTTATTTTGTGGTTTGCCTTAGTTGGCATAGCTTTTTTTCTAGAAAACTCCAGTCGATGTTCTCTTTAAACATATCAATAAATTCCTTGAAGTATAGCCATATGTTGCGTTGAGTCATATGTACTTATGCTGATAAGAATCTGAGCTCTGTTTTTGGATGGCACTTTCAAGGATTTGCAAGAAAATCACTTTGCTTTTGCCCACTGCTTCTTGTCCTATGGGAGGAGTAGTACTCCCTCGATAGTGAATCTTGTTTGCCTTTGAGCTAATCTATACTTACATTATGAACTCTCTTAGCATAGCTAGGGGGAAAAAACCTTTCTGAAAACTGAAATCCTGTTGTAAATGAGCATAGACAGTCTGAATTAAATAGACTAAGAATCAGATTTGAAAAAAAGCAATATCTTTACATATTTCTATCCACTTATTGCAACATTTTAACATTGCATGATAATAAGGAGACTATTATAATCAAGCAATAAGTATGTTTCAGATTGGTTTTATGTTAATTTGACACTGGTTTAGAGGATATTTCATGTGAAGATGTGGGATTAAATCATAAAATTCGAGAAATAAGTAGAATGGAATAGCACATTTTCCCTGGGTGGCAAAAAAACACTCCAAGCATCTCTTGGGAACACGTTTCTGCCTTCTGTTTTAGGCAGAAGGTCCCATTACTCAGTAGTAGAGCACAAGCATTGTATCAAGAAACTGTCCTTCACTTTAACTAAGGGGAATATCAGTATCAGTTCTGTTCTGTTTTTTTATATCAAAGATGTGATATACATGAAAAAGAAATGGAGGCGGATGAGGCAATACTCTCTGTATCTAGTCCTTATCACTGCCAGCTGGGTGAACAAAAGTTCAGATACTGTTTGGTTTGGTTTGGTTTATTAGATTTATATGCCACCCTTCTCCCAAGGACTCAGGGCAGCGTACAACATTAAAAGAAACACATAATACAAAAGTTAAAAAAAATTGTAATTTTCTATGTATCTATTTTTGATACATTATTAAATCGGAGCTTGTAATCTCTGTGTTAGCCGATTAAACAAAATGGTTTTCATTTCATTTTTTTTCCCTTGCATTCAATCATGGCTGCTCCTCAGAGATTGACACAACAAGCCCCTGCAGTTTTCTTGGCAAGGATTTTAATAAGTGGTTTACCATTGCTTCTTTTCTAGTGCTGAGAGGAAGTGACTGGCCCAAGAGTACCTAAGTACCTGTACCTAAGGCAGAACTAGAATTTACAATCTCCCAGTTTAGCCTGATGTCTTAACCACTACACCAAACCGGTCCCCTATGTGATTCTATAATCAATTTCTTCCCCTCCCCCAGCATAACTAAAAAGTATATCATATTAAATTAGCATAAAGCCTAATTTTATTTTTAAGGGAAGCCACTTTGATTAAATTTTGACTATTAAAATAATGCTGATACAAAAAGAAACAACTCTGGCTTCCTGGGAGGAGCCTGCTGGTGGTGGCAGCAAAAAAATCAGCTGCCTCCGAATTCCTGGCTACGTACCTGTTTAGAGGATCTTCCATCTGACGTCTTATCAGGTTTTCTTATCCTTCAGGCAAGAAGGAAAGAAGAAATTGTTTTGCTGGCAAATGCTCTTCGATTTTTGCAGCTTTGTGCTTGCAGGGAAAGGGGGGCTAGCCCAAGGCAGAACGGCTGTCCGTGCTGGGAATTTCAAACTGCCTTGTGCAGGACAAAGTAGGTCTCCCCCACTCAGTTCCAAGTTTTGTTTGATTTAATCTTATCACGAGCTGAATCCATTTCCGTGGACAATAATTGTTTATCAACATTTTAGCTTCTTTTCTTTTTCTCCTCCGAAAAATTATTTACTTAGAGGCTTTTAAAATGGCGCCGAGCAGGCTGGTTTCTCCGGTAATAATGAACACTTTTTGTTAATCCTCACAAGAATTCACAAGAATTCAAAACAAAAGAGATTGCTTATCATATGTTTTGGTTTCACAATAGGCCAGCAGAAGCTTTTTAATTAGTTTCATTTCTACTCCTTCATTAACTTTGCTTATCTGGAAGTTAAATGGTGATGAATCTGCTGAACAGTCTTGTTACAATGTTTACTCACTGAAAGTTCTGCCAAGCCTTAAACTTCAAAATAAAAGCCTCTTTACTTAAAGCTGCATATTCAGGCAATAGAGTTTTATTAACTGCAGGCAGATAAATTTTGAAATGGCTTTAAAACCAAATATTAACTTGAAGTTGTAAATTTTTTTCTTATTACTATTCAAAATACCAGCTTCAATTTTGTAAAAGGCTTTCTTATCCAGCTGCGTTACAAGATGCCGATTTTATAGCTTCTGCGTTTGATATATGACACACTCAATCAGCTCTATTCTCCTGAAGACTTCTCCTTATTAACTGTTAAAAGTCTATAAATAGTATTCCATTTAAAACCGAGGGGAGCAGAGACTTTGTTTGTTTGTGCGTTTTTTTATAATGGCTCCCAAATCGAAGCAGTCTAAGCGTTTCCTTAATAATACATCTCAAGAAATTGTTACAAAATTGCTGCCCTTGCCTCCCACGCCCTCTACTGGAGATCTCTTAACGCAAGAATTTCTTTTTGAAACCCTTAAAGAGTTCAGACAGGAAATTAAACAACTTTTATCGGACTTATATGATAAACTGGACGCCAAGATTGCTCAAACAAGGGAAGATACGATCAGAGTTATGACTGTTATGACAGATTATGTTTCTGAAATGGAGGACAAATTGGAACTTTTGGAAAAAACTAATTCTAATTTCACATCTAAAATTCAAACGTTACAACAGGAAGCTGAAAATGCTCAAAAACAACTCGTTATGATAAATTACAATAAGACTGCGTTTGCAATAAGAGTCAGAGGATTGCGTGAAAAGGAACAGGAGAACTTGAAACAGACCTTTTTTGAGGCTTTCAGACGTTCGGTGGGAAGTCCGGGATTTAACTTTGATTGGCAGATTCAAAAAATTTATCGCCAGAACTCGTGTGTAGCAAAACAACGACAGCTTCCGAGGGACATAATTATATATTTCACCACAAGAGAATCCAGAAATGTGATAATACAGAAGTTCTACAATAACAGGCTGCGAATCGATGGACAGGACTTGATTGTTTTTAAAGAAATACCATCTCAAATATTAAGAGCAAGGAGAGACTACACTTTCTTAACTGAAAAACTCAGAGATTCTCAGATACAATATAAATGGGAAGTGCCATCTGGTATCACAGTCACATTTGAGAACCAAAAATATCGTCTCAATTCTGTTTGCGAAGCCCGAGATTTTTACTACAAAACTCTGAAGGCGGGACTTCCTGATTCACCCGGACTTGGAGAAAGACAAGGAGAAGGAGAAGATAAGCAGCGGGACACGTGGCTACAAGGTGGAGGGTGTTGCTTTCCCTTTCCGGAAGGGCAGAAGAGTAAAGAATAAAGATCCAGCTATGCCTTTAAAATACTTCTTAAATTTTTAATTTGAATAAAATTTCAGGACTCCTGTCTGGTATAAAATGACAAAGCTGTATACCGATGAAGAGATATTGAGACTGAAAGAAGCGGTGCTGAATTTGGACATATATTGTATGGGACTTATATAAGACTTGTTTGAATCTTAATTTAAACTGCGCATGATCTATTCTTTGGGGCGAGGAGAGCGGAGATCATAGTTTTCTTGGATTGTGGTTTGGGATGAATGGAGTCGGGTGCGTGGGGTAGATGGAAGGGTAGTGAAAGTTCAATTAGATTATCTTGATCCAGAATGTAAGCTGATTTTTGTATAAATTGTTATTTGAATACAAGGTTAAGAAAGATTATCTGGAGAGTCTACACGAGGGTGGAGTAAATATGAGAGGAGCAATGGATGAGGATAAAATATATATGCGGACACGGGTAAAGGCAGGATGGGAGGTATAGAATTTATATGCGGAAGCAGGTAAAGACATTGTTTAAGATTTTAAAAATAATGAGAAGCTGAGTTTAATGTTAGAGAGTATATTGACTTCTCTTTCTTGGGGGGGGTCCCCCCTTTTTTTCTTTTTATTATTCTTTTCTTTTTTGTTCTTTATTTTTTATTATTTTTTATTATTTTGTAACTTCTAATCTATTTGGTTTCAATATATTCCAGACTTTGCTTGATAAAGAACGATGCCGGGAATGGGACTTGGGAAGTCGGAAGGGGGTCAGGGAGGGGGGTTCAGGGGGTGGGTGGGGGGAGGGTGGAAGTATAGACTCAATTTTCAGAATAATGAATGCACTTGGATACTGTTGCTTTTTTTTCTTTTTTTCTTTTCTTCTTTCTTTTCCTTTTCTTTTTCTTTTGTTTTAGTACAAAACAAATAGACCAATGAATACTAGAAATACACCGAAGTGAGGTGTAGAGGGAAAGAAGAGGGGGGAATTAAGAGGGAGTGAGAAGGGAATGTAAGGAGGGTGAGATGGTGGGAAGGGGAGAAAGGAATGGCTGAGGGGGAGGGGAAGTAGAAGAGGGGATTGTTGGAAGGGAGAAATGAAAGTTGGAGGGGTAGAAGGAAGGGTGTATGTAGGATAGAAGTGTTATGAGTTGTTTATTGCTTCTTTTTTTTTAACTGCACAGTATTTAAGTGATTGTATAAAGGAAAATGAAAATGTAATAAAAGGAGGTCCGATAAGTCCGAATCGAACCGAGCAATGGTAACCACCAGCACCAAGGAATACACCAGGGCACTTAGGGCAGCGAAAAGATCTCACATAGCCACCTTGGTTGCGTCCGCTGAGTCCCGCCCAGCCGCCCTGTTTAGGATAACCCGCTCCCTACTAAATAAGAGGGAAGCGGGGGAACCCTTGCAGGGTAGAGCTGAGGATTATGCCCAATTCTTAGCGGACAAAATTGCTCGGTTTCGGTCGGACTTGGACTCCATCCCTGCAGTTCCAGCCGAGGCACAAGAGGATCAAGTAGACCATCTCTGGGTTGAGTTTCAGGATGTTGCCCCTGGGGATGTGGACAAGGCCATGAGGGCTGTAAGTGCCTCCACCTGTGTACTGGACCCGTGTCCCTCATGGCTGGTTACTAACAGCAGTGGGGTGACACGAGGCTGGATCCAGGCGGTTGTTACCGCCTCTCTTCGGGAGGGGAACTTCCCCACCGCACTGAAAGCGGCGGTGGTGAGACCCCTCCTAAAGAAGCCATCTCTGGATCCAGCTGTTCTTAATAACTATCGCCCAGTCTCCAACCTTCCCTTCCTTGGGAAGGTTGTTGAGAAGGTGGTGGCCTTCCAGCTCCAGCGGTCCTTGGAGGAAGCAAACTATCTTGACCCCTTCCAGTCAGGCTTCAGACCCGGTTACAGCACAGAAACCGCTTTGGTCGCATTGACCGATGATCTTTGGAGAGCCAGAGATGGAGGACATCCCTCCATCCTGGTTCTCCTTGACCTCTCAGCGGCGTTCGATACCATCGACCATGGTATCCTTCTGCGACGACTGCGGGAGGTGGGAGTGGGAGGCACCGTGTTGCGGTGGTTCTCCTCCTACCTCTCGGACAGGTCGCAGTCGGTGTTAGTGGGGGGGCAGAGATCGTCCCCTAGGCCCCTAACATATGGGGTGCCTCAGGGTTCGGTCTTATCCCCCCTACTATTCAACATCTACATGAAACCGCTGGGAGAGATCATCCGAAGGCACGGGATAAGATACCATCAATATGCGGACGATACCCAGTTGTATCTGTCCGCCCCGTGCCAACTCAATGAAGCGGCAGACGTGATGAACCGAGGCCTTGAGGCCGTTATGGACTGGATGAGGGCTAACAAGCTTGTACTCAACCCAGAAAAAACCGAGTGGCTGTTGTGCTTCCCTCCCAAAGATTCGACCAATATTCCATCACTCAGGCTGGGGGGTCAAATTTTACACCCCTCAGAGAGGGTTCGCAACTTGGGAGTCTTCCTGGATCCACAGCTATCTTTTGACCACCACCTGACGGCTGTGACCAGGGGGGCATTCGCCCAGGTTCGCCTGGTGCGCCAGTTGCGACCCTACCTGAATCGGGAGGCTCTCACAACAGTCACTCGGGCCCTTGTGACCTCTAGGCTGGAATACTGCAATGTGCTCTACATGGGGCTGCCCTTGAAGAGCATCCGGCGACTTCAGCTAGTCCAGAACGCGGCCGCGCGAGTGATTGTGGGTGCACCTCGGTTCACCCACATAACACCTATCCTCCGCGAGCTGCGCTGGCTACCTGTCGATCTCCGGATGCGCTTCAAGGTGCTACTAGTCACCCATAAAGCCCTGCATGGTAGTGGATCTGCGTACTTGAGAGACCGCCTTCTGCCAATCACCTCCCTGCGACCAATTAGATCTCATAGATTGGGCCTCCTCCGAATTCCATCGGCCAGCCAGTGCCGGCTGGCAACCACAAGGAGGAGGGCCTTCTCAGTAGTAGCCCCGACCCTTTGGAACGAGCTCCCCGTGGAGATTCGTACCCTCACCACCGTCCAGGCCTTCCGCACAGCCCTTAAGAACTGGCTAGCCCGTCAGGCCTGGGGACAAAGATAGCCGCCCCTCCCGAATGATGAATGAATGTTGCTTATTATTTTTTACTATATGTGTCTACGTCATTGTTTGTATTCCCCTTCCTGATTTTTATGTGAGCCGCCCTGAGTCCCCTCAGGGAAAAGGGCGGCCTACAAATGTTAATAAACATTTAAACATTTAAAACATTTAATAAACATTTAATAAAAGAATCTTTGATTATAAAAAAAAAAAAGTTAAAAAAAATTAAATAGAATATCCCAAACAAACCCGATTAGAATTGACAATAACATTTATTTTAAAAAATTCAAATTAAAATTAACAATGATCAATAATTTATTTTGTTTTGTTCAGGCCAGGCTGGCTTGCTGGAAAAGCCAACTTTTTAGGGTGCGTCGGAAGGACTGGCGGTCGGGGATTATACGAAGCTCCGAGTACAGCTCATTGTGATTTATTGAGTGTAAAGTAGGTCCCAGTTGACTGAGGATCAGAGCTTATCTCTTCTGTGGGCTCGGGCAGCCTACTGAACCAAATGAATCAAAAGCCACCATCACCTTTCTGTTGTCCAGGTCTTCATTTTGCTCAGCAGACCAATTTCTTTCTTGGTCGGCCAAGGTTCCCCTCTTCTGCTAATTTTATTGTTTCTGCCTGATACATATGGTAAATATTAAGAATGCAGGAGTTTATCACAGTGTACTCAGATATACACTAACCAATGTCTTTGACACAATGGACAATTTAGTCACATCAACCACAATCCTAATAAATAGGTGTGCACAATCTGTGAGCCTAATTTAACCTGGCTTCCAAGGAGAATTGGATGGTCATTTTTGCTGTATAGAGAGTCCTATTTCCCTTTCATTGCAGTCTTCTGCTTGGAAGAGAGAGAAGAGTCGATCAGAAAAAGCAGTGAGAGGCAGAAAGAAAGACAGAGACTGGTGGCTCCATAACTTCTTTTCACCCAAGGCACCATATTTATCCATTGGAATTTAGCTCCTTGGCAGAGGAAAGTTTGTCCCATCCCTGCTCATAGGAAGTAAGCTTAATTTGCACCGCATAGGTCTAATTTATAAAACAGATTAAGCTCTAATGTATGCTTTTCAAGTAGCCAGTAAGAAATTATTTATGTCCAGTTGGATTGCTTGCAATTAAAAATAGAATCAAACTGGAAATAATTACCATTTAGCTGCTAGAAATGGGCAGGTAAATGTATGGTGCTCCTTGCTGAACTGCAGAACCTTAGAGTTCATCTCTACTACTGGCCTTGTTTCTTAAGGATGTTGTGAATTGTACGCTCCGAGATACCTACTTTTATTCCAGAACACAGGTAGGGCACTTTTTTTTGGTCTCAATGACAGAAAAAAATCCTTCCTTCCTCTCATTACTCCCTCCTTCCCTCCCTCCCCCCTTCCTGCAAATCCAGGTGCCATGGTGATATCACTGGCAGCTTTACACTTCCATATCCCCTCTTATTTCAATATTTTTAGCTCAAAGCTGTACTACTGCAAATCTGTCAGATTAGCAATGTGATCTCTGGATTTTCTAGGAACTGCCAATCCTGTGAGTAAGGAAGCAATCCCATTTAAAACTAATAATAAAAAGGGAAAGAATTGTGAAGATTATGTTCATTTCTTTGCTTTTATTTTCTTTATATTGTTTGGTCAAAATTCAACAGAGAATTCTCCTTGCAGTGGACTTACTGGTGGTAGTAGTGTGTCTATTGTTCCCAAAGGTCTAGGAATCAGAGTATTTTTATTATGGTTGTACAGAGCATTGCATTATTTATGTCATGCAAATGTTCCCCATTACAGTGAAATCTGTCATTTAAAGCTCCACTGTTACTTGTGAAAGCATGGTGGTTTCTATGCATTAACATGAAGCCATCTCAGCAATGGTTTCAGGTTAATTTTGTTAATGAAAAAACAAACCAGAGTGTATTGAACATTTAACTATATTTTAACATATATGTGTCCAATGTTTGAGAGTGAGAGGTTACTTCTACCTCCCAAGCTTTCAGAGGGCAAGACAGTATTATTCAATGATTCCGCTATGACATCAGTGGAATAGGTAGAATTCAATGTTTTTGGAATTTGATTTGGAGGTGAGAATGGGAATCGAAGGCTTTGAAAGACATACCATTCTCATCTCTATCTTTAAACATCTCCCAATTTCCCCCAGAAAGCCCTGAAATTTCATTGCCAATTTTTTTGACAAATATTGGCAGAGCAACTTGGAAGCCAGAGGGCAGGTGGAGTGCAATATGGCTTGTGGGTTGCCTTCTGTGTTGGACTATGTATCAGTCTTTATATTTAAGCATATAATGAACTCTTATAATAATGTTACCAGTATATCATACTTCAATTCTCTTAGAAAATGCAGCAAGATTTGAAAATAGATTAATAAAGTTCCAGTGTCTTACTGATAAATTCAGTTTGCTTACCAGTTGGTGAAGTATGCAATAATTAGTTTGATGTCTACATTTCACTAAGCAAATTAATCTAGTTAAAATAATTGGAAATTCAAGTAATTTTATAGGCAAACCTGTCAGCCAGTTGTTACTGATAAAGTTATATGGACAATTTTGTTCTATGGAGAAGAAATGTGCCAAATGATTTTATTAGCTTATTAATATTATGAAAGTAAAATGAGCTGTCTTAGGCCTTTAACCTTTGTTAACAAGGGGGAATTTGGTAGTTCTACTTGTTAAGCTGCAGTCTTTTTCATACTTTTTGGGTATGAAAAATTCTGGCTATGCAGCTATAGTGTTGCTCATTTATTTAATATTATTTTTTATAAATTACTCAAGGGCAGGAAACATTCAGAATGCTCCTTCCTATTTTTTCCCACAACAACTCAATGAGGTGGGTTGGGCTGAGAGTGAATGACTGGTCTAAAGTCATCCAGCTGTTTTTTCATGCCTAAAGCGGGACTACAGCTAACAATCTCCTGATTTTTAGGCTGGTGCCTTCACCACTAGATTAGTTTGATACTCTGATTTAATACATGCATATTCATGCCAAAAACCTTCCTTTATATTTAGTTATTAAATGAGTAGGTTGTTGTGCTTTGTTAAAATATACATATACAATGTGTTTGCAAGATATATGTCTGAGTAAGGCAAGATAAGCTAGATTTATGCCAAAGAGATCAAATAAGATATAGCTCCTCTTAACTTAATATCTATGCATTATATATGCTGTACTGAAAAAAAAAATCACATCCTCCTTCTCACTATCCATTCCACTCCAATTATTAGATTATTTCAAAGTTTTGAGCAACTCTATTCAGACAGGCAAGTTTAGCTATCTAGCCCTGGAGCAGGGAACTGCCGGATTAGCTTTTGGTCAATGGGTTCATTCCTTTCCATTCAAGTATGGTTGCTCTCTAAGACCTACAGCAATTTCATCTTCTGATCAAATGGCATGTATGTTTCTTCACAGACTGAAGGCTGTTACCTGGCACTGTTACAAGAATCAGAAATCCAAAGAATGAAACTAAGCTGTTAATTTTTTTTTCACCTGTGAAGGAAAGGAAGTGTGAAAGAACATTGTGCGGAGAGTCTATTATTAAGAATAGGTCTACAATTCAAATCTACCTTATAGCATTAAGGTTGTTCATTTATGTCTAACACAATCTATCTATCAAAATGCAATCCCCCCTGTAAGAAAACATTGATTTTCACTTTTTATTTAAAGGGAATGGGTGATTTTTTTACTGCCTTCCCTTCTGTCTCCCGCCCACCAGTTTATTTCAAGGTCCATAGTCCAGGATGAAAAGGCTCAAGGGCATATGCTCCTTCCATAAAACACATTGACTGATGGTGTTACCACCCACCAATGTGAAAACATGCATTTTTATAATGATTTGGAAGGAGGGGTGACATTTTGCATTTATAATATGGAAATGGCTTTTCATAGAGTTATTTACTAGTGTGTCATTAAGGTTGGACAAGCTGATATTCAGCAATAATACATATCTGTTGTAGAGTGGAGTAGAGTGCAATTTGAACAGTCTTCCTCAGTTTGCAATGCCTATTCTGATAAAGTTTGTGAAGATCTAGTCCAGTTATGTTCACTTTTGTGATCTCACACAAAAACTAAAAATATAAAAAAGGGAAGCTATTTTTGAGGACCTCTTCCTTTTAAGTGTAAAAACACCTCTGACACTAGTGCATCCTAAAATAGTGCTTCCTTTTCTTACTCACTTGTAATAGAAAAGACAAAAATAATGAAGGTGATAGATTTGGCAGGAATAACAGTATTTTTCTCAGCACATATGGAAGCTATTAGAACAAGGACAACACAACTCTAATCTACAAAAAGTAATATGGTTGCTTTATCCACCTCATGCAAAAAAAAAAATCAATTTGACATGTAACACATGTTCTGTCACAATAAATTACCTTGTAATAAATCTGGCCATTGGGAAATGTTTCCTGAAAATACTTTGTACCACAAGTAAAAATAGATTGATAGGCTGATAGACGAAGGCAATGAAGTTTGATAATGCTAATCAGCAAGAATCTGTTTAGCAGAAGTCTATATGAACCGAAATTACCGTAACATCTAATTCATTCTCTGTAGTAAGATTCATCTTATTTACAATCTGACTTGTTGCTAAGGCAATTCGTACAACTACACACTCTGGTTCAACTGTGAAATGAGGATAGAAACAAGAAGTCAAATTTTCCCAAGTGTTGTGGCCCGCCGGCGGCCAGCACAACTGGCAGCAGAATTGGACAGTGAGGAGGTTGAGGAGGAAGATGGGCCAGTCCTGGGGGTTGAGGAAAGCTCAGACGAGGGCTCCGCATCAGAGGCAGAGAGGGTGTTAGACAGCAGTGAGGCAGAAGAACAGCTGGAGCCTGTTCCCAATGTGTGAATGCGCAGAGCTTTTCAGAAGACAAGAACAACTAAGAAACAGGGCCGATTTAACAGTAAAGCCACACCTTGGAGGTGATTGACCCCCTCCCATAGGAAACAAAAGAGGAACGAATGTGGAGTGGACTTTTACAGGAAACAATTTGTTCATTTGCGCTGGAAAGTTCTGTTCGGGATTCTAAGAGACTCTGTGCCAAGTTCTGCTTTGCCCTGTGTTTGGACACTAGTTATCTGCCAGCGCTCCAAACATGGTAAGATGTTTGTGGATAATCATTCCTCTGAAAGACTGTTTGATAAGGCTTGCTGACTGTGAATGAGAGGAATTCACAGTCGCGTAAATAAAAGAGGTTTTATCGGGACTAAGACTTTGTTTCTTGCTTTATCAGGAAGCCTGGATCAGAACACTAAGAAAGATAGATGTATAAGTTACTATATTTACTATAGCATAGTTATTATACTTGTCATTTACAATAAGCTTAAATGTTTTGTTATACTATGGCTGTTGAATGAGGTCCTGAATTTTATTACAGTACTTTGCCCCATGTAGAATTAGCAGCCTGACAAAGAAATAAGCATTCGTGGTGTTACAAAGTAACAAACTTAGCATAAAGACAAATTGATTTTCCCCATCAGTCAGAAAGCAGTGCACAGTATCGGAATGTTTAGGAAGAAATAACATATGCAAAAAGAAATAAGCAATATGTTTGAGCATTGTAGTTACTGTATTTTAACTGATTGACCAAAAGCTCTAGTAAGTAACTCTTAGGAATTTGTAGGTTTCAATAGTGTAGTCTGAACTCTGCTTGAGGCTACCCTATAATTACACCTTTGACCCTCATTAATAGAAAATGAATATAAAATTGCTTACAACTAGAAGCATTGTAGATAGAAAATTAGCTTTGCATAGCATTGTAGCTTTCTGGCAATTTATTTTTGCACTGTAAAAACATCTGTACTACATATCTTGATCAAGGTAAAGCTGTTGATGCAATTTACATGGATTTTTATAAAGCTTTTGATACAATACATACATACAATAATACATGATAAGCTGCTGTTGGAATTAAACTCTTATGGCAATTCTGGACCTTTATACAAGTGGATTGCTGCTTTCCTGTCTAATAGATTGCAGAAAGTCAAAATAGGGAACATACTGCATCAGTTAATAGTGGTGCTCTGCAAGGCAGTGTTTTAGGTCCCACACTTTTTTTTGCTCTATATCAATGATTTGTGTGATTAACCTAAAAGCAATTGTGTTCTTTCTGAATGGTCATCTATTTAGCAACTACAAATTTCGCTTAATGAATGCTCTGTCTTATACATAATCAGAATGCCAAGTATAAGCTAGGTGGCATTGATCTAGTAGATGACCCTCACTTTGTTAAAGATCTAGGTGTACATCTCTGACAATTTATGCTCCAAAGCTCACTATAACAGCATTAAAGCCGAGGTGGCACAGTGGTTAAATGCAGCACTGCAGGCTACTTCAGCTGACTGCAGTTCTGCAGTTCGGCTGTTCAAATCTCAACGGCTCAGGGTTGACTCAGCCTTCCATCCTTCCGAGATGGGTAAAATGAGGACCCGGATTGTTGTTGGGGGCAATATGCTGACTCTGTAAACCACTTAGAGAGGGCTGAAAGCCCTATGAAGCGGTATATAAGTCTAACTGCTATTGCTATTACTAAAAAAGCATTAAGAGTTGTAAAGTTAATTTTGCGAAGCTTTTTTTCTGGAAACAATTTTAGAGGATTGTTCAACTGTTTGCAATCTCCACCATACTGTATATCTGATATCAGTACAATCAAGCAGGTTGAGAAATACTTCATGAGAAAAGTCTTGCACTCTTCTGTCCACAATAGAATTCCTTATGCTACTAGGCTTGAAATTCTCGGTCTGGATAACTTAGAACTGTGTCGCTTACAGTCATACCAAGGGTGGGTTCCTGCCAGTTCTAACCTCTTCTATAGAAAAGGTTCCACAAATCTACAGTGCCATTTAGAACCGGTTCCAGCTCCCCCACCCCGCCCGGCCGCACATCATCAAGATGAAGAGCAAGAGGAGGAATTCTGGGAGTTGAAGTCCACAAGTCTTAAAGCTGTCAAGTTTGAAAATCCCTGGGGTTTTTTTTCTAAAGGGTTAGGGGTGCAAAGGTCTTGTAACTTGACAGCTTTAAGACTTGCCTGCTTCAAATGCCAGAGTTTCTGAGCCAACATTTTGGTTGCTAAGCAAGAGTGTTGTTAAGCGAGTTTCACCACATTTTACAAGTTGGCCATGCCCACCCAGTCACATGACTGCCAAGCCACTCCTACCCAGTCACATGGCTGGCAAGCCACTCCCACCCAGTCACATAGCTGGCAAACCACTCCCACAAAGCAGGCCACACCTCCGGAAGAGGTTCTAAAAAATTTTGAAACCTACCACTAAGTCAGACCTAGGTATTGCATACAAAATTATACATAGTAATATTTTACCTGTAAATGACTATTTCTGTTTTAATCACAATAATATATGCATGAACAACCGCTTTAAACTCAATGTAAATCATTCTAAGCTTGACTGTAAAAGATATGATAACAGAGTTGTAAAAGTCTGGAATGCCCTAACTGATTCAGTTGCCTCAGCTACAAATTTTCACAATTTCAGTCACAAATTGACTTCTGTGAACCTTACTTCATACATAAGTGGTCAGTAGAGGGGGCGTGCATAAGTGCACTAATGTGCCTATCATCCCTGTCATTGTATTTTTATTACCTTATTCTTTTTCTCATTTTTGTTTGACAAATTCCAACATATAAATAAATAAAGAATTTATGAAAAACATATCAGTGTTTTATTATGATTATTGCAATGATTGTATGTAACTGAATGACAAATGTTTCCCCTAGTGCAAGATATACTGTATTTGTGAGAGTACTTGGAATAGGTAGGGCAATGGAAACATATCTGCCCAAATCACAACCTTATTAAAAATAAGTACTATCTTAAATTTAAAATCTATACAGCAACTTAGTCTGTTCAAGGCATTTTGTAACATTTTTGTAAAGATAATTGCACAGCTTTGGATACACATCCCTGATTGTTGCATATGTGGAGTGAGTTAACCCCTGGGGGATTGCTTCCAGCTATATTTTTATCTTTGTCTTGATCAAGCATTACTTTGAAGCATTGCCTTGAAGCAATGTCTTTTAAGAGTTGAAGTGGGTAGTTGATAGCTATGCAACAATGTTTTGGAAGCAGCTAGAGTGACCTGTGAAAGCATAGGGACTGCATTTAGATGTGGGTCTTGGACTAGGCAATGTTTGCTTTCTACAGGTTACTCTGTGGAATTATGAATTGTTGTAAAAAATTGTTATGAAAGATTCTGTGTAAACTTTCTCTAAATTTAAACTTGTGTCTCTGTGTGTATCAATGAATTTTACCACACAAAAGTAAGGAAATCAAACCATAGCTAAGTATCACAGGATTAGTATTCCTGATATTTTTCATCATTTAGAAGTGAAGTGTAATGCTTATCACATATTTTATAATTACTTCTTGCAATTATATGATATACAATAATATAGACAATATCAATCATCATATATTGTATGTTTTGATAACGTACGATATATACAATAATGGCCTCTGGCAACTTTAAGACTCTGAGATACCAGGAAATAACTATCTTGTACAAACCATGGTAGGCAGCTTTAAAAGAACTAGGTTTGCATACTTCCATTTTTGTTCACCTTCAGAAATTCGCTATTAACTACCTTTCAGCTATTAGGAACTTTTGGCTCAACAGGTTTTAAGTTGAGTTTCCTTTAATCCTTAGTGAAAGAAGTGAATTGAACGTGGATTTCTAAGAGAACAAAGAGGAAAAGGAAAATGGAAATAATCAAGTTCTACAACGTTATTTGAAGGGACTAAGGATCAAAATAGAAGTAAAAGGAAGGAATATAAAGTTGGTTTCTTTGCTCAAGGTTAAAACAGATACATTGTTATCTGTGCTAACCCTTAATGATCTTTTGCTGATATGAGGATTGAAATAAATATGCTTTATGGATATGGGAAGAAAAGGCCATCTGTTATATTTCAAGAGAAGGTGATAAGTTACTAAATCATTTATACTTGAGATAAAGGTGGGAACTTATTGCTTTATTTCTTTTATTTTTCTTTATTATATTCTTATTTTTATAACTTTTCTCTTTTCCCTTTTTTCCTTTCTACCCTGGACCGTCTACTTTTTTATCCTTCTATTTTTTTCAGTTTGCATTAGTTTTTACTGCTGTAATTACAATCTTTAATAAAATTGCCATAAAAATTAAGACAGAATATCATTTGAATTGTAGTTTCACTTTGTTTCTTTCCAACCTGAGCTACATAATGCTCCATGCAATTAATTAAGAGTTAAGACTAGAAAATTTTTCTATAAAGATCTAATGGAACTTTCCATTTTGCCAGTTCATAGTAATTTCTTCAAAATAGTCTCAATGATCACAAAGTTCCTTAATATATTGTAACTCATATTAATTAGTTAGCAATATGCTGACTGGCTTTTTGACTTAGTAGCAGGAGCTTTTTTGGGGAGGTAGGGAAAGAGTGTTTTACAAAATCAAGAAGGCAGCTTGTATTTGTGTTCAAAGCCATCATCGTCTTTCACTCATCTGCCCTATGGCTTTCCATGCCTAATGGACTCCTGACATTCTAACATCAGATAACCTTTCATAGCTTGGCTTGATGCTGCAGGAGATTCCTTGTGACCTTAGCTATGTACCATTCTCTTATGTGAGAACCTGTTTATATTACATTCAAATATCAATTTTTATTTTCATATTATGCCTTAAGAGAGCGTATTATCAAATGCTAGACAAGAGCAGCGCTATTTTGTAGGCAATATAAAAGAATCCCAAAAATCCAACCTGAATACAAAATAAAATGCAAATAAGACAAGATAATTGGAGTGAATCTGAAAAAAAATGAACTAAATAGTAGAAAGCATTGTTACAAATAATGTGAGGAAGATTTCATTCAGAAAAGTAGGAAGACAGAGATGATTTTTAAAGGCTTGTTGTTGTTTCTTCTCCTTCCAAATGTCCTTGACTGTCATGTTATAATTTATGAATTGTACAGCAATAGTTTTACAGGGAAGGACAAATTTGGTTTTGTAACAAAATCTTATAATGTGTTCTGGTGCACATGTGTAACTCTAAGCCTCTGCTGAGAAGAATAAAAATACAAAAGTTTGCAGTAGGAATTCTTTAACTTTTTTTGTTAGTTTTTATACTTTTTAAAGTTCTTATGGTTTTTATTCTTTTATTCCTGTTGTGAGCCACTGAGAATTATATTACATACGAGGGACAGTACTACAAATATTTTAAATGAATAAATAAATTTGATTAGATTCGATTTGTACTATGCAGTTCAGAATAAAATTCCCCCAAATTATCAATCAGTAGGCTGTGTATGACATTGTTATTTGTAGATGATACAATATTATATTGCTTAAATAACTAAATGGATCTCTCTTCCATTCTCCCAAGTTCATTGCCTGCCTTCTCTTGCATAGTAATACCTATTCTGTTTTGGAAGTATAATAGTTCTTCGAGTCATAGCTAGCTAGCTAACTAGCAATAGATGATAGTGTTCTGACACACACCCCCCTCCACACGGTGAATCATGCCGACACAAGATTACTGCTAGACAATTTATTCACAGTAAATTAACACACCGACAAGACTTTGGCAGCAACCCAGACTTCCACAGATAAGAAATACACACCAGAGCTTCTCCAGCCTTAGTATAATAGTTGAATCCTGCAAACAGCCTCCTTCCAAAGTCTCTCCTTATATACTCTCTTGGCAGGAGCCTACAACCAACTGGGTCCAATTATCTTCTGTATCTGCGTAGTTGCTGTTGGCGCTTATCTGCCCGCCTTTGCCTGGTGTCTGGGACCAACTCCCTTAGCTCCTCCCCACTGCTCCAGGGCCTGACGTCAGGGACCAACGCCCTTTGGCTTTCACTGCTGCTCCATGCCTCAGGCGCCTCCTGGTGGCCAACCAGCCTCTCTGGTCCCTTCTCGGAGTCTGAACCCTGTTCAGGGTCCTCCACATCTTCCAGAGCTGACTCATAGGGTCCCTCGCTGTTGGAGTCTGTTTGCAGCTCCAATGGCTCCTGCTGGGCCACAACAGATGATATAGATGGATGGATAGATGGATGGATGGATGGATGGATGGATAGATAGATAGATAGATAGATAGATAGATAGATAGATAGATAGATAGATAGATAGATAGATAGATAGATAGATAGATAGATATGCACAGAAGATGGATTGGTTATGTTGAAAGACATATTGGCTTTCTCTTTTAAAAATTAAGCTGTAGCAAATTGTGGCTTACTTTTGTGAAAAATATATTTAACAATTTGACCTTGAATAAATGCTTTAGCACTATTCCGCATGAAAGACAATGACCTGTCCAAGCCATTAATAATATGAAAAACATCTGTCATTTCCCCTTCAATCTACTCAATAACATATTTATCATTCAAGGACTGCTTTAAAATGTAGTTAGTTTTTCAAGCGATAAGCTGAATAGTAGCAAACTCATAAATTATATTAGTATCTTAGAGCATGCACTTTTATTATTTTCTCCTGTTTCTTTTCAAATTTTAGAAATCTTCAAAATTTACAGGTTTAAACATTAAAAATCAAGGAATGAGATGTCAGAAAATAAAATAATTTGAAACAATTTTGGAGCAGTGAAGATAGTGAAATGTTTATTACAGTCAAAGATGAGTACAATTAAAAATACTCAAGAAGTATATAGTTCAAAGTTCTTGAATAATAACAAATAAAATCTATGTTAACATCACAATGTGGCAATCCATCTGTCAGTTGCACATAAACAAGAACACGGCTTGGGCAATAATATAATATTAGTCCTTAAATTGTGAAAGCCTGTAGTCATTAGATACTAAAATTCAACAGTGTTAATACTGAATGCTTCGTATTAACCAGCGAGATGAATGGAGGTAACTCTGAGGTAACCAAAACCCTTTTATTAACTTCAAACAGGCAACAGAGCTAAGACACAACAACTTCAGCACCACACTCTGCCTGACAGCTATTTATACTAGAGCTGTCAAGTAGAGCATCCAATCAGCTCCCTTCAAAACTCCCGTTTAAACCTGGAACGTCTTAACCAATGAGAGCTGTTCTCCCATTACCAGCCTGACAGGTCATAAGTCAAGGACCTGGCGCTGGTGTACAGGGAGGACTGCATGCTGGTTGTAAGTGGAGGACTTAGCACTGACTTAGCTTTAGTGCATTAATTCTGTAAAATAATATAATGGATTATTCAACAGGTTCCGATAAATCTTTCGTGCTCTGCACATTATCTAGCTACCTGCTTTGTGACTACAATGCTTTCGTCCTTAAGTTGCCATTGAAAATAAATGATGTCAGAATGACTAGGACACCTACTAATTATCAGGAAAATAAATTTTATTCGAAAGATGTGTCCAGAGGTTTCCATCTTTCCAGAATCATAGAGTAGGGACAGAGCCTTTCAACCAGTTATTATTATTAGCATATGACTTTGTTACAATAGCCAGGAGATCACAATGCTATTGAACAGTAGTAGTTTGGTTTGCCCAGGTTTGCCCTCTTGTACACGGTGCACCATAGGAGGGCAAGTTGTCTTCTCTGCACCAGAGTAAAAGATGACTGTCTCTTCCTGCAGTGTCATCCAAGGCCCTCTCACTTCTTGGAGCTGCCTTGCAAATGCGTAATGCAACCAGGAAAGTTCAGGGCCATCAGGAATCTCTGTCTTCCTGTAAAGAGCACCAGTTCATCTCCCCACCAAAGTGGTACCTATCTTGCTTTTGAAAGGTGGGGAAAAAGAAGCTGAGGGAAGTAACAGGTGCTCCAGAGGACCCACCCACCGTCCTTACTTGTATTTGAGCTCTTCGGGGCTTCCGCACACGCACGGAGCGTACGGCACCTGTGTGACGCTCCGCCAAGCAGCTGGAGCATCACGGAGGCATCGCGGAGCGTCGCAGATGGTAAGTATGCATGAGTGCGCTGCACACGTTCATGTGGTGGGTGCTGGGCCTGGTTGCACCGTACCGGTTGCAACAGGATCCGGAACCCGCCATTTTATCTGCCAAGGTAAAATTATTATAGAATAATTATAATTATTTTCAATTAATTACTTTCTAATAGAAAGGAATCTTTCTAATTCAGAATAATTATTCTAATTAGACAGAATAAGACTGTGAGTTCAAGTCCCTCCCATTGTCATAAAAGCCAGTTGGTGACTTTGAGCCAGCCAGTCTTTCTCAGCCCAACTCACCTCAAAGAGTTGGAAAAATAGGAGGAAGAAGTGTGTTGCATATATTTGCCATCTTAAGTTATTTGTGAAAATAATAAAGGTGATGAATGAATGAATGAAAATTAAATGAAATCAAATGTCCAAACTGTAAATAATTGCAGCAGCTTTCAACTGACTCTTGAATCAAATATTGATTTTAGATCAATAAAGACAACTTATAGTGAGAATATATGTATGTGAGTATATTTATCCCAAACTGCAGGCTAGCAGATTGATCTATGATTGATGTGCCTTTCCTAAAGGGTGTATGTTCATCCTGTTCTAATTCTTCCTGTGCTTACCTATCAAGGAATTTATGAAGTAACAAGGATAGCTGTAGTTTATTGAAAATACCTAGGAGACTAACTGGGTGATAATTAGATGGATCCATGCTATTATCCTTCTTGAGTAATACAACAGTTTCAGTCTGCAGGAATAGGAAAGCTGTTACTGAAGTGAGTGAAAAAAAGGCCAAAAAAGGATCCAACCAATCAACATCATTTTTAAAACAATTCAGCGGGTATCAAATCATTACTGGTAACTTTACTATTCTTTAATTGATCAAGTTGGCAATGTCCAGCCTAGAGATTGGTGAGTAAGGGAGAATACTGGGGAGGGGAGGAGAGATGATAGTAAATTCAGATGAAAGACTGGTGAGGTGAGCTCCATATAATTGGCTATAAAACTCTAGCCCCACTTCCCCATTTCTGAAAGGATCTTAGCTTCAGCCTCACCTGTTGGTTGGCCTAGCCCAACTCTTTTAACATTGGGTACAGCATTAAATGGCTGGGGATCTTACAATAATGGAGGCTCTGGAAAACAAGTCTATGTAAGGAGATCAAATCATATGTACTGGATTATCTTTTTTTTTTTTATTTCTAACCAGCAATGTTTCAGGAAATGAAAAAGAACCTCTTTTGGCTTTCACTCAATGAGTCTGAAGATTGAGGTTGGATCTGCTATATCTCTAATTGCATTATAGACACATTTAAATGTAATTTAAAATGAATCATATAATTCCCAACTTGTAATATCCTTGATTCTCTCCATATACATGTAAATTAATCAGGATATAATGATTTTTAATGGGATGGATAATGAAGGAAATTTAGTGAAGGGAAACATCCTTAATGAAGACCAATTCAGAGAAGATAATATATTGTCCTCCCTATAGTCAAAGTTATCCAACACTAGAAAGTCCGTGTGTAATTCAGAACCAGGCATAAAAACGTAATAGCCAAACAAAAGGCAAGGAGAAAATAATAATAATCTTCCTCCAGAAGATTAAGATGTGATATATTTTTCAGCATCCACTTCATTATACTTTCCAAGTACCATTTTATAATTTCAGAGCAATGGCAGGCAACTTGATAAGCACTGAAGATTATTCTCTCAAGCAATATTCTGACCATTTTCCATTTTCATAGAACTTGGTATAATATGTAAAGCTTCCCATTTAATTACCCAAGTGGATTGGGATTTCTACATAATTTTTTCCCCATAAGGCAAGCCTAAAGAGCCTCATTTTACAAGGAGAGAAACCTTCAGTGTATCCAGCTAATAATATTCCCCTTAAAGTTATTGTATACATTTGAAGGTTTGGGAAATTTGCTTGAGCATGTCAATATCTGCTTCTTAAACATGGATGCTGACAATTTGGCTATGAAAATACAGATTCTGTTCTCTGACAATTAAAAATAGACTATAAAGTATAATTGTAATCCCATCCGCCATTTCTTTTCTGTACAATGAATCTGTACATTTAATTTTTAACATTTATTAATTACCGGTACTGCCCTATGGCAAAGTTTTCATTTCTGTAACTGTTAAAATGCCCCAAGGATTAATGTTAAGTACATAAGTTTGCAGTACTTTCCTGCTGAACTTCACAGAAAAAGTTGTCTAAATAAGAAAAAACAT